>NW_027076058.1:0-300000 GCF_963932015.1 Anas acuta | reverse complement strand
GTTCGCTGTTCATGAGCAAACCTAAACGTAGCCCTAGCCGTCATCAGAGACGACTGAAAAATCAGGCCCCAGGAAATGCTTTGCGAGCCTCTTTGGACCATCCAAAAGTGCCCGCAAAGGAAGGCTTTGGGTACAAGTGATCTCCCCAGGGGAGACTTTACGCAGCCCCACATGCAACTGGACCCTCCGGGTTCGCTGTTCCTGAGCAAACCTAAACGTCACCCTAGCCGTCTTCGGAGACGAGTGAAAAATCAGGCCCCAGGAAATGCGTTCCGAGGCCTTTTCTCCCATCCAAAAGTGCCCCCAAAGGAAGGCTTTGGGTACAAGTGAACTCCCCAGGGGAGCCTTTACGCAGCCCCACATGCAACTGGACCCTCCGGGTTCGCTGTTTCGAAGCAAACATAAACATAGCTCTAGCCGTCATCGGAGACAAGTGAAAAATCAGGCCCCAGGAAATGCATTGCGAGCCCCTTCGGACCATCCAAAAGTTCCCCCAAAGGAAGGCTTTGGGTACAAGTGAACTCCCCAGGGGAGCCTTTACGCAGCCCCACATGCAACTGGACCCTCCTGGTTTGCTGTTCCTGAGCAAACCTAAACGTAGCCCTAGCCGTCATCGGAGACGAGTGAAAAATCAGGGCCCAGGAAATGCGTTGCGAGCCCTTTTCGTCCATCCAAAAGTGCCCCCAAAGGAAGGCTTTGGGTACAAGTGAACTCCCCAGGGGAGCCTTTACGCAGCCCCACATGCAACTGGACCCTCCGGGTTCGCTGTTCATGAGCAAACCTTAACGTAGCCCTAGCAGGCATCGATGACGACTGAAAAATCAGGCCCCAGGAAATGCGTTCTGAGGCCTTTTCGCCCATCCAAATGTGCCCCCAAAGGAAGACTTTGGGTACAAGAGAACTCCCCAGGGGAGCCTTTACGCAGCCCCACATGCAACTGGACCCTCCGGGTTCGCTGTTTCCGAGCATCCCTAAACATAGCCCTAGCCGGCATCGATGACGACTGAAAAATCAGGCCCCAGGAAATGCGTTGCGAGCCCTTTTGGACCATCCAAAAGTGCCCCCAAAGGAAGGCTTTGGGTACAAGTGATCTCCCCAGGGGAGCCTTTACGCAGCCCCACATGCAACTGGACCCTCCGGGTTCGCTGTTCCTCAGCAAACCTAAACGTAGCCCTAGCCGTCATCGGAGACGAGTGAAAAATCAGGCCCCAGGAAACGCGTTCCGAGGCCTTTTCGCCCATCCAAATGTGCCCCCAAACGAAGACTTTGGGTACAAGAGAACTCCCCAGGGGAGCCTTTACGCAGCCCCACATGCAACTGGACCCTCCGGGTTCGCTGTTTCCGAGCATCCCTAAACATTACCCTAGACGGCATCGAAGACGAGTGAAAAATCAGGCCCCAGGAAATGCGTTGCGAGCCCTTTTCGCCCATCCAAAAGTGCCTGCAAAGGAAGGCTTTGGGTACAAGTGAACTCCCCAGGGGAGCCTTTACGCAGCCCCACATGCAACTGGACCCTTCGGGTTCGCTGTTTCCGAGCATCCCTAAACATTACCCTAGACGGCATCGAAGACGTGTGAAAAATCAGGCCCCAGGAAACGTGTTGCGAGCCCCTTCGGACAATCCAAAAGTGCCCCCAAAGGAAGGCTTTGGGTACTTCTAAAGTTCCCAGGGGAGCCTTTACGCAGCCCCACATGCAACTGGACCCTCCGGGTTCGCTGTTCCTGAGCATCCCTAAACATAGCCCTAGCCGGCATCGAAGACGACTGAAAAATCAGGCCCCAGGAAATGCGTTGCGAGCCCTTTTCGCCCATCCAAAAGTGCCTGCAAAGGAAGGCTTTGGGTACAAGTGAACTCCCCAGGGGAGCCTTTACGCAGCCCCACATGCAACTGGACCCTCCGGGTTCGCTGTTAATGAGAATCCCTAAACATAGCCCTAGCCGGCATCGATGACGACTGAAAAATCAGGCCCCAGGAAATGCGTTGCAAGCCCCTTTGGACTATCCAAAAGTGCCTGCAAAGGAAGGCTTTGGGTACAAGTGAACTCCCCAGGGGAGCCTTTACGCAGCCCCACATGCAACTGGACCCTCCGGGTTCTCTGTTTCTAAGCAAACATAAACATAGCCCTAGCCGTCATCGGAGACAAGTGAAAAATCAGGCCCTAGGAAATGCGTTGCGAGCCCCTTCGGACCATCCAAAAGTTCACCCAAAGGAAGGCTTTGGGTACAAGTGAACTCCCCAGGGGAGCCTTTACGCAGCCCCACATGCAACTGGACCCTCCTGGTTTGCTGTTCCTGAGCAAACCTTAACGTAGCCCTAGCCGTCATCGGAGACGAGTGAAAAATCAGGCCCCAGGAAATGCGTTCCGAGGCCTTTTCGCCCATCCAAATGTGCCCCCAAAGGAAGGCTTTGGGTACAAGTGAACTCCCCAGGGGAGCCTTTACGCAGCCCCACATGCAACTGGACCCTCCGGGTTCGCTGTTAATGAGCATCCCTAAACATAGCCGTAGCCGGCATCGATGACGACTGAAAAATCAGGCCCCAGGAAATGCGTTGCGAGCCCCTTTGGACCATCCAAAAGTGCCCCCAAAGGAAGGCTTTGGGTACAAGTGAACTCCCCAGGGGAGCCTTTACGCAGCCCCACATGCAACTGGACCCTCCGGATTCGCTGTTTCTAAACAAACATAAACATAGCCCTAGCCGTCATCGGAGACAAGTGAAAAATGAGGCCCTAGGAAATGCGTTGCGAGCCCCTTCGGACCATCCAAAAGTGCCCGCAAAGGAAGGCTTTGGGTACAAGTGAACTCCCCAGGGGAGCCTTTACGCAGCCCCACATGCAACTGGACCCTCCTGGTTTGCTGTTCCTGAGCAAACCTAAACGTAGCCCTAGCCGTCATCGGAGACGAGTGAAAAATCAGGCCCCAGGAAATGCGTTCCGAGGCCTTTTCGCCCATCCAAATGTGCCCCCAAAGGAAGGCTTTGGGTACAAGTGAACTCCCCAGGGGAGCCTTTACGCAGCCCCACATGCAACTGGACCCTCTGGGTTCGATGTTTCCGAGCATCCCTAAACATTACCCTAGCCGGCATCGAAGACGAGTGAAAAATCAGGCCCCAGGAAATGCGTTGCGAGCCCTTTTCGTCCATCCAAAAGTGCCCCCAAAGGAAGGCTTTGGGTACAAGTGAACTCCCCAGGGGAGCCTTTACGCAGCCCCACATGCAACTGGACCCTCCGGGTTCGCTGTTCCTCAGCAAACCTAAACGTAGCCCTAGCCGTCATCGGAGACGAGTGAAAAATCAGTCCCCAGGAAATGCGTTCCGAGGCCTTTTCGCCCATCCAAATGTGCCCCCAAAGGAAGGCTTTGGGTACAAGAGAACTCCCCAGGGGAGCCTTTACGCAGCCCCACATGCAACTGGACCCTCCGGGTTCGCTGTTTCCGAGCATCCCTAAACATTACCCTAGACGGCATCGAAGACGAGTGAAAAATCAGGCCCCAGGAAATGCGTTGCGAGCCCTTTTCGCCCATCCAAAAGTGCCTGCAAAGGAAGGCTTTGGGTACAAGTGAACTCCCCAGGGGAGCCTTTACGCAGCCCCACATGCAACTGGACCCTTCGGGTTCGCTGTTTCTGAGCATCCCTAAACGTAGCCCTATCCGGCATCGAAGATGACTGAAAAATCAGGCCCCAGGAAATGCATTACGAGCCCTTTTCGCCCATCCAAATGTGCCCCAAAAGGAAGGCTTTGGGTACAAGTGAACTCCCCAGGGGAGCCTTTACGCAGCCCCACATGCAACTGGACCCTCCGGGTTCGCTGTTCCTGAGCAAACCTAAACGTAGCCCTAGCCGTCATCGGAGACGTGTGAAAAATCAGGCCCCAGGAAATGCGTTGCGAGCCCCTTTGGACCATCCAAAAGTGCCCCCAAAGGAAGGCTTTGGGTACTTCTGAAGTTCCCAGGGGAGCCTTTACGCAGCCCCACATGCAACTGGACCCTTCGGGTTCGATTTTTCCGAGCAACCCTAATTATATCCCTAACCGGCATGGGAGAAGACTGAAAACCCGGGCCCCAGAAAACGAGTTGCGAGCCCCTTTGGACCATCCAAAAGTGTCACCAAAGGAAGGCTTTGGGTACAAGAGAACTCCCCAGGGGAGCCTTTACGCAGCCCCACATGCAACTGGACCCTCCGGGTTCGCTGTTTCCGAGCATCCCTAAACATAGCCCTAGCCGGCATCGAAGACGACTGAAAAATCAGGCCCCAGGAAGTGCGTTGCAAGCCCTTTTCGCCCATCCAAAAGTGCCCCCAAAGGAAGGCTTTGGGTACAAGTGAACTCCCCAGGGGAGCCTTTACGCAGCCCCACATGCAACTGGACCCTCCGGGTTCGATTTTTCCGAGTAACCCTAAATATATCCCTAGCCGGCATGGGAGAAGACTGAAAACCCGGGCCCCAGAAAACGCATTGCAAGCCCCTTTGGACCATCCAAAAGTGTCACCAAAGGAAGGCTTTGGGTACAAGAGAACTCCCCAGGGGAGCCTTTACGCAGCCCCACATGCAACTGGACCCTCCGGGTTCGCTGTTCCTGAGCAAACCTAAACGTAGCCCTAGCCGTCATCAGAGACGACTGAAAAATCAGGCCCCAGGAAATGCTTTGCGAGCCTCTTTGGACCATCCAAAAGTGCCCGCAAAGGAAGGCTTTGGGTACAAGTGATCTCCCCAGGGGAGCCTTTACGCAGCCCCACATGCAACTGGACCCTCCGGGTTCGCTGTTCCTGAGCAAACCTAAACGTCACCCTAGCCGTCTTCGGAGACGAGTGAAAAGTCAGGCCCCAGGAAATGCGTTCCGAGGCCTTTTCTCCCATCCAAAAGTGCCCCCAAAGGAAGGCTTTGGGTACAAGAGAACTCCCCAGGGGAGCCTTTACGCAGCCCCACATGCAACTGGACCCTCCGGGTTCGCTGTTTCTAAGCAAACATAAACATAGCCCTAGCCGTCATCGGAGACAAGTGAAAAATGAGGCCCTACGAAATGCGTTGCGAGCCCCTTCGGACCATCCAAAAGTTCCCCCAAAGGAAGGCTTTGGGTACAAGTGAACTCCCCAGGGGAGCCTTTACGCAGCCCCACATGCAACTGGACCCTCCGGGTTCGCTGTTTCCGAGCATCCCTAAACATTACCCTAGACGGCATCGAAGACGAGTGAAAAATCAGGCCCCAGGAAATGCGTTGCGAGCCCTTTTCGCCCATCCAAAAGTGCCTGCAAAGGAAGGCTTTGGGTACAAGTGAACTCCCCAGGGGACCCTTTACGCAGCCCCACATGCAACTGGACCCTCTGGGTTCGCTGTTCCTGAGCAAACCTAAACGTAGCCCTAGCCGTCATCGGAGACGTGTGAAAAATCAGGCCCCAGGAAATGCGTTGCGAGCCCCTTCGGACCATCCAAAAGTGCCCCCAAAGGAAGGCTTTGGGTACTTCTGAAGTTCCCAGGGGAGCCTTTACGCAGCCCCACATGCAACTGGACCCTTCGGGTTCGATTTTTCCGAGCAACCCTAATTATATCCCTAACCGGCATGGGAGAAGACTGAAAACCCGGGCCCCAGAAAACGAGTTGCGAGCCCCTTTGGACCATCCAAAAGTGTCACCAAAGGAAGGCTTTGGGTACAAGTGAACTCCCCAGGGGAGCCTTTACGCAGCCCCACATGCAACTGGACCCTCCGGGTTCGCTGTTTCCGAGCATCCCTAAACATAGCCCTAGCCGGCATCGATGACGACTGAAAAATCAGGCCCCAGGAAATGCGTTGCGAGCCCCTTTGGACCATCCAAAAGTGCCCCCAAAGGAAGGCTTTGGATACAAGTGATCTCCCCAGGGGAGCCTTTACGCAGCCCCACATGCAACTGGACCCTCCGGGTTCGCTGTTTCTAAGCAAACATAAACATAGCCCTAGCCGTCATCGGAGACAAGTGAAAAATCAGGCCCCAGGAAATGCGTTGCGAGCCCCTTCGGACCATCCAAAAGTTCCCCCAAAGGAAGGCTTTGGGTACAAGTGAACTCCCCAGGGGAGCCTTTACGCAGCCCCACATGCAACTGGACCCTCCTGCTTTGCTGTTCCTGAGCAAACCTAAACGTAGCCCTAGCCGTCATCGGAGACGAGTGAAAAATCAGGCCCCAGGAAATGCGTTCCGAGGCCTTTTCGCCCATCCAAATGTGCCCCCAAAGGAAGGCTTTGGGTACAAGAGAACTCCCCAGGGGAGCCTTTACGCAGCCCCACATGCAACTGGACTCTCCGGGTTCGCTGTTTCTGAGCAACCCTAAATATATCACTAGCCGGCATCGGAGACGAGTGAAAAATCAGGCCCCAGGAAATGCGTTGCGAGCCCTTTTCGCCCATCCAAAAGTGCCCCCAAAGAAAGGCTTTGGGTACAAGTGAACTCCCCAGGGGAGCCTTTACGCAGCCCCACATGCAACTGGACCCTCCGGGTTCGATTTTTCCAAGCAACCCTAAATATATCACTAGCCGGCACGGGAGAAGACTGAAAACCCGGGCCCCAGAAAACGCGTTGCAAGCCCCTTTGGACCATCCAAAAGTGTCACCAAAGGAAGGCTTTGGGTACAAGTGAACTCCCCAGGGGAGCCTTTACGCAGCCCCACATGCAACTGGACCCTCCGGGTTCGCTGTTAATGAGCAAACCTTAACGTAGCCCTAGCCGGCATCGATGACGACTGAAAAATCAGGCCCCAGGAAATGCGTTCTGAGGCCTTTTCGCCCATCCAAAAGTGCCCGCAAAGGAAGACTTTGGGTACAAGAGAACTCCCCAGGGGAGCCTTTACGCAGCCCCACATGCAACTGGACCCTCCGGGTTCGCTGTTTCCCAGCATCCCTAAACATTACCCTAGACGGCATCGAAGACGAGTGAAAAATCAGGCCCCAGGAAATGCATTGCGAGCCCTTTTCGCCCATCCAAAAGTGCCTGCAAAGGAAGGCTTTGGGTACAAGTGAACTCCCCAGGGGAGCCTTTACGCAGCCCCACATGCAACTGGACCCTTCGGGTTCGCTGTTTCTGAGCATCCCTAAACATAGCCCTAGCCGGCATCGAAGATGACTGAAAAATCAGGCCCCAGGAAATGCGTTACGAGACCTTTTCGCCCATCCAAAAGTGCCCCCAAAGGAAGGCTTTGGGTACATCTGAAGTTCCGAGGGGAGCCTTTACGCAGCCCCACATGCAACTGGACCCTTCGGGTTCGATTTTTCCGAGCAACCCTAATTATATCCCTAACCGGCATGGGAGAAGACTGAAAAATCAGGCCCCAGAAAACGCGTTGCAAGCCCCTTTGGACCATCCAAAAGTGTCACCAAAGGAAGGCTTTGGGTACAAGAGAACTCCCCAGGGGAGCCTTTACGCAGCCCCACATGCAACTGGACCCTCCGGGTTCGATGTTTCCGAGCATCCCTAAATATAGCCCTAGCCGTCATCGGAGACGAGTGAAAAATCAGACCCCAGGAAATGCGTTGCGAGCCCTTTTCGCCCATCCAAAAGTGCCTGCAAAGGAAGGCTTTGGGTACAAGTGAACTCCCCAGGGGAGCCTTTACGCAGCCCCACATGCAACTGGACCCTTCGGGTTCGCTGTTTCTGAGCATCCCTAAACATAGCCCTAGCCGGCATGGGAGAAGACTGAAAACCCGGGCCCCAGAAAACGCATTGCAAGCCCCTTTGGACCATCCAAAAGTGTCACCAAAGGAAGGCTTTGGGTACAAGAGAACTCCCCAGGGGAGCCTTTACGCAGCCCCACATGCAACTGGACCCTCCGGGTTCGCTGTTCCAGAGCAAACCTAAACGTAGCCCTAGCCGTCATCAGAGACGACTGAAAAATCAGGCCCCAGGAAATGCTTTGCGAGCCTCTTTGGACCATCCAAAAGTGCCCGCAAAGGAAGGCTTTGGGTACAAGTGATCTCCCCAGGGGAGCCTTTACGCAGCCCCACATGCAACTGGACCCTCCGGGTTCGCTGTTCCTGAGCAAACCTAAACGTCACCCTAGCCGTCTTCGGAGACGAGTGAAAAATCAGGCCCCAGGAAATGCGTTCCGAGGCCTTTTCTCCCATCCAAAAGTGCCCCCAAAGGAAGGCTTTGGGTACAAGAGAACTCCCCAGGGGAGCCTTTACGCAGCCCCACATGCAACTGGACCCTCCGGGTTCGCTGTTCCTGAGCAAACCTAAACATAGCCCTAGAAGTCATCGGAGACAAGTGAAAAATGAGGCCCCAGGAAATGCGTTGCAAGCCCTTTTCGCCCATCCAAAAGTGCCCGCAAAGGAAGGCTTTGGGTACAAGTGAACTCCCCAGGGGAGCCTTTACGCAGCCCCACATGCAACTGGACCCTCCGGGTTCGCTGTTAATGAGCATCCCTAAACATAGCCCTAGCCGGCATCGATGACGACTGAAAAATCAGGCCCCAGGAAATGCGTTGCGAGCCCCTTTGGACCATCCAAAAGTGCCCCCAAAGGAAGGCTTTGGGTACAAGTGAACTCCCCAGGGGAGCCTTTACGCAGCCCCACATGCAACTGGACCCTCCGGGTTCGCTGTTTCGAAGCAAACATAAACATAGCTCTAGCCGTCTTCGGAGACAAGTGAAAAATCAGGCCCCAGGAAATGCATTGCGAGCCCCTTTGGACCATCCAAAAGTTCCCCCAAAGGAAGGCTTTGGGTACAAGTGAACTCCCCAGGGGAGCCTTTACGCAGCCCCACATGCAACTGGACCCTCCTGGTTTGCTGTTCCTGAGCAAACCTAAACGTAGCCCTAGCCGTCATCGGAGACGAGTGAAAAATCAGGGCCCAGGAAATGCGTTCCGAGGCCTTTTCGCCCATCCAAATGTGCCCCCAAAGGAAGGCTTTGGGTACAAGTGAACTCCCCAGGGGAGCCTTTACGCAGCCCCACATGCAACTGGACCCTCTGGGTTCGATGTTTCCGAGCATCCCTAAACACAGCCCTAGCCGGCATCGGAGACGAGTGAAAAATCAGGCCCCAGGAAATGCGTTGCGAGCCCTTTTCGTCCATCCAAAAGTGCCCCCAAAGGAAGGCTTTGGGTACAAGTGAACTCCCCAGGGGAGCCTTTACGCAGCCCCACATGCAACTGGACCCTCCGGGTTCGCTGTTCATGAGCAAACCTAAACGTAGCCCTAGCCGTCATCGGAGACGAGTGAAAAATCAGGCCCCAGGAAACGCGTTCCGAGGCCTTTTCGCCCATCCAAATGTGCCCCCAAACGAAGACTTTGGGTACAAGAGAACTCCCCAGGGGAGCCTTTACGCAGCCCCACATGCAACTGGACCCTCCGGGTTCGCTGTTTCCGAGCATCCCTAAACATTACCCTAGACGGCATCGAAGACGAGTGAAAAATCAGGCCCCAGGAAATGCGTTGCGAGCCCTTTTCGCCCATCCAAAAGTGCCTGCAAAGGAAGGCTTTGGGTACAAGTGAACTCCCCAGGGGAGCCTTTACGCAGCCCCACATGCAACTGGACCCTTCGGGTTCGCTGTTTCTGAGCATCCCTAAACATAGCCCTAGCCGGCATCGAAGATGACTGAAAAATCAGGCCCCAGGAAATGCATTACGAGCCCTTTTCGCCCATCCAAAAGTGCCCCAAAAGGAAGGCTTTGGGTACAAGTGAACTCCACAGGGGAGTCTTTACGCAGCCCCACATGCAACTGGACCCTCCGGGTTCGCTGTTCCTGAGCAAACCTAAACGTAGCCCTAGCCGTCATCGGAGACGTGTGAAAAATCAGGCCCCAGGAAATGCGTTGCGAGCCCCTTCGGACCATCCAAAAGTGCCCCCAAAGGAAGGCTTTGGGTACTTCTGAAGTTCCCAGGGGAGCCTTTACGCAGCCCCACATGCAACTGGACCCTTCGGGTTCGATTTTTCCGAGCAACCCTAATTATATCCCTAACCGGCATGGGAGAAGACTGAAAACCCGGGCCCCAGAAAACGAGTTGCGAGCCCCTTTGGACCATCCAAAAGTGTCACCAAAGGAAGGCTTTGGGTACAAGAGAACTCCCCAGGGGAGCCTTTACGCAGCCCCACATGCAACTGGACCCTCCGGGTTCGCTGTTTCCGAGCATCCCTAAACATAGCCCTAGCCGGCATCGAAGACGACTGAAAAATCAGGCCCCAGGAAGTGCGTTGCAAGCCCTTTTCGCCCATCCAAAAGTGCCCCCAAAGGAAGGCTTTGGGTACAATTGAACTCCCCAGGGGAGCCTTTACGCAGCCCCACATGCAACTGGACCCTTCGGGTTCGCTGTTTCTGAGCATCCCTAAACATAGCCCTAGCCGGCATCGAAGATGACTGAAAAATCAGGCCCCAGGAAATGCGTTACGAGACCTTTTCGCCCATCCAAAAGTGCCCCCAAAGGAAGGCTTTGGGTACATCTGAAGTTCCGAGGGGAGCCTTTACGCAGCCCCACATGCAACTGGACCCTTCGGGTTCGATTTTTCCGAGCAACCCTAATTATATCCCTAACCGGCATGGGAGAAGACTGAAAAATCAGGCCCCAGAAAACGCGTTGCAAGCCCCTTTGGACCATCCAAAAGTGTCACCAAAGGAAGGCTTTGGGTACAAGAGAACTCCCCAGGGGAGCCTTTACGCAGCCCCACATGCAACTGGACCCTCCGGGTTCGATGTTTCCGAGCATCCCTAAATATAGCCCTAGCCGTCATCGGAGACGAGTGAAAAATCAGACCCCAGGAAATGCGTTGCGAGCCCTTTTCGCCCATCCAAAAGTGCCTGCAAAGGAAGGCTTTGGGTACAAGTGAACTCCCCAGGGGAGCCTTTACGCAGCCCCACATGCAACTGGACCCTTCGGGTTCGCTGTTTCTGAGCATCCCTAAACATAGCCCTAGCCGGCATGGGAGAAGACTGAAAACCCGGGCCCCAGAAAACGCATTGCAAGCCCCTTTGGACCATCCAAAAGTGTCACCAAAGGAAGGCTTTGGGTACAAGAGAACTCCCCAGGGGAGCCTTTACGCAGCCCCACATGCAACTGGACCCTCCGGGTTCGCTGTTCCAGAGCAAACCTAAACGTAGCCCTAGCCGTCATCAGAGACGACTGAAAAATCAGGCCCCAGGAAATGCTTTGCGAGCCTCTTTGGACCATCCAAAAGTGCCCGCAAAGGAAGGCTTTGGGTACAAGTGATCTCCCCAGGGGAGCCTTTACGCAGCCCCACATGCAACTGGACCCTCCGGGTTCGCTGTTCCTGAGCAAACCTAAACGTCACCCTAGCCGTCTTCGGAGACGAGTGAAAAATCAGGCCCCAGGAAATGCGTTCCGAGGCCTTTTCTCCCATCCAAAAGTGCCCCCAAAGGAAGGCTTTGGGTACAAGAGAACTCCCCAGGGGAGCCTTTACGCAGCCCCACATGCAACTGGACCCTCCGGGTTCGCTGTTCCTGAGCAAACCTAAACATAGCCCTAGAAGTCATCTGAGACAAGTGAAAAATGAGGCCCCAGGAAATGCGTTGCAAGCCCTTTTCGCCCATCCAAAAGTGCCCGCAAAGGAAGGCTTTGGGTACAAGTGAACTCCCCAGGGGAGCCTTTACGCAGCCCCACATGCAACTGGACCCTCCGGGTTCGCTGTTAATGAGCATCCCTAAACATAGCCCTAGCCGGCATCGATGACGACTGAAAAATCAGGCCCCAGGAAATGCGTTGCGAGCCCCTTTGGACCATCCAAAAGTGCCCCCAAAGGAAGGCTTTGGGTACAAGTGAACTCCCCAGGGGAGCCTTTACGCAGCCCCACATGCAACTGGACCCTCCGGGTTCGCTGTTTCGAAGCAAACATAAACATAGCTCTAGCCGTCTTCGGAGACAAGTGAAAAATCAGGCCCCAGGAAATGCATTGCGAGCCCCTTTGGACCATCCAAAAGTTCCCCCAAAGGAAGGCTTTGGGTACAAGTGAACTCCCCAGGGGAGCCTTTACGCAGCCCCACATGCAACTGGACCCTCCTGGTTTGCTGTTCCTGAGCAAACCTAAACGTAGCCCTAGCCGTCATCGGAGACGAGTGAAAAATCAGGGCCCAGGAAATGCGTTCCGAGGCCTTTTCGCCCATCCAAATGTGCCCCCAAAGGAAGGCTTTGGGTACAAGTGAACTCCCCAGGGGAGCCTTTACGCAGCCCCACATGCAACTGGACCCTCTGGGTTCGATGTTTCCGAGCATCCCTAAACACAGCCCTAGCCGGCATCGGAGACGAGTGAAAAATCAGGCCCCAGGAAATGCGTTGCGAGCCCTTTTCGTCCATCCAAAAGTGCCCCCAAAGGAAGGCTTTGGGTACAAGTGAACTCCCCAGGGGAGCCTTTACGCAGCCCCACATGCAACTGGACCCTCCGGGTTCGCTGTTCATGAGCAAACCTAAACGTAGCCCTAGCCGTCATCGGAGACGAGTGAAAAATCAGGCCCCAGGAAACGCGTTCCGAGGCCTTTTCGCCCATCCAAATGTGCCCCCAAACGAAGACTTTGGGTACAAGAGAACTCCCCAGGGGAGCCTTTACGCAGCCCCACATGCAACTGGACCCTCCGGGTTCGCTGTTTCCGAGCATCCCTAAACATTACCCTAGACGGCATCGAAGACGAGTGAAAAATCAGGCCCCAGGAAATGCGTTGCGAGCCCTTTTCGCCCATCCAAAAGTGCCTGCAAAGGAAGGCTTTGGGTACAAGTGAACTCCCCAGGGGAGCCTTTACGCAGCCCCACATGCAACTGGACCCTTCGGGTTCGCTGTTTCTGAGCATCCCTAAACATAGCCCTAGCCGGCATCGAAGATGACTGAAAAATCAGGCCCCAGGAAATGCATTACGAGCCCTTTTCGCCCATCCAAAAGTGCCCCAAAAGGAAGGCTTTGGGTACAAGTGAACTCCACAGGGGAGTCTTTACGCAGCCCCACATGCAACTGGACCCTCCGGGTTCGCTGTTCCTGAGCAAACCTAAACGTAGCCCTAGCCGTCATCGGAGACGTGTGAAAAATCAGGCCCCAGGAAATGCGTTGCGAGCCCCTTCGGACCATCCAAAAGTGCCCCCAAAGGAAGGCTTTGGGTACTTCTGAAGTTCCCAGGGGAGCCTTTACGCAGCCCCACATGCAACTGGACCCTTCGGGTTCGATTTTTCCGAGCAACCCTAATTATATCCCTAACCGGCATGGGAGAAGACTGAAAACCCGGGCCCCAGAAAACGAGTTGCGAGCCCCTTTGGACCATCCAAAAGTGTCACCAAAGGAAGGCTTTGGGTACAAGAGAACTCCCCAGGGGAGCCTTTACGCAGCCCCACATGCAACTGGACCCTCCGGGTTCGCTGTTTCCGAGCATCCCTAAACATAGCCCTAGCCGGCATCGAAGACGACTGAAAAATCAGGCCCCAGGAAGTGCGTTGCAAGCCCTTTTCGCCCATCCAAAAGTGCCCCCAAAGGAAGGCTTTGGGTACAAGTGAACTCCCCAGGGGAGCCTTTACGCAGCCCCACATGCAACTGGACCCTCCGGGTTCGATTTTTTCGAGTAACCCTAAATATATCCCTAGCCGGCATGGGAGAAGACTGAAAACCCGGGCCCCAGAAAACGCATTGCAAGCCCCTTTGGACCATCCAAAAGTGTCACCAAAGGAAGGCTTTGGGTACAAGAGAACTCCCCAGGGGAGCCTTTACGCAGCCCCACATGCAACTGGACCCTCCGGGTTCGCTGTTCATGAGCAAACCTAAACATAGCCCTAGCCGTCATCAGAGACGACTGAAAAATCAGGCCCCAGGAAATGCTTTGCGAGCCTCTTTGTCCATCCAAAAGTGCCCGCAAAGGAAGGCTTTGGGTACAAGTGATCTCCCCAGGGGAGACTTTACGCAGCCCCACATGCAACTGGACCCTCCGGGTTCGCTGTTCCTGAGCAAACCTAAACGTCACCCTAGCCGTCTTCGGAGACGAGTGAAAAATCAGGCCCCAGGAAATGCGTTCCGAGGCCTATTCTCCCATCCAAAAGTGCCCCCAAAGGAAGGCTTTGGGTACAAGTGAACTCCCCAGGGGAGCCTTTACGCAGCCCCACATGCAACTGGACCCTCCGGGTTCGCTGTTTCGAAGCAAACATAAACATAGCTCTAGCCGTCATCGGAGACAAGTGAAAAATCAGGCCCCAGGAAATGCATTGCGAGCCCCTTCGGACCATCCAAAAGTTCCCCCAAAGGAAGGCTTTGGGTACAAGTGAACTCCCCAGGGGAGCCTTTACGCAGCCCCACATGCAACTGGACCCTCCTGGTTTGCTGTTCCTGAGCAAACCTAAACGTAGCCCTATCCGTCATCGGAGACGAGTGAAAAATCAGGGCCCAGGAAATGCGTTGCGAGCCCTTTTCGTCCATCCAAAAGTGCCCCCAAAGGAAGGCTTTGGGTACAAGTGAACTCCCCAGGGGAGCCTTTACGCAGCCCCACATGCAACTGGACCCTCCGGGTTCGCTGTTCATGAGCAAACCTTAACGTAGCCCTAGCCGGCATCGATGACGAGTGAAAAATCAGGCCCCAGGAAACGCGTTCCGAGGCCTTTTCGCCCATCCAAATGTGCCCCCAAACGAAGACTTTGGGTACAAGAGAACTCCCCAGGGGAGCCTTTACGCAGCCCCACATGCAACTGGACCCTCCGGGTTCGCTGTTTCCGAGCATCCCTAAACATTACCCTAGACGGCATCGAAGACGAGTGAAAAATCAGGCCCCAGGAAATGCGTTGCGAGCCCTTTTCGCCCATCCAAAAGTGCCTGCAAAGGAAGGCTTTGGGTACAAGTGAACTCCCCAGGGGAGCCTTTACGCAGCCCCACATGCAACTGGACCCTTCGGGTTCGCTGTTTCCGAGCATCCCTAAACATTACCCTAGACGGCATCGAAGACGTGTGAAAAATCAGGCCCCAGGAAACGTGTTGCGAGCCCCTTCGGACAATCCAAAAGTGCCCCCAAAGGAAGGCTTTGGGTACTTCTAAAGTTCCCCGGGGAGCCTTTACGCAGCCCCACATGCAACTGGACCCTCCGGGTTCGCTGTTCCTGAGCATCCCTAAACATAGCCCTAGCCGGCATCGAAGACGACTGAAAAATCAGGCCCCAGGAAATGCGTTGCGAGCCCTTTTCGCCCATCCAAAAGTGCCCCCAAAGGAAGGCTTTGGGTACAAGTGAACTCCCCAGGGGAGCCTTTACGCAGCCCCACATGCAACTGGACCCTCCGGGTTCGCTGTTAATGAGAATCCCTAAACATAGCCCTAGCCGGCATCGATGACGACTGAAAAATCAGGCCCCAGGAAATGCGTTGCAAGCCCCTTTGGACTATCCAAAAGTGCCTGCAAAGGAAGGCTTTGGGTACAAGTGAACTCCCCAGGGGAGCCTTTACGCAGCCCCACATGCAACTGGACCCTCCGGGTTCTCTGTTTCTAAGCAAACATAAACATAGCCCTAGCCGTCATCGGAGACAAGTGAAAAATCAGGCCCTAGGAAATGCGTTGCGAGCCCCTTCGGACCATCCAAAAGTTCCCCCAAAGGAAGGCTTTGGGTACAAGTGAACTCCCCAGGGGAGCCTTTACGCAGCCCCACATGCAACTGGACCCTCCTGGTTTGCTGTTCCTGAGCAAACCTTAACGTAGCCCTAGCCGTCATCGGAGACGAGTGAAAAATCAGGCCCCAGGAAATGCGTTCCGAGGCCTTTTCGCCCATCCAAATGTGCCCCCAAAGGAAGGCTTTGGGTACAAGTGAACTCCCCAGGGGAGCCTTTACGCAGCCCCACATGCAACTGGACCCTCCGGGTTCGCTGTTAATGAGCATCCCTAAACATAGCCCTAGCCGGCATCGATGACGACTGAAAAATCAGGCCCCAGGAAATGCGTTGCGAGCCCCTTTGGACCATCCAAAAGTGCCCCCAAAGGAAGGCTTTGGGTACAAGTGAACTCCCCAGGGGAGCCTTTACGCAGCCCCACATGCAACTGGACCCTCCGGATTCGCTGTTTCTAAACAAACATAAACATAGCCCTAGCCGTCATCGGAGACAAGTGAAAAATGAGGCCCTAGGAAATGCGTTGCGAGCCCCTTCGGACCATCCAAAAGTGCCCGCAAAGGAAGGCTTTGGGTACAAGTGAACTCCCCAGGGGAGCCTTTACGCAGCCCCACATGCAACTGGACCATCCTGGTTTGCTGTTCCTGAGCAAACCTAAACGTAGCCCTAGCCGTCATCGGAGACGAGTGAAAAATCAGGCCCCAGGAAATGCGTTCCGAGGCCTTTTCGCCCATCCAAATGTGCCCCCAAAGGAAGGCTTTGGGTACAAGTGAACTCCCCAGGGGAGCCTTTACGCAGCCCCACATGCAACTGGACCCTCTGGGTTCGATGTTTCCGAGCATCCCTAAACATTACCCTAGCCGGCATCGAAGACGAGTGAAAAATCAGGCCCCAGGAAATGCGTTGCGAGCCCTTTTCGTCCATCCAAAAGTGCCCCCAAAGGAAGGCTTTGGGTACAAGTGAACTCCCCAGGGGAGCCTTTACGCAGCCCCACATGCAACTGGACCCTCCGGGTTCGCTGTTCCTCAGCAAACCTAAACGTAGCCCTAGCCGTCATCGGAGACGAGTGAAAAATCAGTCCCCAGGAAATGCGTTCCGAGGCCTTTTCGCCCATCCAAATGTGCCCCCAAAGGAAGGCTTTGGGTACAAGAGAACTCCCCAGGGGAGCCTTTACGCAGCCCCACATGCAACTGGACCCTCCGGGTTCGCTGTTTCCGAGCATCCCTAAACATTACCCTAGACGGCATCGAAGACGAGTGAAAAATCAGGCCCCAGGAAATGCGTTGCGAGCCCTTTTCGCCCATCCAAAAGTGCCTGCAAAGGAAGGCTTTGGGTACAAGTGAACTCCCCAGGGGAGCCTTTACGCAGCCCCACATGCAACTGGACCCTTCGGGTTCGCTGTTTCTGAGCATCCCTAAACGTAGCCCTATCCGGCATCGAAGATGACTGAAAAATCAGGCCCCAGGAAATGCATTACGAGCCCTTTTCGCCCATCCAAATGTGCCCCAAAAGGAAGGCTTTGGGTACAAGTGAACTCCCCAGGGGAGCCTTTACGCAGCCCCACATGCAACTGGACCCTCCGGGTTCGCTGTTCCTGAGCAAACCTAAACGTAGCCCTAGCCGTCATCGGAGACGTGTGAAAAATCAGGCCCCAGGAAATGCGTTGCGAGCCCCTTTGGACCATCCAAAAGTGCCCCCAAAGGAAGGCTTTGGGTACTTCTGAAGTTCCCAGGGGAGCCTTTACGCAGCCCCACATGCAACTGGACCCTTCGGGTTCGATTTTTCCGAGCAACCCTAATTATATCCCTAACCGGCATGGGAGAAGACTGAAAACCCGGGCCCCAGAAAACGAGTTGCGAGCCCCTTTGGACCATCCAAAAGTGTCACCAAAGGAAGGCTTTGGGTACAAGAGAACTCCCCAGGGGAGCCTTTACGCAGCCCCACATGCAACTGGACCCTCCGGGTTCGCTGTTTCCGAGCATCCCTAAACATAGCCCTAGCCGGCATCGAAGACGACTGAAAAATCAGGCCCCAGGAAGTGCGTTGCAAGCCCTTTTCGCCCATCCAAAAGTGCCCCCAAAGGAAGGCTTTGGGTACAAGTGAACTCCCCAGGGGAGCCTTTACGCAGCCCCACATGCAACTGGACCCTCCGGGTTCGATTTTTCCGAGTAACCCTAAATATATCCCTAGCCGGCATGGGAGAAGACTGAAAACCCGGGCCCCAGAAAACGCATTGCAAGCCCCTTTGGACCATCCAAAAGTGTCACCAAAGGAAGGCTTTGGGTACAAGAGAACTCCCCAGGGGAGCCTTTACGCAGCCCCACATGCAACTGGACCCTCCGGGTTCGCTGTTCCTGAGCAAACCTAAACGTAGCCCTAGCCGTCATCAGAGACGACTGAAAAATCAGGCCCCAGGAAATGCTTTGCGAGCCTCTTTGGACCATCCAAAAGTGCCCGCAAAGGAAGGCTTTGGGTACAAGTGATCTCCCCAGGGGAGCCTTTACGCAGCCCCACATGCAACTGGACCCTCCGGGTTCGCTGTTCCTGAGCAAACCTAAACGTCACCCTAGCCGTCTTCGGAGACGAGTGAAAAATCAGGCCCCAGGAAATGCGTTCCGAGGCCTTTTCTCCCATCCAAAAGTGCCCCCAAAGGAAGGCTTTGGGTACAAGAGAACTCCCCAGGGGAGCCTTTACGCAGCCCCACATGCAACTGGACCCTCCGGGTTCGCTGTTCATGAGCAAACCTTAACGTAGCCCTAGCCGGCATCGATGACGAGTGAAAAATCAGGCCCCAGGAAACGCGTTCCGAGGCCTTTTCGCCCATCCAAATGTGCCCCCAAACGAAGACTTTGGGTACAAGAGAACTCCCCAGGGGAGCCTTTACGCAGCCCCACATGCAACTGGACCCTCCGGGTTCGCTGTTTCCGAGCATCCCTAAACATTACCCTAGACGGCATCGAAGACGAGTGAAAAATCAGGCCCCAGGAAATGCGTTGCGAGCCCTTTTCGCCCATCCAAAAGTGCCTGCAAAGGAAGGCTTTGGGTACAAGTGAACTCCCCAGGGGAGCCTTTACGCAGCCCCACATGCAACTGGACCCTTCGGGTTCGCTGTTTCCGAGCATCCCTAAACATTACCCTAGACGGCATCGAAGACGTGTGAAAAATCAGGCCCCAGGAAACGTGTTGCGAGCCCCTTCGGACAATCCAAAAGTGCCCCCAAAGGAAGGCTTTGGGTACTTCTAAAGTTCCCAGGGGAGCCTTTACGCAGCCCCACATGCAACTGGACCCTCCGGGTTCGCTGTTCCTGAGCATCCCTAAACATAGCCCTAGCCGGCATCGAAGACGACTGAAAAATCAGGCCCCAGGAAATGCGTTGCGAGCCCTTTTCGCCCATCCAAAAGTGCCTGCAAAGGAAGGCTTTGGGTACAAGTGAACTCCCCAGGGGAGCCTTTACGCAGCCCCACATGCAACTGGACCCTCCGGGTTCGCTGTTAATGAGAATCCCTAAACATAGCCCTAGCCGGCATCGATGACGACTGAAAAATCAGGCCCCAGGAAATGCGTTGCAAGCCCCTTTGGACTATCCAAAAGTGCCTGCAAAGGAAGGCTTTGGGTACAAGTGAACTCCCCAGGGGAGCCTTTACGCAGCCCCACATGCAACTGGACCCTCCGGGTTCTCTGTTTCTAAGCAAACATAAACATAGCCCTAGCCGTCATCGGAGACAAGTGAAAAATCAGGCCCTAGGAAATGCGTTGCGAGCCCCTTCGGACCATCCAAAAGTTCCCCCAAAGGAAGGCTTTGGGTACAAGTGAACTCCCCAGGGGAGCCTTTACGCAGCCCCACATGCAACTGGACCCTCCTGGTTTGCTGTTCCTGAGCAAACCTTAACGTAGCCCTAGCCGTCATCGGAGACGAGTGAAAAATCAGGCCCCAGGAAATGCGTTCCGAGGCCTTTTCGCCCATCCAAATGTGCCCCCAAAGGAAGGCTTTGGGTACAAGTGAACTCCCCAGGGGAGCCTTTACGCAGCCCCACATGCAACTGGACCCTCCGGGTTCGCTGTTAATGAGCATCCCTAAACATAGCCCTAGCCGGCATCGATGACGACTGAAAAATCAGGCCCCAGGAAATGCGTTGCGAGCCCCTTTGGACCATCCAAAAGTGCCCCCAAAGGAAGGCTTTGGGTACAAGTGAACTCCCCAGGGGAGCCTTTACGCAGCCCCACATGCAACTGGACCCTCCGGATTCGCTGTTTCTAAACAAACATAAACATAGCCCTAGCCGTCATCGGAGACAAGTGAAAAATGAGGCCCTAGGAAATGCGTTGCGAGCCCCTTCGGACCATCCAAAAGTGCCCGCAAAGGAAGGCTTTGGGTACAAGTGAACTCCCCAGGGGAGCCTTTACGCAGCCCCACATGCAACTGGACCATCCTGGTTTGCTGTTCCTGAGCAAACCTAAACGTAGCCCTAGCCGTCATCGGAGACGAGTGAAAAATCAGGCCCCAGGAAATGCGTTCCGAGGCCTTTTCGCCCATCCAAATGTGCCCCCAAAGGAAGGCTTTGGGTACAAGTGAACTCCCCAGGGGAGCCTTTACGCAGCCCCACATGCAACTGGACCCTCTGGGTTCGATGTTTCCGAGCATCCCTAAACATTACCCTAGCCGGCATCGAAGACGAGTGAAAAATCAGGCCCCAGGAAATGCGTTGCGAGCCCTTTTCGTCCATCCAAAAGTGCCCCCAAAGGAAGGCTTTGGGTACAAGTGAACTCCCCAGGGGAGCCTTTACGCAGCCCCACATGCAACTGGACCCTCCGGGTTCGCTGTTCCTCAGCAAACCTAAACGTAGCCCTAGCCGTCATCGGAGACGAGTGAAAAATCAGTCCCCAGGAAATGCGTTCCGAGGCCTTTTCGCCCATCCAAATGTGCCCCCAAAGGAAGGCTTTGGGTACAAGAGAACTCCCCAGGGGAGCCTTTACGCAGCCCCACATGCAACTGGACCCTCCGGGTTCGCTGTTTCCGAGCATCCCTAAACATTACCCTAGACGGCATCGAAGACGAGTGAAAAATCAGGCCCCAGGAAATGCGTTGCGAGCCCTTTTCGCCCATCCAAAAGTGCCTGCAAAGGAAGGCTTTGGGTACAAGTGAACTCCCCAGGGGAGCCTTTACGCAGCCCCACATGCAACTGGACCCTTCGGGTTCGCTGTTTCTGAGCATCCCTAAACGTAGCCCTATCCGGCATCGAAGATGACTGAAAAATCAGGCCCCAGGAAATGCATTACGAGCCCTTTTCGCCCATCCAAATGTGCCCCAAAAGGAAGGCTTTGGGTACAAGTGAACTCCCCAGGGGAGCCTTTACGCAGCCCCACATGCAACTGGACCCTCCGGGTTCGCTGTTCCTGAGCAAACCTAAACGTAGCCCTAGCCGTCATCGGAGACGTGTGAAAAATCAGGCCCCAGGAAATGCGTTGCGAGCCCCTTTGGACCATCCAAAAGTGCCCCCAAAGGAAGGCTTTGGGTACTTCTGAAGTTCCCAGGGGAGCCTTTACGCAGCCCCACATGCAACTGGACCCTTCGGGTTCGATTTTTCCGAGCAACCCTAATTATATCCCTAACCGGCATGGGAGAAGACTGAAAACCCGGGCCCCAGAAAACGAGTTGCGAGCCCCTTTGGACCATCCAAAAGTGTCACCAAAGGAAGGCTTTGGGTAAAAGAGAACTCCCCAGGGGAGCCTTTACGCAGCCCCACATGCAACTGGACCCTCCGGGTTCGCTGTTTCCGAGCATCCCTAAACATAGCCCTAGCCGGCATCGAAGACGACTGAAAAATCAGGCCCCAGGAAGTGCGTTGCAAGCCCTTTTCGCCCATCCAAAAGTGCCCCCAAAGGAAGGCTTTGGATACAAGTGATCTCCCCAGGGGAGCCTTTACGCAGCCCCACATGCAACTGGACCCTCCGGGTTCGATTTTTCCGAGTAACCCTAAATATATCCCTAGCCGGCATGGGAGAAGACTGAAAACCCGGGCCCCAGAAAACGCATTGCAAGCCCCTTTGGACCATCCAAAAGTGTCACCAAAGGAAGGCTTTGGGTACAAGAGAACTCCCCAGGGGAGCCTTTACGCAGCCCCACATGCAACTGGACCCTCCGGGTTCGCTGTTCCTGAGCAAACCTAAACGTAGCCCTAGCCGTCATCAGAGACGACTGAAAAATCAGGCCCCAGGAAATGCTTTGCGAGCCTCTTTGGACCATCCAAAAGTGCCCGCAAAGGAAGGCTTTGGGTACAAGTGATCTCCCCAGGGGAGCCTTTACGCAGCCCCACATGCAACTGGACCCTCCGGGTTCGCTGTTCCTGAGCAAACCTAAAGGTCACCCTAGCCGTCTTCGGAGACGAGTGAAAAATCAGGCCCCAGGAAATGCGTTCCGAGGCCTTTTCTCCCATCCAAAAGTGCCCCCAAAGGAAGGCTTTGGGTACAAGAGAACTCCCCAGGGGAGCCTTTACGCAGCCCCACATGCAACTGGACCCTCCGGGTTCGCTGTTTCTAAGCAAACATAAACATAGCCCTAGCCGTCATCGGAGACAAGTGAAAAATGAGGCCCTACGAAATGCGTTGCGAGCCCCTTCGGACCATCCAAAAGTTCCCCCAAAGGAAGGCTTTGGGTACAAGTGAACTCCCCAGGGGAGCCTTTACGCAGCCCCACATGCAACTGGACCCTCCGGGTTCGATTTTTCCAAGCAACCCTAAATATATCACTAGCCGGCACGGGAGAAGACTGAAAACCCGGGCCCCAGAAAACGCGTTGCAAGCCCCTTTGGACCATCCAAAAGTGTCACCAAAGGAAGGCTTTGGGTACAAGTGAACTCCCCAGGGGAGCCTTTACGCAGCCCCACATGCAACTGGACCCTCCGGGTTCGCTGTTAATGAGCAAACCTTAACGTAGCCCTAGCCGGCATCGATGACGACTGAAAAATCAGGCCCCAGGAAATGCGTTCTGAGGCCTTTTCGCCCATCCAAAAGTGCCCGCAAAGGAAGACTTTGGGTACAAGAGAACTCCCCAGGGGAGCCTTTACGCAGCCCCACATGCAACTGGACCCTCCGGGTTCGCTGTTTCCCAGCATCCCTAAACATTACCCTAGACGGCATCGAAGACGAGTGAAAAATCAGGCCCCAGGAAATGCATTGCGAGCCCTTTTCGCCCATCCAAAAGTGCCTGCAAAGGAAGGCTTTGGGTACAAGTGAACTCCCCAGGGGAGCCTTTACGCAGCCCCACATGCAACTGGACCCTTCGGGTTCGCTGTTTCTGAGCATCCCTAAACATAGCCCTAGCCGGCATCGAAGATGACTGAAAAATCAGGCCCCAGGAAATGCGTTACGAGACCTTTTCGCCCATCCAAAAGTGCCCCCAAAGGAAGGCTTTGGGTACATCTGAAGTTCCGAGGGGAGCCTTTACGCAGCCCCACATGCAACTGGACCCTTCGGGTTCGATTTTTCCGAGCAACCCTAATTATATCCCTAACCGGCATGGGAGAAGACTGAAAAATCAGGCCCCAGAAAACGCGTTGCAAGCCCCTTTGGACCATCCAAAAGTGTCACCAAAGGAAGGCTTTGGGTACAAGAGAACTCCCCAGGGGAGCCTTTACGCAGCCCCACATGCAACTGGACCCTCCGGGTTCGATGTTTCCGAGCATCCCTAAATATAGCCCTAGCCGTCATCGGAGACGAGTGAAAAATCAGACCCCAGGAAATGCGTTGCAAGCCCCTTTGGACCATCCAAAAGTGCCCGCAAAGGAAGGCTTTGGGTACAAGTGAACTCCCCAGGGGAGCCTTTACGCAGCCCCACATGCAACTGGACCCTCCGGGTTCGCTGTTTCCGAGCATCCCTAAACATAGCCCTAGCCGGCATCGAAGATGACTGAAAAATCAGGCCCCAAGAAGTGCGTTGCAAGCCCTTTTCGCCCATCCAAAAGTTCCCCCAAAGGAAGGCTTTGGGTACAAGTGAACTCCCCAGGGGAGCCTTTACGCAGCCCCACATGCAACTGGACCCTCCGGTTTCGATATTTCCGAGTAATCCTAAATATATCACTAGCCGGCATGGGAGAAGACTGAAAACCCGGGCCCCAGAAAACGCGTTGCAAGCCCCTTTGGACCATCCAAAAGTGTCACCAAAGGAAGGCTTTGGGTACAAGAGAACTCCCCAGGGGAGCCTTTACGCAGCCCCACATGCAACTGGACCCTCCGGGTTCGCTGTTCCTGAGGAAACCTAAACATAGCCCTAGCAGTCATCGGAGACAAGTGAAAAATAAGGCCCCAGGAAATGCGTTCCGAGCCCTTTTCGCCCATCCAAAAGTGCCCGCAAAGGAAGGCTTTGGGTACAAGTGAACTCCCCAGGGGAGCCTTTACGCAGCCCCACATGCAACTGGACCCTCCGGGTTCGCTGTTTCCGAGCATCCCTAAACATAGCCCTAGCCGGCATCGAAGATGACTGAAAAATCAGGCCCCAGGAAATGCGTTGCGAGCCCTTTTCGCCCATCCAAAAGTGCCCGCAAAGGAAGACTTTGGGTACAAGAGAACTCCCCAGGGGAGCCTTTACGCAGCCCCACATGCAACTGGACCCTCCGGGTTCGCTGTTTCCCAGCATCCCTAAACATTACCCTAGACGGCATCGAAGACGACTGAAAAATCAGGCCCCAGGAAATGCGTTGCGAGCCCTTTTCGCCCATCCAAAAGTGCCTGCAAAGGAAGGCTTTGGGTACAAGTGAACTCCCCAGGGGAGCCTTTACGCAGCCCCACATGCAACTGGACCCTTCGGGTTCGCTGTTTCTGAGCATCCCTAAACATAGCCCTAGCCGGCATCGAAGATGACTGAAAAATCAGGCCCCAGGAAATGCGTTACGAGACCTTTTCGCCCATCCAAAAGTGCCCCCAAAGGAAGGTTTTGGGTACATCTGAAGTTCCGAGGGGAGCCTTTACGCAGCCCCACATGCAACTGGACCCTTCGGGTTCGATTTTTCCGAGCAACCCTAATTATATCCCTAACCGGCATGGGAGAAGACTGAAAAATCAGGCCCCAGAAAACGCGTTGCAAGCCCCTTTGTACCATCCAAAAGTGTCACCAAAGGAAGGCTTTGGGTACAAGAGAACTCCCCAGGGGAGCCTTTACGCAGCCCCACATGCAACTGGACCCTCCGGGTTCGATGTTTCCGAGCATCCCTAAACATAGCCCTAGCCGTCATCGGAGACGAGTGAAAAATCAGACCCCAGGAAATGCGTTGCAAGCCCCTTTGGACCATCCAAAAGTGCCCGCAAAGGAAGGCTTTGGGTACAAGTGAACTCCCCAGGGGAGCCTTTACGCAGCCCCACATGCAACTGGACCCTCCGGGTTCGCTGTTTCCGAGCATCCCTAAACATAGCCCTAGCCGGCATCGAAGATGACTGAAAAATCAGGCCCCAAGAAGTGCGTTGCAAGCCCTTTTCGCCCATCCAAAAGTTCCCCCAAAGGAAGGCTTTGGGTACAAGTGAACTCCCCAGGGGAGCCTTTACGCAGCCCCACATGCAACTGGACCCTCCGGTTTCGATATTTCCGAGTAATCCTAAATATATCACTAGCCGGCATGGGAGAAGACTGAAAACCCGGGCCCCAGAAAACGCGTTGCAAGCCCCTTTGGACCATCCAAAAGTGTCACCAAAGGAAGGCTTTGGGTACAAGAGAACTCCCCAGGGGAGCCTTTACGCAGCCCCACATGCAACTGGACCCTCGGGGTTCGCTGTTCCTGAGGAAACCTAAACATAGCCCTAGCAGTCATCGGAGACAAGTGAAAAATAAGGCCCCAGGAAATGCGTTCCGAGCCCTTTTCGCCCATCCAAAAGTGCCCGCAAAGGAAGGCTTTGGGTACAAGTGAACTCCCCAGGGGAGCCTTTACGCAGCCCCACATGCAACTGGACCCTCTGGGTTCGCTGTTTCCGAGCATCCGTAAACATAGCCCTAGCCGGCATCGAAGACGACTGAAAAATCAGGCCCCAGGAAATGCGTTCCGAGCCCTTTTCGCCCATCCAAAAGTGCCCCCAAAGGAAGGCTTTGGGTACAAGTGAACTCCCCAGGGGAGCCTTTACGCAGCCCCACATGCAACTGGACCCTCCGGGTTCGCTGTTCATGAGCAAACCTTAACGTAGCCCTAGCCGGCATCGATGACGACTGAAAAATCAGGCCCCAGGAAATGCGTTCTGAGGCCTTTTCGCCCATCCAAAAGTGCCCGCAAAGGAAGACTTTGGGTACAAGAGAACTCCCCAGGGGAGCCTTTACGCAGCCCCACATGCAACTGGACCCTCCGGGTTCGCTGTTTCCCAGCATCCCTAAACATTACCCTAGACGGCATCGAAGACGAGTGAAAAATCAGGCCCCAGGAAATGCATTGCGAGCCCTTTTCGCCCATCCAAAAGTGCCTGCAAAGGAAGGCTTTGGGTACAAGTGAACTCCCCAGGGGAGCCTTTACGCAGCCCCACATGCAACTGGACCCTTCGGGTTCGCTGTTTCTGAGCATCCCTAAACATAGCCCTAGCCGGCATCGAAGATGACTGAAAAATCAGGCCCCAGGAAATGCGTTACGAGACCTTTTCGCTCATCCAAAAGTGCCCCCAAAGGAAGGCTTTGGGTACATCTGAAGTTCCGAGGGGAGCCTTTACGCAGCCCCACATGCAACTGGACCCTTCGGGTTCGATTTTTCCGAGCAACCCTAATTATATCCCTAACCGGCATGGGAGAAGACTGAAAAATCAGGCCCCAGAAAACGCGTTGCAAGCCCCTTTGGACCATCCAAAAGTGTCACCAAAGGAAGGCTTTGGGTACAAGAGAACTCCCCAGGGGAGCCTTTACGCAGCCCCACATGCAACTGGACCCTCCGGGTTCGCTGTTTCCGAGCATCCCTAAACATAGCCCTAGCCGGCATCGAAGATGACTGAAAAATCAGGCCCCAAGAAGTGCGTTGCAAGCCCTTTTCGCCCATCCAAAAGTTCCCCCAAAGGAAGGCTTTGGGTACAAGTGAACTCCCCAGGGGAGCCTTTACGCAGCCCCACATGCAACTGGACCCTCCGGTTTCGATATTTCCGAGTAATCCTAAATATATCACTAGCCGGCATGGGAGAAGACTGAAAACCCGGGCCCCAGAAAACGCGTTGCAAGCCCCTTTGGACCATCCAAAAGTGTCACCAAAGGAAGGCTTTGGGTACAAGAGAACTCCCCAGGGGAGCCTTTACGCAGCCCCACATGCAACTGGACCCTCCGGGTTCGCTGTTCCTGAGGAAACCTAAACATAGCCCTAGCAGTCATCGGAGACAAGTGAAAAATAAGGCCCCAGGAAATGCGTTCCGAGCCCTTTTCGCCCATCCAAAAGTGCCCGCAAAGGAAGGCTTTGGGTACAAGTGAACTCCCCAGGGGAGCCTTTACGCAGCCCCACATGCAACTGGACCCTCCGGGTTCGCTGTTTCCGAGCATCCCTAAACATAGCCCTAGCCGGCATCGAAGATGACTGAAAAATCAGGCCCCAGGAAATGCGTTGCGAGCCCTTTTCGCCCATCCAAAAGTGCCCGCAAAGGAAGACTTTGGGTACAAGAGAACTCCCCAGGGGAGCCTTTACGCAGCCCCACATGCAACTGGACCCTCCGGGTTCGCTGTTTCCCAGCATCCCTAAACATTACCCTAGACGGCATCGAAGACGACTGAAAAATCAGGCCCCAGGAAATGCGTTGCGAGCCCTTTTCGCCCATCCAAAAGTGCCTGCAAAGGAAGGCTTTGGGTACAAGTGAACTCCCCAGGGGAGCCTTTACGCAGCCCCACATGCAACTGGACCCTTCGGGTTCGCTGTTTCTGAGCATCCCTAAACATAGCCCTAGCCGGCATCGAAGATGACTGAAAAATCAGGCCCCAGGAAATGCGTTACGAGACCTTTTCGCCCATCCAAAAGTGCCCCCAAAGGAAGGTTTTGGGTACATCTGAAGTTCCGAGGGGAGCCTTTACGCAGCCCCACATGCAACTGGACCCTTCGGGTTCGATTTTTCCGAGCAACCCTAATTATATCCCTAACCGGCATGGGAGAAGACTGAAAAATCAGGCCCCAGAAAACGCGTTGCAAGCCCCTTTGGACCATCCAAAAGTGTCACCAAAGGAAGGCTTTGGGTACAAGAGAACTCCCCAGGGGAGCCTTTACGCAGCCCCACATGCAACTGGACCCTCCGGGTTCGATGTTTCCGAGCATCCCTAAACATAGCCCTAGCCGTCATCGGAGACGAGTGAAAAATCAGACCCCAGGAAATGCGTTGCAAGCCCCTTTGGACCATCCAAAAGTGCCCGCAAAGGAAGGCTTTGGGTACAAGTGAACTCCCCAGGGGAGCCTTTACGCAGCCCCACATGCAACTGGACCCTCCGGGTTCGCTGTTTCCGAGCATCCCTAAACATAGCCCTAGCCGGCATCGAAGATGACTGAAAAATCAGGCCCCAAGAAGTGCGTTGCAAGCCCTTTTCGCCCATCCAAAAGTTCCCCCAAAGGAAGGCTTTGGGTACAAGTGAACTCCCCAGGGGAGCCTTTACGCAGCCCCACATGCAACTGGACCCTCCGGTTTCGATATTTCCGAGTAATCCTAAATATATCACTAGCCGGCATGGGAGAAGACTGAAAACCCGTGCCCCATAAAACGCGTTGCAAGCCCCTTTGGACCATCCAAAAGTGTCACCAAAGGAAGGCTTTGGGTACAAGAGAACTCCCCAGGGGAGCCTTTACGCAGCCCCACATGCAACTGGACCCTCGGGGTTCGCTGTTCCTGAGGAAACCTAAACATAGCCCTAGCAGTCATCGGAGACAAGTGAAAAATAAGGCCCCAGGAAATGCGTTCCGAGCCCTTTTCGCCCATCCAAAAGTGCCCGCAAAGGAAGGCTTTGGGTACAAGTGAACTCCCCAGGGGAGCCTTTACGCAGCCCCACATGCAACTGGACCCTCTGGGTTCGCTGTTTCCGAGCATCCGTAAACATAGCCCTAGCCGGCATCGAAGACGACTGAAAAATCAGGCCCCAGGAAATGCGTTGCGAGCCCTTTTCGCCCATCCAAAAGTGCCCCCAAAGGAAGGCTTTGGGTACAAGTGAACTCCCCAGGGGAGCCTTTACGCAGCCCCACATGCAACTGGACCCTCCGGGTTCGCTGTTCATGAGCAAACCTTAACGTAGCCCTAGCCGGCATCGATGACGACTGAAAAATCAGGCCCCAGGAAATGCGTTCTGAGGCCTTTTCGCCCATCCAAATGTGCCCCCAAAGGAAGGCTTTGGGTACAAGTGAACTCCCCAGGGGAGCCTTTACGAAGCCCCACATGCAACTGGACCCTTTGGGTTCGCTGTTTCCGAGCATCCCTAAACATAGCCCTAGCCGGCATCGGAGACGAGTGAAAAATCAGGCCCCAGGAAATGCGTTGCGAGCCCTTTTCGCCCATCCAAAAGTGCCCCCAAAGAAAGGCTTTGGGTACAAGTGAACTCCCCAGGGGAGCCTTTACGCAGCCCCACATGAAACTGGACCCTCCGGGTTCGATTTTTCCAAGCAACCCTAAATATATCACTAGCCGGCACGGGAGAAGACTGAAAACCCGGGCCCCAGAAAACGCGTTGCAAGCCCCTTTGGACCATCCAAAAGTTCCCCCAAATTAAGGCTTTGGGTACAAGTGAACTCCCCAGGGGAGCCTTTACGCAGCCCCACATGCAACTGGACCCTCCGGGTTCACTGTTAATGAGCAAACCTTAACGTAGCCCTAGCCGGCATCGATGACGACTGAAAAATCAGGCCCCAGGAAATGCGTTCTGAGGCCTTTTCGCCCATCCAAAAGTGCCCGCAAAGGAAGACTTTGGGTACAAGAGAACTCCCCAGGGGAGCCTTTACGCAGCCCCACATGCAACTGGACCCTCCGGGTTCGCTGTTTCCCAGCATCCCTAAACATTACCCTAGACGGCATCGAAGACGAGTGAAAAATCAGGCCCCAGGAAATGCGTTGCGAGCCCTTTTCGCCCATCCAAAAGTGCCTGCAAAGGAAGGCTTTGGGTACAAGTGAACTCCCCAGGGGAGCCTTTACGCAGCCCCACATGCAACTGGACCCTTCGGGTTCGCTGTTTCTGAGCATCCCTAAACACAGCCCTAGCCGGCATCGAAGATGACTGAAAAATCAGGCCCCAGGAAATGCGTTACGAGACCTTTTCGCCCATCCAAAAGTGCCCCCAAAGGAAGGCTTTGGGTACAAGTGAACTCCCCAGGGGAGCCTTTACGCAGCCCCACATGCAACTGGACCCTCCGGGTTCGCTGTTTCCGAGCATCCCTAAACATAGCCCTAGCCGGCATCGAAGACGACTGAAAAATCAGGCCCCAGGAAATGCGTTGCGAGCCCTTTTCGCCCATCCAAAAGTGCCTGCAAAGGAAGGCTTTGGGTACAAGTGAACTCCCCAGGGGAGCCTTTACGCAGCCCCACATGCAACTGGACCCTCCGGGTTCGCTGTTCATGAGCAAACCTTAACGTAGCCCTAGCCGGCATCGATGACGACTGAAAAATCAGGCCCCAGGAAATGCGTTCTGAGGCCTTTTCGCCCATCCAAATGTGCCCCCAAAGGAAGGCTTTGGGTACAAGAGAACTCCCCAGGGGAGCCTTTACGCAGCCCCACATGCAACTAGACCCTCCGGGTTCGCTGTTTCTGAGCATCCCTAAACATAGCCCTAGCCGGCATCGGAGACGAGTGAAAAATCAGGCCCCAGGAAATGCGTTGCGAGCCCTTTTCGCCCATCCAAAAGTGCCCCCAAAGAAAGGCTTTGGGTACAAGTGAACTCCCCAGGGGAGCCTTTACGCAGCCCCACATGAAACTGGACACTCCGGGTTCGATTTTTCCGAGCAACGCTAAATATATCACTAGCTGGCACGGGAGAAGACTGAAAACCCGGGCCCCAGAAAACGCGTTGCGAGCCCCTTTGGACCATCCAAAAGTGTCACCAAAGGAAGGCTTTGGGTACAAGTGAACTCCCCAGGGGAGCCTTTACGCAGCCCCACATGCAACTGGACCCTCCGGGTTCGCTGTTTCCCAGCATCCCTAAACATTACCCTAGACGGCATCGAAGACGAGTGAAAAATCAGGCCCCAGGAAATGCGTTGCGAGCCCTTTTCGCCCATCCAAAAGTGCCTGCAAAGGAAGGCTTTGGGTACAAGTGAACTCCCCAGGGGAGCCTTTACGCAGCCCCACATGCAACTGGACCCTTCGGGTTCGCTGTTTCTGAGCATCCCTAAACATAGCCCTAGCCGGCATCGAAGATGACTGAAAAATCAGGCCCCAGGAAATGCGTTATGAGACCTTTTCGCCCATCCAAAAGTGCCCCCAAAGGAAGGCTTTGGGTACATCTGAAGTTCCGAGGGGAGCCTTTACGCAGCCCCACATGCAACTGGACCCTTCGGGTTCGATTTTTCCGAGCAACCCTAATTATATCCCTAACCGGCATGGGAGAAGACTGAAAACCCGGGCCCCAGAAAACGCGTTGCAAGCCCCTTTGGACCATCCAAAAGTGTCACCAAAGGAAGGCTTTGGGTACAAGAGAACTCCCCAGGGGAGCCTTTACGCAGCCCCACATGCAACTGGACCCTCCGGGTTCGATGTTTCCGAGCATCCCTAAACATAGCCCTAGCCGTCATCGGAGACGAGTGAAAAATCAGGCCCCAGGAAATGCGTTGCAAGCCCCTTTGGACCATCCAAAAGTGCCCGCAAAGGAAGGCTTTGGGTACAAGTGAACTCCCCAGGGGAGCCTTTACGCAGCCCCACATGCAACTGGACCCTCCGGGTTCGCTGTTTCCGAGCATCCCTAAACATAGCCCTAGCCGGCATCGAAGATGACTGAAAAATCAGGCCCCAAGAAGTGCGTTGTAAGCCCTTTTCGCCCATCCAAAAGTTCCCCCAAAGGAAGGCTTTGGGTACAAGTGAACTCCCCAGGGGAGCCTTTACGCAGCCCCACATGCAACTGGACCCTCCGGTTTCGATATTTCCGAGTAATCCTAAATATATCACTAGCCGGCATGGGAGAAGACTGAAAACCCGGGCCCCAGAAAACGCGTTGCAAGCCCCTTTGGACCATCCAAAAGTGTCACCAAAGGAAGGCTTTGGGTACAAGTGAACTCCCCAGGGGAGCCTTTACGCAGCCCCACATGCAACTGGACCCTCCGGGTTCGCTGTTTCCGAGCATCCCTAAACATAGCCCTAGCCGTCATCGGAGACGAGTGAAAAATCAGGCCCCAGGAAATGCGTTGCGAGCCCTTTTCGCCCATCCAAAAGTGCCTGCAAAGGAAGGCTTTGGGTACAAGTGAACTCCCCAGGGGAGCCTTTACGCAGCCCCACATGCAACTGGACCCTTCGGGTTCGCTGTTCCTGAGCAAACCTAAACGTAGCCCTGGCCGTCAGAGGAGACGAGTGAAAAATCAAGCCCCAGGAAATGCGTTGCGAGCCGCTTCGGACCATCCAAAAGTGCCCCCAAAGGAAGGCTTTGGGTACAAGTGAACTCCCCAGGGGAGCCTTTACGCAGCCCCACATGCAACTGGACCCTCCGGGTTCGATTTTTCCGAGCAATCCTAAATATATCCCTAGCCGGAATGGGAGAAGACTGAAAACCCGGGCCCCAGAAAACGCATTGCAAGCCCCTTTGGACCATCCAAAAGTGTCACCAAAGGAAGGCTTTGGGTACAAGAGAACTCCCCAGGGGAGCCTTTACGCAGCCCCACATGCAACTGGACCCTCCGGGTTCGCTGTTCCTCAGCAAACCTAAACGTAGCCCTAGCCGTCATCAGAGACGACTGAAAAATCAGGCCCCAGGAAATGCTTTGCGAGCCCCTTTGGACCATCCAAAAGTGCCCGCAAAGGAAGGCTTTGGGTACAAGTGATCTCCCCAGGGGAGACTTTACGCAGCCCCACATGCAACTGGACCCTCCGGGTTCGCTGTTCCTGAGCAAACCTAAACGTCACCCTAGCCGTCTTCGGAGACGAGTGAAAAATCAGGCCCCAGGAAATGCGTTCCGAGGCCTTTTCGCCCATCCAAATGTGCCCCCAAAGGAAGGCTTTGGGTACAAGAGAACTCCCCAGGGGAGCCTTTACGCAGCCCCACATGCAACTGGACCCTCGGGGTTCGCTGTTCCTGAGCAAACCTAAACATAGCCCTAGCAGTCATCGGAGACAAGTGAAAAATGAGGCCCCAGGAAATGCGTTCCGAGCCCTTTTCGCCCATCCAAAAGTGCCCCCAAAGGAATGCTTTGGGTACTTCTGAAGTTCCCAGGGGAGCCTTTACGCAGCCCCACATGCAACTGGACCCTCCGGGTTCGCTGTTTCCGAGCATCCCTAAACATAGCCCTAGCCGTCATCGGAGACGAGTGAAAAATCAGGCCCCAGGAAATGCGTTGCGAGCCCTTTTCGTCCATCCAAAAGTGCCCCCAAAGGAAGGCTTTGGGTACAAGTGAACTCCCCATGGGAGCCTTTACGCAGCCCCACATGAAACTGGACCCTCCGGGTTCGCTGTTTCCGAGCATCCCTAAACATAGCCCTAGCCGGCATCGAAGACGACTGAAAAATCAGGCCCCAGGAAATGCGTTGCGAGCCCTTTTCGCCCATCCAAAAGTGCCCCCAAAGGAAGGCTTTGGGTACAAGTGAACTCCCCAGGGGAGCCTTTACGCAGCCCCACATGCAACTGGACCCTCCAGGTTCGCTGTTTCCGAGCATCCCTAAACATAGCCCTAGCCGGCATCGAACACGACTGAAAAAACAGGTCCGAGGAAATGCGTTGCAAGCCCTTTTCGCCCATCCAAAAGTTCCCCCAAAGGAAGGCTTTGGGTACAAGTGAACTCCCCAGGGGAGCCTTTACGCAGCCCCACATGCAACTGGACCCTCCGGGTTCGCTGTTTCCGAGCATCCCTAAACATAGCCCTAGCCGGCATCGAAGACGACTGAAAAATCAGGCCCCAGGAAATGCGTTGCGAGCCCTTTTCGCCCATCCAAAAGTGCCCCCAAAGGAAGGCTTTGGGTACAAGTGAACTCCCCAGGGGAGCCTTTACGCAGCCCCACATGCAACTGGACCCTCCGGGTTCGCTGTTTCCGAGCATCCCTAAACATTACCCTAGACGGCATCGAAGACGACTGAAAAATCAGGTCCCATGAAATGCGTTGCGAGCCCTTTTCGCCCATCCAAAAGTGCCCCCAAAGGAAGGCTTTGGGTACAAGTGAACTCCCCAGGGGAGCCTTTACGCAGCCCCACATGCAACTGGACCCTTCGGGTTCGCTGTTTCCGAGCATCCCTAAACATAGCCCTAGCCGTCATCGGAGACGAGTGAAAAATCAGGCCCCAGGAAATGCGTTGCGAGCCCTTTTCGTCCATCCAAAAGTGCCCCCAAAGGAAGGCTTTGGGTACAAGTGAACTCCCCAGGGGAGCCTTTACGCAGCCCCACATGAAACTGGACCCTCCGGGTTCGCTGTTTCCGAGCATCCCTAAACATAGCCCTAGCCGGCATCGAAGACGACTGAAAAATCAGGCCCCAGGAAATGCGTTGCGAGCCCTTTTCGCCCATCCAAAAGTGCCCCCAAAGGAAGGCTTTGGGTACAAGTGAACTCCCCAGGGGAGCCTTTACGCAGCCCCACATGCAACTGGACCCTCCGGGTTCGCTGTTTCCGAGCATCCCTAAACATAGCCCTAGCCGGCATCGAACACGACTGAAAAAACAGGTCCGAGGAAATGCGTTGCAAGCCCTTTTCGCCCATCCAAAAGTTCCCCCAAAGGAAGGCTTTGGGTACAAGTGAACTCCCCAGGGGAGCCTTTACGCAGCCCCACATGCAACTGGACCCTCCGGGTTCGCTGTTTCCGAGCATCCCTAAACATAGCCCTAGCCGGCATCGAAGACGACTGAAAAATCAGGCCCCAGGAAATGCGTTGCGAGCCCTTTTCGCCCATCCAAAAGTGCCCCCAAAGGAAGGCTTTGGGTACAAGTGAACTCCCCAGGGGAGCCTTTACGCAGCCCCACATGCAACTGGACCCTCCGGGTTCGCTGTTTCCGAGCATCCCTAAACATTACCCTAGACGGCATCGAAGACGACTGAAAAATCAGGTCCCATGAAATGCGTTGCGAGCCCTTTTCGCCCATCCAAAAGTGCCCCCAAAGGAAGGCTTTGGGTACAAGTGAACTCCCCAGGGGAGCCTTTACGCAGCCCCACATGCAACTGGACCCTTCGGGTTCGCTGTTTCCGAGCATCCCTAAACATAGCCCTAGCCGGCATCGAAGACGACTGAAAAATCAGGCCCCAGGAAATGCGTTGCGAGCCCTTTTCGTCCATCCAAAAGTGCCCCCAAAGGAAGGCTTTGGGTACAAGTGAACTCCCCAGGGGAGCCTTTACGCAGCCCCACATGCAACTGGACCCTCTGGGTTCGATGTTTCCGAGCATCCCTAAACATAGCCCTAGCCATCATTGGAGACGAGTGAAAAATCAGGCCCCAGGAAATGCGTTGCGAGCCCTTTTCGTCCATCCAAAAGTGCCCCCAAAGGAAGGCTTTGGGTACAAGTGAACTCCCCAGGGGAGCCTTTACGCAGCCCCACATGCAACTGGACCCTCCGGGTTCGCTGTTTCCGAGCATCCCTAAACATAGCCCTAGCCGGCATCGATGACGACTGAAAAATCAGGCCCCAGGAAATGCGTTGCGAGCCCCTTTGGACCATCCAAAAGTGCCCCCAAAGGAAGGCTTTGGATACAAGAGAACTCCCCAGGGGAGCCTTTACGCAGCCCCACATGCAACTGGACCCTCCGGGTTCGCTGTTTCTAAGCCAACATAAACATAGCCCTAGCCGTCATCGGAGACAAGTGAAAAATCAGGCCCCAGGAAATGCGTTGCGAGCCCCTTCGGACCATCCAAAAGTTCCCCCAAATTAAGGCTTTGGGTACAAGTGAACTCCCCAGGGGAGCCTTTACGCAGCCCCACATGCAACTGGACACTCCTGGTTTGCTGTTCCTGAGCAAACCTAAACGTAGCCCTAGCCGTCATCGGAGACGAGTGAAAAATCAGGCCCCAGGAAATGCGTTCCGAGGCCTTTTCGGCCCATCCAAATGTGCCCCCAAAGGAAGGCTTTGGGTACAAGTGAACTCCCCAGGGGAGCCTTTACGCAGCCCCACATGCAACTGACCCTCCGGGTTCGCTGTTTCTGAGCATCCCTAAACATAGCCCTAGCCGTCATCGGAGACGAGTGAAAAATCAGGCCCAGGAAATGCGTTGCGAGCCCTTTCGCCCATCCAAAAGTGCCCCCAAAGAAAGGCTTTGGGTACAAGTGAACTCCCAGGGGAGCCTTTACGCAGCCCCACATGCAACTGGGACCCTCCGATTTCGATTTTTCCAAGCAACCCTAAATATATCACTAGCCGGCATGGGAGAAGACTGAAAACCCGGGCCCCAGAAAACGAGTTGCAAGCCCCTTTGGACCATCCAAAAGTGTCACCAAAGGAAGGCTTTGGGTACAAGTGAACTCCCCAGGGGAGCCTTTACGCAGCCCCACATGCAACTGGACCCTCCGTGTACGCTGTTCATGAGCAAACCTAAACGTAGCCCTAGCCGTCATCGGAGACGACTGAAAAATCAGGCCCCAGGAAATGCGTTGCGAGCCCTTTTCGTCCATCCAAAAGTGCCCCCAAAGGAAGGCTTTGGGTACAAGTGAACTCCCCAGGGGAGCCTTTACGCAGCCCCACATGCAACTGGACTCTCGGGGTTTGCTGTTCCTGAGCAAACCTAAACGTTGCCCTAGCCGTCATCGGAGACGAGTGAAAAATCAGGCCCCAGGAAATGCGTTGCGAGCCCTTTTCGCCCATCCAAAAGTGCCCCCAAAGTAAGGCTTTGGGTACAAGTGAACTCCCCAGGGGAGCCTTTATGCAGCCCCACATGCAACTGGACCCTCTGGTTTCGATGTTTCCGAGCATCCCTAAGCACAGTCCTAGCCGGCATCGGAGACGAGTGAAAAATCAGGCCCCAGGAAATGCGTTGCGAGCCCTTTTCGTCCATCCAAAAGTGCCCCCAAAGCAAGGCTTTGGGTACAAGTGAACTCCCCAGGGGAGCCTTTACGCAGCCCCACATGCAACTGGACCCTCCTGGTTCGCTGTTCCTGAGCAAACCTAAACGTAGCCCTAGCCGTCATCGGAGACGAGTGAAAAATCAGGCCCCAGGAAATGCGTTCCGAGGCCTTTTCGCCCATCCAAATGTGCCCCCAAACGAAGACTTTGGGTACAAGAGAACTCCCAGGGGAGCCTTTACGCAGCCCCACATGCAACTGGACCCTCCGGGTTCGCTGTTTCCGAGCATCCCTAAACATTACCCTAGACGGCATCGAAGAGGAGTGAAAAATCAGGCCCCAGGCAATGCGTTGCGAGCCCTTTTCGCCCATCCAAAAGTGCCTGCAAAGGAAGGCTTTGGGTACAAGTGAACTCCCTAGGGGAGCCTTTACGCAGCCCCACATGCAACTGGACCCTTCGGGTTCGCTGTTTCTGAGCATCCCTAAACATAGCCCTAGCCGTCATCGGAGACAAGTGAAAAATCAGGCCCCAGGAAATGCGTTACGAGCCCTTTTCGCCCATCCAAAAGTGCCCCCAAGGAAGGCTTTGGGTACAAGTGAACTCCCCAGGGGAGCCTTTACGCAGCCCCACATGCAACTGGATCCTCCGGGTTCGCTGTTTCCGAGCATCCCTAAACACAGCCCTAGCCGGCATCGAAGACGACTGAAAAATCAGGCCCCAGGAAATGCGTTACGAGACGTTTTCGCCCATCCAAAAGTGCCCCCAAAGGAAGGCTTTGGGTACAAGTGAACTCCCCAGGGGAGCCTTTACGCAGCCCCACATGCAACTGGACCCTCCGGGTTCGCTGTTTCCGAGCATCCCTAAACATAGCCCTAGCCGGCATCGATGACGACTGAAAAATCAGGCCCCAGGAAATGCGTTCCGAGCCCTTTTCGTCCATCCAAAAGTGCCCCCAAAGGAAGGCTTTGGATACAAGTGAACTCCCCAGGGGAGCCTTTACGCAGCCCCACATGCAACTGGACCCTCCGGGTTCACTGTTTCTAAGCAAACATAAACATAGCCCTAGCCGTCATCGGAGACAAGTGAAAAATCAGGCCCTAGAAAATGCGTTGCGAGCCCCTTCGGACCATCCAAAAGTTCCCCCAAAGGAAGGCTTTGGGTACAAGTGAACTCCCCAGGGGAGCCTTTACGCAGCCCCACATGCAACTGGACCCTCCGGGTTCGCTGTTCCTGAGCAAACCTAAACGTAGCCCTAGCCGTCATCGGAGACGACTGAAAAATCAGGCCCCAGGAAATGCGTTCCGAGGCCTTTTCGCCCATCCAAATGTGCCCCCAAAGGAAGGCTTTGGGTACAAGTGAACTCCCCAGGGGAGCCTTTACGCAGCCCCACATGCAACTGGACCCTTCGGGTTCGCTGTTTCCGAGCATCCCTAAACATATCCCTAGCCGTCATCGGAGACGAGTGAAAAATCAGGCCCCAGGAAATGCGTTCCGAGGCCTTTTCGCCCATCCAAATGTGCCCCCAAACGAAGACTTTGGGTACAAGAGAACTCCCAGGGGAGCCTTTACGCAGCCCCACATGCAACTGGACCCTCGGGGTTCGCTGTTTCCGAGCATCCCTAAACATTACCCTAGACGGCATCGAAGAGGAGTGAAAAATCAGGCCCCAGGCAATGCGTTGCGAGCCCTTTTCGCCCATCCAAAAGTGCCTGCAAAGGAAGGCTTTGGGTACAAGTGAACTCCCTAGGGGAGCCTTTACGCAGCCCCACATGCAACTGGACCCTTCGGGTTCGCTGTTTCTGAGCATCCCTAAACATAGCCCTAGCCGTCATCGGAGACAAGTGAAAAATCAGGCCCCAGGAAATGCGTTACGAGCCCTTTTCGCCCATCCAAAAGTGCCCCCAAAGGAAGGCTTTGGGTACAAGTGAACTCCCCAGGGGAGCCTTTACGCAGCCCCACATGCAACTGGATCCTCCGGGTTCGCTGTTTCCGAGCATCCCTAAACACAGCCCTAGCCGGCATCGAAGACGACTGAAAAATCAGGCCCCAGGAAATGCGTTACGAGACGTTTTCGCCCATCCAAAAGTGCCCCCAAAGGAAGGCTTTGGGTACAAGTGAACTCCCCAGGGGAGCCTTTACGCAGCCCCACATGCAACTGGACCCTCCGGGTTCGCTGTTTCCGAGCATCCCTAAACATAGCCCTAGCCGGCATCGATGACGACTGAAAAATCAGGCCCCAGGAAATGCGTTCCGAGCCCTTTTCGTCCATCCAAAAGTGCCCCCAAAGGAAGGCTTTGGATACAAGTGAACTCCCCAGGGGAGCCTTTACGCAGCCCCACATGCAACTGGACCCTCCGGGTTCACTGTTTCTAAGCAAACATAAACATAGCCCTAGCCGTCATCGGAGACAAGTGAAAAATCAGGCCCTAGAAAATGCGTTGCGAGCCCCTTCGGACCATCCAAAAGTTCCCCCAAAGGAAGGCTTTGGGTACAAGTGAACTCCCCAGGGGAGCCTTTACGCAGCCCCACATGCAACTGGACCCTCCGGGTTCGCTGTTCCTGAGCAAACCTAAACGTAGCCCTAGCCGTCATCGGAGACGACTGAAAAATCAGGCCCCAGGAAATGCGTTCCGAGGCCTTTTCGCCCATCCAAATGTGCCCCCAAAGGAAGGCTTTGGGTACAAGTGAACTCCCCAGGGGAGCCTTTACGCAGCCCCACATGCAACTGGACCCTTCGGGTTCGCTGTTTCCGAGCATCCCTAAACATATCCCTAGCCGGCATTGAAGACGACTGAAAAATCAGGCCCCAGGAAATGCGTTGCGAGCCCTTTTCGTCCATCCAAAAGTGCCCCCAAAGGAAGGCTTTGGGTACAAGAGAACTCCCCAGGGGAGCCTTTACGCAGCCCCACATGCAACTGGACCCTCCGGGTTCGCTGTTTCCGAGCATCCCTAAACATAGCCCTAGCCATCATTGGAGACGAGTGAAAAATCAGGCCCCAGGAAATGCGTTGCGAGCCCTTTTCGTCCATCCAAAAGTGCCCCCAAAGGAAGGCTTTGGGTACAAGTGAACTCCCCAGGGGAGCCTTTACGCAGCCCCACATGCAACTGGACCCTCCGGGTTCGCTGTTTCCGAGCATCCCTAAACATAGCCCTAGCCGTCATCGGAGATGAGTGAAAAATCAGGCCCCAGGCAATGCGTTGCGAGCCCTTTTCGCCCATCCAAAAGTGCCTGCAAAGGAAGGCTTTGGGTACAAGTGAACTCCCCAGGGGAGCCTTTACGTAGCCCCACATGCAGCTGGACCCTTCGGGTTCGCTGTTCCTGAGCAAACCTAAACGTAGCCCTGGCCGTCATAGGAGACGAGTGAAAAATCAAGCCCCAGGAAATGCGTTGCGAGCCCCTTCGGACCATCCAAAAGTGCCCCCAAAGGAAGGCTTTGGGTAGAAGTGAACTCCCCAGGGGAGCCTTTACGCAGCCCCACATGCAACTGGACCCTCCGGGTTCGCTGTTTCCGAGCATCCCTAAACATAGCCCTAGCCGGCATCGAAGACGACTGAAAAATCAGGCCCCAGGAAGTGCGTTGCAAGCCCTTTTCGCCCATCCAAAAGTGCCCCCAAAGAAAGGCTTTGGGTACAAGTGAACTCCCCAGGGGAGCCTTTACGCAGCCCCACATGCAACTGGACCCTCCGGGTTCGATTTTTCCGAGCAATCCTAAATATATCCCTAGCCGGCATGGGAGAAGACTGAAAACCCGGGCCCCAGAAAACGCATTGCAAGCCCCTTTGGACCATCCAAAAGTGTCACCAAAGGAAGGCTTTGGGTACAAGAGAACTCCCCAGGGGAGCCTTTACGCAGCCCCACATGCAACTGGACCCTCCGGGTTCGCTGTTCCTCAGCAAACCTAAACGTAGCCCTAGCCGTCATCAGAGACAACTGAAAAATCAGGCCCCAGGAAATGCTTTGCGAGCCCCTTTGGACCATTCAAAAGTGCCCGCAAAGGAAGTCTTTGGGTACAAGTGAACTCCCCAGGGGAGACTTTACGCAGCCCCACATGCAACTGGACCCTCCGGGTTCGCTGTTCCTGAGCAAACCTAAACGTCACCCTAGCCGTCTTCGGAGACGAGTGAAAAATCAGGCCCCAGGAAATGCGTTCCGAGGCCTTTTCGCCCATCCAAATGTGCCCCCAAAGGAAGGCTTTGGGTACAAGTGAACTACCCAGGGGAGCCTTTACGCAGCCCCACATGCAACTGGACCCTCGGGGTTCGCTGTTCCTGAGCAAACCTAAACATAGCCCTAGCAGTCATCGGAGACAAGTGAAAAATGAGGCCCCAGGAAATGCGTTCCGAGCCCTTTTCGCCCATCCAAAAGTGCCCCCAAAGGAATGCTTTGGGTACTTCTGAAGTTCCCAGGGGAGCCTTTACGCAGCCCCACATGCAACTGGACCCTCCGGGTTCGCTGTTTCCGAGCATCCCTAAACATAGCCCTAGCCGTCATCGGAGACGAGTGAAAAATCAGGCCCCAGGAAATGCGTTGCGAGCCCTTTTCGTCCATCCAAAAGTGCCTGCAAAGGAAGGCTTTGGGTACAAGTGAACTCCCCAGGGGAGCCTTTACGCAGCCCCACATGCAACTGGACCCTCCGGGTTCGCTGTTTCCGAGCATCCCTAAACATAGCCCTAGCCGGCATCGAAGACGACTGAAAAATCAGGCCCCAGGAAATGCGTTGCGAGCCCTTTTCGCCCATCCAAAAGTGCCCCCAAAGGAAGGCTTTGGGTACAGGTGAACTCCCCAGGGGAGCCTTTACGCAGCCCCACATGCAACTGGACCCTCCAGGTTCGCTGTTTCCGAGCATCCCTAAACATAGCCCTAGCCGGCATCGAAGACGACTGAAAAATCAGGTCCGAGGAAATGCGTTGCAAGCCCTTTTCGCCCATCCAAAAGTGCCTGCAAAGGAAGGCTTTGGGTACAAGTGAACTCCCCAGGGGAGCCTTTACGCAGCCCCACATGCAACTGGACCCTCCGGGTTCGCTGTTTCCGAGCATCCCTAAACATAGCCCTAGCCGGCATCGAAGACGACTGAAAAATCAGGCCCCAGGAAATGCGTTGCGAGCCCTTTTCGCCCATCCAAAAGTGCCCCCAAAGGAAGGCTTTGGGTACAAGTGAACTCCCCAGGGGAGCCTTTACGCAGCCCCACATGCAACTGGACCCTCCGGGTTCGCTGTTTCCGAGCATCCCTAAACATAGCCCTAGAAGGCATCGAAGACGAATGAAAAATCAGGTCCCATGAAATGCGTTGCGAGCCCTTTTCGTCCATCCAAAAGTGCCCCCAAAGGAAGGCTTTGGGTACAAGTGAACTCCCCAGGGGAGCCTTTACGCAGCCCCACATGCAACTGGACCCTTCGGGTTCGCTGTTTCCGAGCATCCCTAAACATAGCCCTAGCCGGCATCGAAGACGACTGAAAAATCAGGCCCCAGGAAATGCGTTGCGAGCCCTTTTCGTCCATCCAAAAGTGCCCCCAAAGGAAGGCTTTGGGTACAAGTGAACTCCCCAGGGGAGACTTTACGCAGCCCCACATGCAACTGGACCCTCCGGGTTCGCTGTTTCCGAGCATCCCTAAACATAGCCCTAGCCGGCATCGATGACGACTGAAAAATCAGGCCCCAGGAAATGCGTTGCGAGCCCCTTCGGACCATCCAAAAGTTCCCCCAAATTAAGGCTTTGGGTACAAGTGAACTCCCCAGGGGAGCCTTTACGCAGCCCCACATGCAACTGGACACTCCTGGTTTGCTGTTCCTGAGCAAACCTTAACGTAGCCCTAGCCGTCATCGGAGACGAGTGAAAAATCATGCCCCAGGAAATGCGTTCCGAGGCCTTTTCGCCCATCCAAATGTGCCCCCAAAGGAAGGCTTTGGGTACAAGTGAACTCCCCAGGGGAGCCTTTACGCAGCCCCACATGCAACTGGACCCTCCGGGTTCGCTGTTTCCGAGCATCCCTAAACATAGCCCTAGCCGGCATCGGAGACGAGTGAAAAATCAGGCCCCAGGAAATGCGTTGCGAGCCCTTTTCGCCCATCCAAAAGTGCCCCCAAAGAAAGGCTTTGGGTACAAGTGAACTCCCCAGGGGAGCCTTTACGCAGCCCCACATGCAACTGGACCCTCCGATTTCGATTTTTCCGAGCAACCCTAAATATATCACTAGCCGGCATGGGAGAAGACTGAAAACCCGGGCCCCAGAAAACGCGTTGCAAGCCCCTTTGGACCATCCAAACGTGTCACCAAAGGAAGGCTTTGGGTACAAGTGAACTCCCCAGGGGAGCCTTTACGCAGCCCCACATGCAACTGGACCCTCCGTGTACGCTGTTCATGAGCAAACCTAAACGTAGCCCTAGCCGTCATCGGAGACGACTGAAAAATCAGGCCCCAGGAAATGCGTTGCGAGCCCTTTTCGTCCATCCAAAAGTGCCCCCAAAGGAAGTCTTTGGGTACAAGTGAACTCCCCAGGGGAGCCTTTACGCAGCCCCACATGCAACTGGACCCTCCGGGTTCGCTGTTCCTGAGCAAACCTAAAAATAGCCCTAGCCGTCATCGGAGACGAGTGAAAAATCAGGCCCCAGGAAATGCGTTCCGAGGCCTTTTCGCCCATCCAAATGTGCCCCCAAAGGAAGGCTTTGGGTACAAGTGAACTCCCCAGGGGAGCCTTTACGCAGCCCCACATGCAACTGGACCCTTCGGGTTCGCTGTTTCCGAGCATCCCTAAACATAGCCCTAGCCGGCATCGAAGACGACTGAAAAATCAGGCCCCAGGAAATGCGTTGCGAGCCCTTTTCGTCCATCCAAAAGTGCCCCCAAAGGAAGGCTTTGGGTACAAGAGAACTCCCCAGGGGAGCCTTTACGCAGCCCCACATGCAACTGGACCCTCCGGGTTCGCTGTTCCTGAGCAAACCTAAACGTAGCCCTAGCCGTCATCGGAGACGTGTGAAAAATCAGGCCCCAGGAAATGTGTTGCGGGCCCCTTCGGACCATCCAAAAGTGCCCCCAAAGGAAGGCTTTGGATACAAGTGAACTCCCCAGGGGAGCCTTTACGCAGCCCCACATGCAACTGGACCCTCCGGGTTCGATTTTTCCGAGCAACCCTAATTATATCCCTAACCGGCATGGGAGAAGACTGAAAACCCGGGCCCCAGAAAACGAGTTGCGAGCCCCTTTGGACCATCCAAAAGTGTCACCAAAGGAAGGCTTTGGGTACAAGAGAACTCCCCAGGGGAGCCTTAACGCAGCCCCACATGCAACTGGACCCTCCGGGTTCGCTGTTTCCGAGCATCCCTAAACATAGCCCTAGCCGGCATCGAAGACGACTGAAAAATCAGGCCCCAGGAAGTGCGTTGCAAGCCCTTTTCGCCCATCCAAAAGTGCCCCCAAAGGAAGGCTTTGGGTACAAGTGAACTCCCCAGGGGAGCCTTTACGCAGCCCCACATGCAACTGGACCCTCCGGGTTCGATTTTTCCGAGTAACCCTAAATATATCCCTAGCCGGCATGGGAGAAGACTGAAAACCCGGGCCCCAGAAAACGCATTGCAAGCCCCTTTGGACCATCCAAAAGTGTCACCAAAGGAAGGCTTTGGGTACAAGAGAACTCCCCAGGGGAGCCTTTACGCAGCCCCACATGCAACTGGACCCTCCGGGTTCGCTGTTTCCGAGCATCCCTAAACATAGCCCTAGCCGTCATCGGAGACGAGTGAAAAATCAGGCCCCAGGAAATGCGTTGCGAGCCCTTTTCGTCCATCCAAAAGTGCCTGCAAAGGAAGGCTTTGGGTACAAGTGAACTCCCCAGGGGAGCCTTTACGCAGCCCCACATGCAACTGGACCCTCCGGGTTCGCTGTTTCCGAGCATCCCTAAACATAGCCCTAGCCGGCATCGAAGACGACTGAAAAATCAGGCCCCAGGAAATGCGTTGCGAGCCCTTTTCGCCCATCCAAAAGTGCCCCCAAAGGAAGGCTTTGGGTACAGGTGAACTCCCCAGGGGAGCCTTTACGCAGCCCCACATGCAACTGGACCCTCCAGGTTCGCTGTTTCCGAGCATCCCTAAACATAGCCCTAGCCGGCATCGAAGACGACTGAAAAATCAGGTCCGAGGAAACGCGTTGCAAGCCCTTTTCGCCCATCCAAAAGTGCCTGCAAAGGAAGGCTTTGGGTACAAGTGAACTCCCCAGGGGAGCCTTTACGCAGCCCCACATGCAACTGGACCCTCCGGGTTCGCTGTTTCCGAGCATCCCTAAACATAGCCCTAGCCGGCATCGAAGACGACTGAAAAATCAGGCCCCAGGAAATGCGTTGCGAGCCCTTTTCGCCCATCCAAAAGTGCCCCCAAAGGAAGGCTTTGGGTACAAGTGAACTCCCCAGGGGAGCCTTTACGCAGCCCCACATGCAACTGGACCCTCCGGGTTCGCTGTTTCCGAGCATCCCTAAACATAGCCCTAGAAGGCATCGAAGACGAATGAAAAATCAGGTCCCATGAAATGCGTTGCGAGCCCTTTTCGTCCATCCAAAAGTGCCCCCAAAGGAAGGCTTTGGGTACAAGTGAACTCCCCAGGGGAGCCTTTACGCAGCCCCACATGCAACTGGACCCTTCGGGTTCGCTGTTTCCGAGCATCCCTAAACATAGCCCTAGCCGGCATCGAAGACGACTGAAAAATCAGGCCCCAGGAAATGCGTTGCGAGCCCTTTTCGTCCATCCAAAAGTGCCCCCAAAGGAAGGCTTTGGGTACAAGTGAACTCCCCAGGGGAGACTTTACGCAGCCCCACATGCAACTGGACCCTCCGGGTTCGCTGTTTCCGAGCATCCCTAAACATAGCCCTAGCCGGCATCGATGACGACTGAAAAATCAGGCCCCAGGAAATGCGTTGCGAGCCCCTTCGGACCATCCAAAAGTTCCCCCAAATTAAGGCTTTGGGTACAAGTGAACTCCCCAGGGGAGCCTTTACGCAGCCCCACATGCAACTGGACACTCCTGGTTTGCTGTTCCTGAGCAAACCTTAACGTAGCCCTAGCCGTCATCGGAGACGAGTGAAAAATCATGCCCCAGGAAATGCGTTCCGAGGCCTTTTCGCCCATCCAAATGTGCCCCCAAAGGAAGGCTTTGGGTACAAGTGAACTCCCCAGGGGAGCCTTTACGCAGCCCCACATGCAACTGGACCCTCCGGGTTCGCTGTTTCCGAGCATCCCTAAACATAGCCCTAGCCGGCATCGGAGACGAGTGAAAAATCAGGCCCCAGGAAATGCGTTGCGAGCCCTTTTCGCCCATCCAAAAGTGCCCCCAAAGAAAGGCTTTGGGTACAAGTGAACTCCCCAGGGGAGCCTTTACGCAGCCCCACATGCAACTGGACCCTCCGATTTCGATTTTTCCGAGCAACCCTAAATATATCACTAGCCGGCATGGGAGAAGACTGAAAACCCGGGCCCCAGAAAACGCGTTGCAAGCCCCTTTGGACCATCCAAACGTGTCACCAAAGGAAGGCTTTGGGTACAAGTGAACTCCCCAGGGGAGCCTTTACGCAGCCCCACATGCAACTGGACCCTCCGTGTACGCTGTTCATGAGCAAACCTAAACGTAGCCCTAGCCGTCATCGGAGACGACTGAAAAATCAGGCCCCAGGAAATGCGTTGCGAGCCCTTTTCGTCCATCCAAAAGTGCCCCCAAAGGAAGTCTTTGGGTACAAGTGAACTCCCCAGGGGAGCCTTTACGCAGCCCCACATGCAACTGGACCCTCCGGGTTCGCTGTTCCTGAGCAAACCTAAAAATAGCCCTAGCAGTCATCGGAGACGAGTGAAAAATCAGGCCCCAGGAAATGCGTTCCGAGGCCTTTTCGCCCATCCAAATGTGCCCCCAAAGGAAGGCTTTGGGTACAAGTGAACTCCCCAGGGGAGCCTTTACGCAGCCCCACATGCAACTGGACCCTCCGGGTTCGCTGTTTCCGAGCATCCCTAAACATAGCCCTAGCCGGCATCGAAGACGACTGAAAAATCAGGCCCCAGGAAATGCGTTGCGAGCCCTTTTCGTCCATCCAAAAGTGCCCCCAAAGGAAGGCTTTGGGTACAAGAGAACTCCCCAGGGGAGCCTTTACGCAGCCCCACATGCAACTGGACCCTCCGGGTTCGCTGTTCCTGAGCAAACCTAAACGTAGCCCTAGCCGTCATCGGAGACGTGTGAAAAATCAGGCCCCAGGAAATGTGTTGCGGGCCCCTTCGGACCATCCAAAAGTGCCCCCAAAGGAAGGCTTTGGATACAAGTGAACTCCCCAGGGGAGCCTTTACGCAGCCCCACATGCAACTGGACCCTCCGGGTTCGATTTTTCCGAGCAACCCTAATTATATCCCTAACCGGCATGGGAGAAGACTGAAAACCCGGGCCCCAGAAAACGAGTTGCGAGCCCCTTTGGACCATCCAAAAGTGTCACCAAAGGAAGGCTTTGGCTACAAGAGAACTCCCCAGGGGAGCCTTAACGCAGCCCCACATGCAACTGGACCCTCCGGGTTCGCTGTTTCCGAGCATCCCTAAACATAGCCCTAGCCGGCATCGAAGACGACTGAAAAATCAGGCCCCAGGAAGTGCGTTGCAAGCCCTTTTCGCCCATCCAAAAGTGCCCCCAAAGGAAGGCTTTGGGTACAAGTGAACTCCCCAGGGGAGCCTTTACGCAGCCCCACATGCAACTGGACCCTCCGGGTTCGATTTTTCCGAGTAACCCTAAATATATCCCTAGCCGGCATGGGAGAAGACTGAAAACCCGGGCCCCAGAAAACGCATTGCAAGCCCCTTTGGACCATCCAAAAGTGTCACCAAAGGAAGGCTTTGGGTACAAGAGAACTCCCCAGGGGAGCCTTTACGCAGCCCCACATGCAACTGGACCCTCCGGGTTCGCTGTTCCTGAGCAAACCTAAACGTAGCCCTAGCCGTCATCAGAGACGACTGAAAAATCAGGCCCCAGGAAATGCGTTGCGAGCCCTTTTCGTCCATCCAAAAGTGCCCGCAAAGGAAGGCTTTGGGTACAAGTGATCTCCCCAGGGGAGCCTTTACGCAGCCCCACATGCAACTGGACCCTCCGGGTTCGCTGTTCCTGAGCAAACCTAAAGGTCACCCTAGCCGTCTTCGGAGACGAGTGAAAAATCAGGCCCCAGGAAATGCGTTCCGAGGCCTTTTCGCCCATCCAAAAGTGCCCCCAAAGGAAGGCTTTGGGTACAAGAGAACTCCCCAGGGGAACCTTTACGCAGCCCCACATGCAACTGGACCCTCCGGGTTCGCTGTTCCTGAGCAAACCTAAACATAACCCTAGCAGTCATCGGAGACAAGTGAAAAATGAGGCCCCAGGAAATGCGTTGCAAGCCCTTTTCGCCCATCCAAAAGTGCCCGCAAAGGAAGGCTTTGGGTACAAGTGAACTCCCCAGGGGAGCCTTTACGCAGCCCCACATGCAACTGGACCCTCCGGGTTCGCTATTAATGAGCATCCCTAAACATAGCCCTAGCCGGCATCGATGACGACTGAAAAATCAGGCCCCAGGAAATGCGTTGCGAGCCCCTTTGGACCATCCAAAAGTGCCCCCAAAGGAAGGCTTTGGGTACAAGTGAACTCCCCAGGGGAGCCTTTACGCAGCCCCACATGCAACTGGACCCTCCGGGTTCGCTGTTTCGAAGCAAACATAAACATAGCTCTAGCCGTCATCGGAGACAAGTGAAAAATCAGGCCCCAGGAAATGCGTTGCGAGCCCCTTCGGACCATCCAAAAGTTCCCCCAAAGGAAGGCTTTGGGTACAAGTGAACTCCCCAGGGGAGCCTTTACGCAGCCCCACATGCAACTGGACCCTCCTGGTTTGCTGTTCCTGAGCAAACCTAAACGTAGCCCTAGCCGTCATCGGAGACGAGTGAAAAATCAGGGCCCAGGAAATGCGTTCCGAGGCCTTTTCGCCCATCCAAATGTGCCCCCAAAGGAAGGCTTTGGGTACAAGTGAACTCCCCAGGGGAGCCTTTACGCAGCCCCACATGCAACTGGACCCTCTGGGTTCGATGTTTCCGAGCATCCCTAAACACAGCCCTAGCCGGCATCGGAGACGAGTGAAAAATCAGGCCCCAGGAAATGCGTTGCGAGCCCTTTTCGTCCATCCAAAAGTGCCCCCAAAGGAAGGCTTTGGGTACAAGTGAACTCCCCAGGGGAGCCTTTACGCAGCCCCACATGCAACTGGACCCTCCGGGTTCGCTGTTCATGAGCAAACCTAAACGTAGCCCTAGCCGTCATCGGAGACGAGTGAAAAATCAGGCCCCAGGAAACGCGTTCCGAGGCCTTTTCGCCCATCCAAATGTGCCCCCAAACGAAGACTTTGGGTACAAGAGAACTCCCCAGGGGAGCCTTTACGCAGCCCCACATGCAACTGGACCCTCCGGGTTCGCTGTTTCCGAGCATCCCTAAACATTACCCTAGACGGCATCGAAGACGAGTGAAAAATCAGGCCCCAGGAAATGCATTGCGAGCCCTTTTCGCCCATCCAAAAGTGCCTGCAAAGGAAGGCTTTGGGTACAAGTGAACTCCCCAGGGGAGCCTTTACGCAGCCCCACATGCAACTGGACCCTTCGGGTTCGCTGTTTCTGAGCATCCCTAAACATAGCCCTAGCCGGCATGGGAGAAGACTGAAAACCCGGGCCCCAGAAAACGCATTGCAAGCCCCTTTGGACCATCCAAAAGTGTCACCAAAGGAAGGCTTTGGGTACAAGAGAACTCCCCAGGGGAGCCTTTACGCAGCCCCACATGCAACTGGACCCTCCGGGTTCGCTGTTCCTGAGCAAACCTAAACGTAGCCCTAGCCGTCATCAGAGACGACTGAAAAATCAGGCCCCAGGAAATGCGTTGCGAGCCCTTTTCGTCCATCCAAAAGTGCCCGCAAAGGAAGGCTTTGGGTACAAGTGATCTCCCCAGGGGAGCCTTTACGCAGCCCCACATGCAACTGGACCCTCCGGGTTCGCTGTTCCTGAGCAAACCTAAAGGTCACCCTAGCCGTCTTCGGAGACGAGTGAAAAATCAGGCCCCAGGAAATGCGTTCCGAGGCCTTTTCGCCCATCCAAAAGTGCCCCCAAAGGAAGGCTTTGGGTACAAGAGAACTCCCCAGGGGAACCTTTACGCAGCCCCACATGCAACTGGACCCTCCGGGTTCGCTGTTCCTGAGCAAACCTAAACATAACCCTAGCAGTCATCGGAGACAAGTGAAAAATGAGGCCCCAGGAAATGCGTTGCAAGCCCTTTTCGCCCATCCAAAAGTGCCCGCAAAGGAAGGCTTTGGGTACAAGTGAACTCCCCAGGGGAGCCTTTACGCAGCCCCACATGCAACTGGACCCTCCGGGTTCGCTATTAATGAGCATCCCTAAACATAGCCCTAGCCGGCATCGATGACGACTGAAAAATCAGGCCCCAGGAAATGCGTTGCGAGCCCCTTTGGACCATCCAAAAGTGCCCCCAAAGGAAGGCTTTGGGTACAAGTGAACTCCCCAGGGGAGCCTTTACGCAGCCCCACATGCAACTGGACCCTCCGGGTTCGCTGTTTCGAAGCAAACATAAACATAGCTCTAGCCGTCATCGGAGACAAGTGAAAAATCAGGCCCCAGGAAATGCGTTGCGAGCCCCTTCGGACCATCCAAAAGTTCCCCCAAAGGAAGGCTTTGGGTACAAGTGAACTCCCCAGGGGAGCCTTTACGCAGCCCCACATGCAACTGGACCCTCCTGGTTTGCTGTTCCTGAGCAAACCTAAACGTAGCCCTAGCCGTCATCGGAGACGAGTGAAAAATCAGGGCCCAGGAAATGCGTTCCGAGGCCTTTTCGCCCATCCAAATGTGCCCCCAAAGGAAGGCTTTGGGTACAAGTGAACTCCCCAGGGGAGCCTTTACGCAGCCCCACATGCAACTGGACCCTCTGGGTTCGATGTTTCCGAGCATCCCTAAACACAGCCCTAGCCGGCATCGGAGACGAGTGAAAAATCAGGCCCCAGGAAATGCGTTGCGAGCCCTTTTCGTCCATCCAAAAGTGCCCCCAAAGGAAGGCTTTGGGTACAAGTGAACTCCCCAGGGGAGCCTTTACGCAGCCCCACATGCAACTGGACCCTCCGGGTTCGCTGTTCATGAGCAAACCTAAACGTAGCCCTAGCCGTCATCGGAGACGAGTGAAAAATCAGGCCCCAGGAAACGCGTTCCGAGGCCTTTTCGCCCATCCAAATGTGCCCCCAAACGAAGACTTTGGGTACAAGAGAACTCCCCAGGGGAGCCTTTACGCAGCCCCACATGCAACTGGACCCTCCGGGTTCGCTGTTTCCGAGCATCCCTAAACATTACCCTAGACGGCATCGAAGACGAGTGAAAAATCAGGCCCCAGGAAATGCATTGCGAGCCCTTTTCGCCCATCCAAAAGTGCCTGCAAAGGAAGGCTTTGGGTACAAGTGAACTCCCCAGGGGAGCCTTTACGCAGCCCCACATGCAACTGGACCCTCCGGGTTCGCTGTTTCTGAGCATCCCTAAACATAGCCCTAGCCGGCATGGGAGAAGACTGAAAACCCGGGCCCCAGAAAACGCATTGCAAGCCCCTTTGGACCATCCAAAAGTGTCACCAAAGGAAGGCTTTGGGTACTAGAGAACTCCCCAGGGGAGCCTTTACGCAGCCCCACATGCAACTGGACCCTCCGGGTTCGCTGTTCCAGAGCAAACCTAAACGTAGCCCTAGCCGTCATCAGAGACGACTGAAAAATCAGGCCCCAGGAAATGCTTTGCGAGCCTCTTTGGACCATCCAAAAGTGCCCGCAAAGGAAGGCTTTGGGTACAAGTGATCTCCCCAGGGGAGCCTTTACGCAGCCCCACATGCAACTGGACCCTCCGGGTTCGCTGTTCCTGAGCAAACCTAAACGTCACCCTAGCCGTCATCGGAGACGAGTGAAAAATCAGGCCCCAGGAAATGCGTTCCGAGGCCTTTTCTCCCATCCAAAAGTGCCCCCAAAGGAAGGCTTTGGGTACAAGAGAACTCCCCAGGGGAGCCTTTACGCAGCCCCACATGCAACTGGACCCTCCGGGTTCGCTTTTCCTGAGCAAACCTAAACATAGCCCTAGAAGTCATCGGAGACAAGTGAAAAATGAGGCCCCAGGAAATGCGTTGCAAGCCCTTTTCGCCCATCCAAAAGTGCCCGCAAAGGAAGGCTTTGGGTACAAGAGATCTCCCCAGGGGAGCCTTTACGCAGCCCCACATGCAACTGGACCCTCCGGGTTCACTGTTAATGAGCATCCCTAAACATAGCCCTAGCCGGCATCGATGACGACTGAAAAATCAGGCCCCAGGAAATGCGTTGCGAGCCCCTTTGGACCATCCAAAAGTGCCCCCAAAGGAAGGCTTTGGGTACAAGTGAACTCCCCAGGGGAGCCTTTACGCAGCCCCACATGCAACTGGACCCTCCGGGTTCGCTGTTTCCGAGCATCCCTAAACATAGCCCTAGCCGGCATCGAAGACGACTGAAAAATCAGGCCCCAGGAAGTGCGTTGCAAGCCCTTTTCGCCCATCCAAAAGTGCCCCCAAAGGAAGGCTTTGGGTACAAGTGAACTCCCCAGGGGAGCCTTTACGCAGCCCCACATGCAACTGGACCCTCCGGGTTCGATTTTTCCGAGTAACCCTAAATATATCCCTAGCCGGCATGGGAGAAGACTGAAAACCCGGGCCCCAGAAAACGCATTGCAAGCCCCTTTGGACCATCCAAAAGTGTCACCAAAGGAAGGCTTTGGGTACAAGAGAACTCCCCAGGGGAGCCTTTACGCAGCCCCACATGCAACTGGACCCTCCGGGTTCGCTGTTCCTGAGCAAACCTAAACGTAGCCCTAGCCGTCATCAGAGACGACTGAAAAATCAGGCCCCAGGAAATGCGTTGCGAGCCCTTTTCGTCCATCCAAAAGTGCCCGCAAAGGAAGGCTTTGGGTACAAGTGATCTCCCCAGGGGAGCCTTTACGCAGCCCCACATGCAACTGGACCCTCCGGGTTCGCTGTTCCTGAGCAAACCTAAAGGTCACCCTAGCCGTCTTCGGAGACGAGTGAAAAATCAGGCCCCAGGAAATGCGTTCCGAGGCCTTTTCGCCCATCCAAAAGTGCCCCCAAAGGAAGGCTTTGGGTACAAGAGAACTCCCCAGGGGAACCTTTACGCAGCCCCACATGCAACTGGACCCTCCGGGTTCGCTGTTCCTGAGCAAACCTAAACATAACCCTAGCAGTCATCGGAGACAAGTGAAAAATGAGGCCCCAGGAAATGCGTTGCAAGCCCTTTTCGCCCATCCAAAAGTGCCCGCAAAGGAAGGCTTTGGGTACAAGTGAACTCCCCAGGGGAGCCTTTACGCAGCCCCACATGCAACTGGACCCTCCGGGTTCGCTATTAATGAGCATCCCTAAACATAGCCCTAGCCGGCATCGATGACGACTGAAAAATCAGGCCCCAGGAAATGCGTTGCGAGCCCCTTTGGACCATCCAAAAGTGCCCCCAAAGGAAGGCTTTGGGTACAAGTGAACTCCCCAGGGGAGCCTTTACGCAGCCCCACATGCAACTGGACCCTCCGGGTTCGCTGTTTCGAAGCAAACATAAACATAGCTCTAGCCGTCATCGGAGACAAGTGAAAAATCAGGCCCCAGGAAATGCGTTGCGAGCCCCTTCGGACCATCCAAAAGTTCCCCCAAAGGAAGGCTTTGGGTACAAGTGAACTCCCCAGGGGAGCCTTTACGCAGCCCCACATGCAACTGGACCCTCCTGGTTTGCTGTTCCTGAGCAAACCTAAACGTAGCCCTAGCCGTCATCGGAGACGAGTGAAAAATCAGGGCCCAGGAAATGCGTTCCGAGGCCTTTTCGCCCATCCAAATGTGCCCCCAAAGGAAGGCTTTGGGTACAAGTGAACTCCCCAGGGGAGCCTTTACGCAGCCCCACATGCAACTGGACCCTCTGGGTTCGATGTTTCCGAGCATCCCTAAACACAGCCCTAGCCGGCATCGGAGACGAGTGAAAAATCAGGCCCCAGGAAATGCGTTGCGAGCCCTTTTCGTCCATCCAAAAGTGCCCCCAAAGGAAGGCTTTGGGTACAAGTGAACTCCCCAGGGGAGCCTTTACGCAGCCCCACATGCAACTGGACCCTCCGGGTTCGCTGTTCATGAGCAAACCTAAACGTAGCCCTAGCCGTCATCGGAGACGAGTGAAAAATCAGGCCCCAGGAAACGCGTTCCGAGGCCTTTTCGCCCATCCAAATGTGCCCCCAAACGAAGACTTTGGGTACAAGAGAACTCCCCAGGGGAGCCTTTACGCAGCCCCACATGCAACTGGACCCTCCGGGTTCGCTGTTTCCGAGCATCCCTAAACATTACCCTAGACGGCATCGAAGACGAGTGAAAAATCAGGCCCCAGGAAATGCATTGCGAGCCCTTTTCGCCCATCCAAAAGTGCCTGCAAAGGAAGGCTTTGGGTACAAGTGAACTCCCCAGGGGAGCCTTTACGCAGCCCCACATGCAACTGGACCCTTCGGGTTCGCTGTTTCTGAGCATCCCTAAACATAGCCCTAGCCGGCATGGGAGAAGACTGAAAACCCGGGCCCCAGAAAACGCATTGCAAGCCCCTTTGGACCATCCAAAAGTGTCACCAAAGGAAGGCTTTGGGTACAAGAGAACTCCCCAGGGGAGCCTTTACGCAGCCCCACATGCAACTGGACCCTCCGGGTTCGCTGTTCCAGAGCAAACCTAAACGTAGCCCTAGCCGTCATCAGAGACGACTGAAAAATCAGGCCCCAGGAAATGCTTTGCGAGCCTCTTTGGACCATCCAAAAGTGCCCGCAAAGGAAGGCTTTGGGTACAAGTGATCTCCCCAGGGGAGCCTTTACGCAGCCCCACATGCAACTGGACCCTCCGGGTTCGCTGTTCCTGAGCAAACCTAAACGTCACCCTAGCCGTCATCGGAGACGAGTGAAAAATCAGGCCCCAGGAAATGCGTTCCGAGGCCTTTTCGCCCATCCAAAAGTGCCCCCAAAGGAAGGCTTTGGGTACAAGAGAACTCCCCAGGGGAGCCTTTACGCAGCCCCACATGCAACTGGACCCTCCGGGTTCGCTGTTCCTGAGCAAACCTAAACATAGCCCTAGAAGTCATCGGAGACAAGTGAAAAATGAGGCCCCAGGAAATGCGTTGCAAGCCCTTTTCGCCCATCCAAAAGTGCCCGCAAAGGAAGGCTTTGGGTACAAGAGATCTCCCCAGGGGAGCCTTTACGCAGCCCCACATGCAACTGGACCCTCCGGGTTCACTGTTAATGAGCATCCCTAAACATAGCCCTAGCCGGCATCGATGACGACTGAAAAATCAGGCCCCAGGAAATGCGTTGCGAGCCCCTTTGGACCATCCAAAAGTGCCCCCAAAGGAAGGCTTTGGGTACAAGTGAACTCCCCAGGGGAGCCTTTACGCAGCCCCACATGCAACTGGACCCTCCGGGTTCGCTGTTTCGAAGCAAACATAAACATAGCTCTAGCCGTCTTCGGAGACAAGTGAAAAATCAGGCCCCAGGAAATGCATTGCGAGCCCCTTTGGACCATCCAAAAGTTCCCCCAAAGGAAGGCTTTGGGTACAAGTGAACTCCCCAGGGGAGCCTTTACGCAGCCCCACATGCAACTGGACCCTCCTGGTTTGCTGTTCCTGAGCAAACCTAAACGTAGCCCTAGCCGTCATCGGAGACGAGTGAAAAATCAGGGCCCAGGAAATGCGTTCCGAGGCCTTTTCGCCCATCCAAATGTGCCCCCAAAGGAAGGCTTTGGGTACAAGTGAACTCCCCAGGGGAGCCTTTACGCAGCCCCACATGCAACTGGACCCTCTGGGTTCGATGTTTCCGAGCATCCCTAAACACAGCCCTAGCCGGCATCGGAGACGAGTGAAAAATCAGGCCCCAGGAAATGCGTTGCGAGCCCTTTTCGTCCATCCAAAAGTGCCCCCAAAGGAAGGCTTTGGGTAGAAGTGAACTCCCCAGGGGAGCCTTTACGCAGCCCCACATGCAACTGGACCCTCCGGGTTCGCTGTTCATGAGCAAACCTAAACGTAGCCCTAGCCGTCATCGGAGACGAGTGAAAAATCAGGCCCCAGGAAACGCGTTCCGAGGCCTTTTCGCCCATCCAAATGTGCCCCCAAACGAAGACTTTGGGTACAAGAGAACTCCCCAGGGGAGCCTTTACGCAGCCCCACATGCAACTGGACCCTCCGGGTTCGCTGTTTCCGAGCATCCCTAAACATTACCCTAGACGGCATCGAAGACGAGTGAAAAATCAGGCCCCAGGAAATGCGTTGCGAGCCCTTTTCGCCCATCCAAAAGTGCCTGCAAAGGAAGGCTTTGGGTACAAGTGAACTCCCCAGGGGAGCCTTTACGCAGCCCCACATGCAACTGGACCCTTCGGGTTCGCTGTTTCTGAGCATCCCTAAACATAGCCCTAGCCGGCATCGAAGATGACTGAAAAATCAGGCCCCAGGAAATGCATTACGAGCCCTTTTCGCCCATCCAAAAGTGCCCCAAAAGGAAGACTTTGGGTACAAGTGAACTCCACAGGGGAGTCTTTACGCAGCCCCACATGCAACTGGACCCTCCGGGTTCGCTGTTCCTGAGCAAACCTAAACGTAGCCCTAGCCGTCATCGGAGACGTGTGAAAAATCAGGCCCCAGGAAATGCGTTGCGAGCCCCTTCGGACCATCCAAAAGTGCCCCCAAAGGAAGGCTTTGGGTACTTCTGAAGTTCCCAGGGGAGCCTTTACGCAGCCCCACATGCAACTGGACCCTTCGGGTTCGATTTTTCCGAGCAACCCTAATTATATCCCTAACCGGCATGGGAGAAGACTGAAAACCCGGGCCCCAGAAAACGAGTTGCGAGCCCCTTTGGACCATCCAAAAGTGTCACCAAAGGAAGGCTTTGGGTACAAGAGAACTCCCCAGGGGAGCCTTTACGCAGCCCCACATGCAACTGGACCCTCCGGGTTCGCTGTTTCCGAGCATCCCTAAACATAGCCCTAGCCGGCATCGAAGACGACTGAAAAATCAGGCCCCAGGAAGTGCGTTGCAAGCCCTTTTCGCCCATCCAAAAGTGCCCCCAAAGGAAGGCTTTGGGTACAAGTGAACTCCCCAGGGGAGCCTTTACGCAGCCCCACATGCAACTGGACCCTCCGGGTTCGCTGTTCATGAGCAAACCTTAACGTAGCCCTAGCCGGCATCGATGACGACTGAAAAATCAGGCCCCAGGAAATGCGTTCTGAGGCCTTTTCGCCCATCCAAATGTGCCCCCAAAGGAAGACTTTGGGTACAAGAGAACTCCCCAGGGGAGCCTTTACGCAGCCCCACATGCAACTGGACCCTCCGGGTTCGCTGTTTCCGAGCATCCCTAAACATAGCCCTAGCCAGCATCGAAGACGACTGAAAAATCAGGCCCCAGGAAATGCGTTGCGAGCCCTTTTCGTCCATCCAAAAGTGCCCGCAAAGGAAGGCTTTGGGTACAAGTGATCTCCCCAGGGGAGCCTTTACGCAGCCCCACATGCAACTGGACCCTCCGGGTTCGCTGTTCCTGAGCAAACCTAAAGGTCACCCTAGCCGTCTTCGGAGACGAGTGAAAAATCAGGCCCCAGGAAATGCGTTCCGAGGCCTTTTCGCCCATCCAAAAGTGCCCCCAAAGGAAGGCTTTGGGTACAAGAGAACTCCCCAGGGGAACCTTTACGCAGCCCCACATGCAACTGGACCCTCCGGGTTCGCTGTTCCTGAGCAAACCTAAACATAACCCTAGCAGTCATCGGAGACAAGTGAAAAATGAGGCCCAGGAAATGCGTTGCAAGCCCTTTTCGCCCATCCAAAAGTGCCCGCAAAGGAAGGCTTTGGGTACAAGTGAACTCCCCAGGGGAGCCTTTACGCAGCCCCACATGCAACTGGACCCTCCGGGTTCGCTATTAATGAGCATCCCTAAACATAGCCCTAGCCGGCATCGATGACGACTGAAAAATCAGGCCCCAGGAAATGCGTTGCGAGCCCCTTTGGACCATCCAAAAGTGCCCCCAAAGGAAGGCTTTGGGTACAAGTGAACTCCCCAGGGGAGCCTTTACGCAGCCCCACATGCAACTGGACCCTCCGGGTTCGCTGTTTCGAAGCAAACATAAACATAGCTCTAGCCGTCATCGGAGACAAGTGAAAAATCAGGCCCCAGGAAATGCGTTGCGAGCCCCTTCGGACCATCCAAAAGTTCCCCCAAAGGAAGGCTTTGGGTACAAGTGAACTCCCCAGGGGAGCCTTTACGCAGCCCCACATGCAACTGGACCCTCCTGGTTTGCTGTTCCTGAGCAAACCTAAACGTAGCCCTAGCCGTCATCGGAGACGAGTGAAAAATCAGGGCCCAGGAAATGCGTTCCGAGGCCTTTTCGCCCATCCAAATGTGCCCCCAAAGGAAGGCTTTGGGTACAAGTGAACTCCCCAGGGGAGCCTTTACGCAGCCCCACATGCAACTGGACCCTCTGGGTTCGATGTTTCCGAGCATCCCTAAACACAGCCCTAGCCGGCATCGGAGACGAGTGAAAAATCAGGCCCCAGGAAATGCGTTGCGAGCCCTTTTCGTCCATCCAAAAGTGCCCCCAAAGGAAGGCTTTGGGTACAAGTGAACTCCCCAGGGGAGCCTTTACGCAGCCCCACATGCAACTGGACCCTCCGGGTTCGCTGTTCATGAGCAAACCTAAACGTAGCCCTAGCCGTCATCGGAGACGAGTGAAAAATCAGGCCCCAGGAAACGCGTTCCGAGGCCTTTTCGCCCATCCAAATGTGCCCCCAAACGAAGACTTTGGGTACAAGAGAACTCCCCAGGGGAGCCTTTACGCAGCCCCACATGCAACTGGACCCTCCGGGTTCGCTGTTTCCGAGCATCCCTAAACATTACCCTAGACGGCATCGAAGACGAGTGAAAAATCAGGCCCCAGGAAATGCATTGCGAGCCCTTTTCGCCCATCCAAAAGTGCCTGCAAAGGAAGGCTTTGGGTACAAGTGAACTCCCCAGGGGAGCCTTTACGCAGCCCCACATGCAACTGGACCCTTCGGGTTCGCTGTTTCTGAGCATCCCTAAACATAGCCCTAGCCGGCATGGGAGAAGACTGAAAACCCGGGCCCCAGAAAACGCATTGCAAGCCCCTTTGGACCATCCAAAAGTGTCACCAAAGGAAGGCTTTGGGTACAAGAGAACTCCCCAGGGGAGCCTTTACGCAGCCCCACATGCAACTGGACCCTCCGGGTTCGCTGTTCCAGAGCAAACCTAAACGTAGCCCTAGCCGTCATCAGAGACGACTGAAAAATCAGGCCCCAGGAAATGCTTTGCGAGCCTCTTTGGACCATCCAAAAGTGCCCGCAAAGGAAGGCTTTGGGTACAAGTGATCTCCCCAGGGGAGCCTTTACGCAGCCCCACATGCAACTGGACCCTCCGGGTTCGCTGTTCCTGAGCAAACCTAAACGTCACCCTAGCCGTCATCGGAGACGAGTGAAAAATCAGGCCCCAGGAAATGCGTTCCGAGGCCTTTTCGCCCATCCAAAAGTGCCCCCAAAGGAAGGCTTTGGGTACAAGAGAACTCCCCAGGGGAGCCTTTACGCAGCCCCACATGCAACTGGACCCTCCGGGTTCGCTGTTCCTGAGCAAACCTAAACATAGCCCTAGAAGTCATCGGAGACAAGTGAAAAATGAGGCCCCAGGAAATGCGTTGCAAGCCCTTTTCGCCCATCCAAAAGTGCCCGCAAAGGAAGGCTTTGGGTACAAGAGATCTCCCCAGGGGAGCCTTTACGCAGCCCCACATGCAACTGGACCCTCCGGGTTCACTGTTAATGAGCATCCCTAAACATAGCCCTAGCCGGCATCGATGACGACTGAAAAATCAGGCCCCAGGAAATGCGTTGCGAGCCCCTTTGGACCATCCAAAAGTGCCCCCAAAGGAAGGCTTTGGGTACAAGTGAACTCCCCAGGGGAGCCTTTACGCAGCCCCACATGCAACTGGACCCTCCGGGTTCGCTGTTTCGAAGCAAACATAAACATAGCTCTAGCCGTCTTCGGAGACAAGTGAAAAATCAGGCCCCAGGAAATGCATTGCGAGCCCCTTTGGACCATCCAAAAGTTCCCCCAAAGGAAGGCTTTGGGTACAAGTGAACTCCCCAGGGGAGCCTTTACGCAGCCCCACATGCAACTGGACCCTCCTGGTTTGCTGTTCCTGAGCAAACCTAAACGTAGCCCTAGCCGTCATCGGAGACGAGTGAAAAATCAGGGCCCAGGAAATGCGTTCCGAGGCCTTTTCGCCCATCCAAATGTGCCCCCAAAGGAAGGCTTTGGGTACAAGTGAACTCCCCAGGGGAGCCTTTACGCAGCCCCACATGCAACTGGACCCTCTGGGTTCGATGTTTCCGAGCATCCCTAAACACAGCCCTAGCCGGCATCGGAGACGAGTGAAAAATCAGGCCCCAGGAAATGCGTTGCGAGCCCTTTTCGTCCATCCAAAAGTGCCCCCAAAGGAAGGCTTTGGGTAGAAGTGAACTCCCCAGGGGAGCCTTTACGCAGCCCCACATGCAACTGGACCCTCCGGGTTCGCTGTTCATGAGCAAACCTAAACGTAGCCCTAGCCGTCATCGGAGACGAGTGAAAAATCAGGCCCCAGGAAACGCGTTCCGAGGCCTTTTCGCCCATCCAAATGTGCCCCCAAACGAAGACTTTGGGTACAAGAGAACTCCCCAGGGGAGCCTTTACGCAGCCCCACATGCAACTGGACCCTCCGGGTTCGCTGTTTCCGAGCATCCCTAAACATTACCCTAGACGGCATCGAAGACGAGTGAAAAATCAGGCCCCAGGAAATGCGTTGCGAGCCCTTTTCGCCCATCCAAAAGTGCCTGCAAAGGAAGGCTTTGGGTACAAGTGAACTCCCCAGGGGAGCCTTTACGCAGCCCCACATGCAACTGGACCCTTCGGGTTCGCTGTTTCTGAGCATCCCTAAACATAGCCCTAGCCGGCATCGAAGATGACTGAAAAATCAGGCCCCAGGAAATGCATTACGAGCCCTTTTCGCCCATCCAAAAGTGCCCCAAAAGGAAGACTTTGGGTACAAGTGAACTCCACAGGGGAGTCTTTACGCAGCCCCACATGCAACTGGACCCTCCGGGTTCGCTGTTCCTGAGCAAACCTAAACGTAGCCCTAGCCGTCATCGGAGACGTGTGAAAAATCAGGCCCCAGGAAATGCGTTGCGAGCCCCTTCGGACCATCCAAAAGTGCCCCCAAAGGAAGGCTTTGGGTACTTCTGAAGTTCCCAGGGGAGCCTTTACGCAGCCCCACATGCAACTGGACCCTTCGGGTTCGATTTTTCCGAGCAACCCTAATTATATCCCTAACCGGCATGGGAGAAGACTGAAAACCCGGGCCCCAGAAAACGAGTTGCGAGCCCCTTTGGACCATCCAAAAGTGTCACCAAAGGAAGGCTTTGGGTACAAGAGAACTCCCCAGGGGAGCCTTTACGCAGCCCCACATGCAACTGGACCCTCCGGGTTCGCTGTTTCCGAGCATCCCTAAACATAGCCCTAGCCGGCATCGAAGACGACTGAAAAATCAGGCCCCAGGAAGTGCGTTGCAAGCCCTTTTCGCCCATCCAAAAGTGCCCCCAAAGGAAGGCTTTGGGTACAAGTGAACTCCCCAGGGGAGCCTTTACGCAGCCCCACATGCAACTGGACCCTCCGGGTTCGCTGTTCCTCAGCAAACCTAAACGTAGCCCTAGCCGTCATCGGAGACGAGTGAAAAATCAGGCCCCAGGAAACGCGTTCCGAGGCCTTTTCGCCCATCCAAATGTGCCCCCAAACGAAGACTTTGGGTACAAGAGAACTCCCCAGGGGAGCCTTTACGCAGCCCCACATGCAACTGGACCCTCCGGGTTCGCTGTTTCCGAGCATCCCTAAACATTACCCTAGACGGCATCGAAGACGAGTGAAAAATCAGGCCCCAGGAAATGCGTTGCGAGCCCTTTTCGCCCATCCAAAAGTGCCTGCAAAGGAAGGCTTTGGGTACAAGTGAACTCCCCAGGGGAGCCTTTACGCAGCCCCACATGCAACTGGACCCTTCGGGTTCGCTGTTTCCGAGCATCCCTAAACATTACCCTAGACGGCATCGAAGACGTGTGAAAAATCAGGCCCCAGGAAACGTGTTGCGAGCCCCTTCGGACAATCCAAAAGTGCCCCCAAAGGAAGGCTTTGGGTACTTCTAAAGTTCCCAGGGGAGCCTTTACGCAGCCCCACATGCAACTGGACCCTCCGGGTTCGCTGTTCCTGAGCATCCCTAAACATAGCCCTAGCCGGCATCGAAGACGACTGAAAAATCAGGCCCCAGGAAATGCGTTGCGAGCCCTTTTCGCCCATCCCAAAGTGCCCCCAAAGGAAGGCTTTGGGTACAAGTGAACTCCCCAGGGGAGCCTTTACGCAGCCCCACATGCAACTGGACCCTCCGGGTTCGCTGTTAATGAGCATCCCTAAACATAGCCCTAGCCGGCATCGATGACGACTGAAAAATCAGGCCCCAGGAAATGCGTTGCAAGCCCCTTTGGACCATCCAAAAGTGCCTGCAAAGGAAGGCTTTGGGTACAAGTGAACTCCCCAGGGGAGCCTTTACGCAGCCCCACATGCAACTGGACCCTCCGGGTTCTCTGTTTCTAAGCAAACATAAACATAGCCCTAGCCGTCATCGGAGACAAGTGAAAAATCAGGCCCTAGGAAATGCGTTGCGAGCCCCTTCGGACCTTCCAAAAGTTCCCCCAAAGGAAGGCTTTGGGTACAAGTGAACTCCCCAGGGGAGCCTTTACGCAGCCCCACATGCAACTGGACCCTCCTGGTTTGCTGTTCCTGAGCAAACCTTAACGTAGCCCTAGCCGTCATCGGAGACGAGTGAAAAATCAGGCCCCAGGAAATGCGTTCCGAGGCCTTTTCGCCCATCCAAATGTGCCCCCAAAGGAAGGCTTTGGGTACAAGTGAACTCCCCAGGGGAGCCTTTACGCAGCCCCACATGCAACTGGACCCTCCGGGTTCGCTGTTAATGAGCATCCCTAAACATAGCCCTAGCCGGCATCGATGACGACTGAAAAATCAGGCCCCAGGAAATGCGTTGCGAGCCCCTTTGGACCATCCAAAAGTGCCCCCAAAGGAAGGCTTTGGGTACAAGTGAACTCCCCAGGGGAGCCTTTACGCAGCCCCACATGCAACTGGACCCTTCGGGTTCGATTTTTCCGAGCAACCCTAATTATATCCCTAACCGGCATGGGAGAAGACTGAAAACCCGGGCCCCAGAAAACGAGTTGCGAGCCCCTTTGGACCATCCAAAAGTGTCACCAAAGGAAGGCTTTGGGTACAAGAGAACTCCCCAGGGGAGCCTTTACGCAGCCCCACATGCAACTGGACCCTCCGGGTTCGCTGTTTCCGAGCATCCCTAAACATAGCCCTAGCCGGCATCGAAGACGACTGAAAAATCAGGCCCCAGGAAGTGCGTTGCAAGCCCTTTTCGCCCATCCAAAAGTGCCCCCAAAGGAAGGCTTTGGGTACAAGTGAACTCCCCAGGGGAGCCTTTACGCAGCCCCACATGCAACTGGACCCTCCGGGTTCGATTTTTCCGAGTAACCCTAAATATATCCCTAGCCGGCATGGGAGAAGACTGAAAACCCGGGCCCCAGAAAACGCATTGCAAGCCCCTTTGGACCATCCAAAAGTGTCACCAAAGGAAGGCTTTGGGTACAAGAGAACTTTCCAGGGGAGCCTTTACGCAGCCCCACATGCAACTGGACCCTCCGGGTTCGCTGTTCCAGAGCAAACCTAAACGTAGCCCTAGCCGTCATCAGAGACGACTGAAAAATCAGGCCCCAGGAAATGCTTTGCGAGCCTCTTTGGACCATCCAAAAGTGCCCGCAAAGGAAGGCTTTGGGTACAAGTGATCTCCCCAGGGGAGACTTTACGCAGCCCCACATGCAACTGGACCCTCCGGGTTCGCTGTTCCTGAGCAAACCTAAACGTCACCCTAGCCGTCTTCGGAGACGAGTGAAAAATCAGGCCCCAGGAAATGCGTTCCGAGGCCTTTTCTCCCATCCAAAAGTGCCCCCAAAGGAAGGCTTTGGGTACAAGTGAACTCCCCAGGGGAGCCTTTACGCAGCCCCACATGCAACTGGACCCTCCGGGTTCGCTGTTTCGAAGCAAACATAAACATAGCTCTAGCCGTCATCGGAGACAAGTGAAAAATCAGGCCCCAGGAAATGCATTGCGAGCCCCTTCGGACCATCCAAAAGTTCCCCCAAAGGAAGGCTTTGGGTACAAGTGAACTCCCCAGGGGAGCCTTTACGCAACCCCACATGCAACTGGACCCTCCTGGTTTGCTGTTCCTGAGCAAACCTAAACGTAGCCCTAGCCGTCATCGGAGACGAGTGAAAAATCAGGGCCCAGGAAATGCGTTGCGAGCCCTTTTCGTCCATCCAAAAGTGCCCCCAAAGGAAGGCTTTGGGTACAAGTGAACTCCCCAGGGGAGCCTTTACGCAGCCCCACATGCAACTGGACCCTCCGGGTTCGCTGTTCATGAGCAAACCTTAACGTAGCCCTAGCCGGCATCGATGACGACTGAAAAATCAGGCCCCAGGAAATGCGTTCTGAGGCCTTTTCGCCCATCCAAATGTGCCCCCAAAGGAAGACTTTGGGTACAAGAGAACTCCCCAGGGGAGCCTTTACGCAGCCCCACATGCAACTGGACCCTCCGGGTTCGCTGTTTCCGAGCATCCCTAAACATAGCCCTAGCCAGCATCGAAGACGACTGAAAAATCAGGACCCAGGAAATGCGTTGCGAGCCCTTTTGGACCATCCAAAAGTGCCCCCAAAGGAAGGCTTTGGGTACAAGTGATCTCCACAGGGGAGCCTTTACGCAGCCCCACATGCAACTGGACCCTCCGGGTTCGCTGTTCCTCAGCAAACCTAAACGTAGCCCTAGCCGTCATCGGAGACGAGTGAAAAATCAGGCCCCAGGAAACGCGTTCCGAGGCCTTTTCGCCCATCCAAATGTGCCCCCAAACGAAGACTTTGGGTACAAGAGAACTCCCCAGGGGAGCCTTTACGCAGCCCCACATGCAACTGGACCCTCCGGGTTCGCTGTTTCCGAGCATCCCTAAACATTACCCTAGACGGCATCGAAGACGAGTGAAAAATCAGGCCCCAGGAAATGCGTTGCGAGCCCTTTTCGCCCATCCAAAAGTGCCTGCAAAGGAAGGCTTTGGGTACAAGTGAACTCCCCAGGGGAGCCTTTACGCAGCCCCACATGCAACTGGACCCTTCGGGTTCGCTGTTTCCGAGCATCCCTAAACATTACCCTAGACGGCATCGAAGACGTGTGAAAAATCAGGCCCCAGGAAACGTGTTGCGAGCCCCTTCGGACAATCCAAAAGTGCCCCCAAAGGAAGGCTTTGGGTACTTCTAAAGTTCCCAGGGGAGCCTTTACGCAGCCCCACATGCAACTGGACCCTCCGGGTTCGCTGTTCCTGAGCATCCCTAAACATAGCCCTAGCCGGCATCGAAGACGACTGAAAAATCAGGCCCCAGGAAATGCGTTGCGAGCCCTTTTCGCCCATCCAAAAGTGCCTGCAAAGGAAGGCTTTGGGTACAAGTGAACTCCCCAGGGGAGCCTTTACGCAGCCCCACATGCAACTGGACCCTCCGGGTTCGCTGTTAATGAGCATCCCTAAACATAGCCCTAGCCGGCATCGATGACGACTGAAAAATCAGGCCCCAGGAAATGCGTTGCAAGCCCCTTTGGACCATCCAAAAGTGCCTGCAAAGGAAGGCTTTGGGTACAAGTGAACTCCCCAGGGGAGCCTTTACGCAGCCCCACATGGAACTGGACCCTCCGGGTTCTCTGTTTCTAAGCAAACATAAACATAGCCCTAGCCGTCATCGGAGACAAGTGAAAAATCAGGCCCTAGGAAATGCGTTGCGAGCCCCTTCGGACCATCCAAAAGTTCCCCCAAAGGAAGGCTTTGGGTACAAGTGAACTCCCCAGGGGAGCCTTTACGCAGCCCCACATGCAACTGGACCCTCCTGGTTTGCTGTTCCTGAGCAAACCTTAACGTAGCCCTAGCCGTCATCGGAGACGAGTGAAAAATCAGGCCCCAGGAAATGCGTTCCGAGGCCTTTTCGCCCATCCAAATGTGCCCCCAAAGGAAGGCTTTGGGTACAAGTGAACTCCCCAGGGGAGCCTTTACGCAGCCCCACATGCAACTGGACCCTCCGGGTTCGCTGTTAATGAGCATCCCTAAACATAGCCCTAGCCGGCATCGATGACGACTGAAAAATCAGGCCCCAGGAAATGCGTTGCGAGCCCCTTTGGACCATCCAAAAGTGCCCCCAAAGGAAGGCTTTGGGTACAAGTGAACTCCCCAGGGGAGCCTTTACGCAGCCCCACATGCAACTGGACCCTCCGGATTCGCTGTTTCTAAACAAACATAAACATAGCCCTAGCCGTCATCGGAGACAAGTGAAAAATGAGGCCCTAGGAAATGCGTTGCGAGCCCCTTCGGACCATCCAAAAGTGCCCGCAAAGGAAGGCTTTGGGTACAAGTGAACTCCCCAGGGGAGACTTTACGCAGCCCCACATGCAACTGGACCATCCTGGTTTGCTGTTCCTGAGCAAACCTAAACGTAGCCCTAGCCGTCATCGGAGACGAGTGAAAAATCAGGCCCCAGGAAATGCGTTCCGAGGCCTTTTCGCCCATCCAAATGTGCCCCCAAAGGAAGGCTTTGGGTACAAGTGAACTCCCCAGGGGAGCCTTTACGCAGCCCCACATGCAACTGGACCCTCCGGGTTCGATGTTTCCGAGCATCCCTAAACATTACCCTAGCCGGCATCGAAGACGAGTGAAAAATCAGGCCCCAGGAAATGCGTTGCGAGCCCTTTTCGTCCTTCCAAAAGTGCCCCCAAAGGAAGGCTTTGGGTACAAGTGAACTCCCCAGGGGAGCCTTTACGCAGCCCCACATGCAACTGGACCCTCCGGGTTCGCTGTTCCTCAGCAAACCTAAACGTAGCCCTAGCCGTCATCGGAGACGAGTGAAAAATCAGTCCCCAGGAAATGCGTTCCGAGGCCTTTTCGCCCATCCAAATGTGCCCCCAAAGGAAGGCTTTGGGTACAAGAGAACTCCCCAGGGGAGCCTTTACGCAGCCCTACATGCAACTGGACCCTCCGGGTTCGCTGTTCCTGAGCAAACCTAAACGTCACCCTAGCCGTCTTCGGAGACGAGTGAAAAATCAGGCCCCAGGAAATGCGTTCCGAGGCCTTTTCTCCCATCCAAAAGTGCCCCCAAAGGAAGGCTTTGGGTACAAGAGAACTCCCCAGGGGAGCCTTTACGCAGCCCCACATGCAACTGGACCCTCCGGGTTCGCTGTTTCTAAGCAAACATAAACATAGCCCTACCAGTCATCGGAGACAAGTGAAAAATGAGGCCCTACGAAATGCGTTGCGAGCCCCTTCGGACCATCCAAAAGTTCCCCCAAAGGAAGGCTTTGGGTACAAGTGAACTCCCCAGGGGAGCCTTTACGCAGCCCCACATGCAACTGGACCCTCCGGGTTCGCTGTTTCCGAGCATCCCTAAACATAGCCCTAGCCAGCATCGAAGACGACTGAAAAATCAGGCCCCAGGAAATGAGTTGCGAGCCCTTTTGGACCATCCAAAAGTGCCCCCAAAGGAAGGCTTTGGGTACAAGTGATCTCCCCAGGGGAGCCTTTACGCAGCCCCACATGCAACTGGACCCTCCGGGTTCGCTGTTCCTCAGCAAACCTAAACGTAGCCCTAGCCGTCATCGGAGACGAGTTGAAAAATCAGGCCCCAGGAAACGCGTTCCGAGGCCTTTTCGCCCATCCAAATGTGCCCCCAAACGAAGACTTTGGGTACAAGAGAACTCCCCAGGGGAGCCTTTACGCAGCCCCACATGCAACCGGACCCTCCGGGTTCGCTGTTTCCGAGCATCCCTAAACATTACCCTAGACGGCATCGAAGACGAGTGAAAAATCAGGCCCCAGGAAATGCGTTGCAAGCCCTTTTCGCCCATCCAAAAGTGCCTGCAAAGGAAGGCTTTGGGTACAAGTGAACTCCCCAGGGGAGCCTTTACGCAGCCCCACATGCAACTGGACCCTTCGGGTTCGCTGTTTCCGAGCATCCCTAAACATTACCCTAGACGGCATCGAAGACGTGTGAAAAATCAGGCCCAGGAAACGTGTTGCGAGCCCCTTCGGACAATCCAAAAGTGCCCCCAAAGGAAGGCTTTGGGTACTTCTAAAGTTCCCAGGGGAGCCTTTACGCAGCCCCACATGCAACTGGACCCTCCGGGTTCGCTGTTCCTGAGCATCCCTAAACATAGCCCTAGCCGGCATCGAAGACGACTGAAAAATCAGGCCCCAGGAAATGCGTTGCGAGCCCTTTTCGCCCATCCAAAAGTGCCTGCAAAGGAAGGCTTTGGGTACAAGTGAACTCCCCAGGGAGCCTTTACGCAGCCCCACATGCAACTGGACCCTCCGGGTTCGCTGTTAATGAGCATCCCTAAACATAGCCCTAGCCGGCATCGATGACGACTGAAAAATCAGGCCCAGGAAATGCGTTGCAAGCCCCTTTGGACCATCCAAAAGTGCCTGCAAAGGAAGGCTTTGGGTACAAGTGAACTCCCCAGGGGAGCCTTTACGCAGCCCCACATGCAACTGGACCCTCCGGGTTCTCTGTTTCTAAGCAAACATAAACATAGCCTAGCCGTCATCGGAGACAAGTGAAAAATCAGGCCCTAGGAAATGCGTTGCGAGCCCCTTCGGACCATCCAAAAGTTCCCCCAAAGGAAGGCTTTGGGTACAAGTGAACTCCCCAGGGGAGCCTTTACGCAGCCCCACATGCAACTGGACCCTCCTGGTTTGCTGTTCCTGAGCAAACCTTAACGTAGCCCTAGCCGTCATCGGAGACGAGTGAAAAATCAGGCCCCAGGAAATGCGTTCCGAGGCCTTTTCGCCCATCCAAATGTGCCCCCAAAGGAAGGCTTTGGGTACAAGTGAACTCCCCAGGGGAGCCTTTACGCAGCCCCACATGCAACTGGACCCTCCGGGTTCGCTGTTAATGAGCATCCCTAAACATAGCCCTAGCCGGCATCGATGACGACTGAAAAATCAGGCCCCAGGAAATGCGTTGCGAGCCCCTTTGGACCATCCAAAAGTGCCCCCAAAGGAAGGCTTTGGGTACAAGTGAACTCCCCAGGGGAGCCTTTACGCAGCCCCACATGCAACTGGACCCTCCGGGTTCGCTGTTCCTCAGCAAACCTAAACGTAGCCCTAGCCGTCATCGGAGACGAGTGAAAAATCAGTCCCCAGGAAATGCGTTCCGAGGCCTTTTCGCCCATCCAAATGTGCCCCCAAAGGAAGGCTTTGGGTACAAGAGAACTCCCCAGGGGAGCCTTTACGCAGCCCCACATGCAACTGGACCCTCCGGGTTCGCTGTTTCCGAGCATCCCTAAACATTACCCTAGACGGCATCGAAGACGAGTGAAAAATCAGGCCCCAGGAAATGCGTTGCGAGCCCTTTTCGCCCATCCAAAAGTGCCTGCAAAGGAAGGCTTTGGGTACAAGTGAACTCCCCAGGGGAGCCTTTACGCAGCCCCACATGCAACTGGACCCTTCGGGTTCGCTGTTTCTGAGCATCCCTAAACGTAGCCCTAGCCGGCATCGAAGATGACTGAAAAATCAGGCCCCAGGAAATGCATTACGAGCCCTTTTCGCCCATCCAAATGTGCCCCAAAAGGAAGGCTTTGGGTACAAGTGAACTCCCCAGGGGAGCCTTTACGCAGCCCCACATGCAACTGGACCCTTCGGGTTCGATTTTTCCGAGCAACCCTAATTATATCCCTAACCGGCATGGGAGAAGACTGAAAACCCGGGCCCCAGAAAACGAGTTGCGAGCCCCTTTGGACCATCCAAAAGTGTCACCAAAGGAAGGCTTTGGGTACAAGAGAACTCCCCAGGGGAGCCTTTACGCAGCCCCACATGCAACTGGACCCTCCGGGTTCGCTGTTTCCGAGCATCCCTAAACATAGCCCTAGCCGGCATCGAAGACGACTGAAAAATCAGGCCCCAGGAAGTGCGTTGCAAGCCCTTTTCGCCCATCCAAAAGTGCCCCCAAAGGAAGGCTTTGGGTACAAGTGAACTCCCCAGGGGAGCCTTTACGCAGCCCCACATGCAACTGGACCCTCCGGGTTCGATTTTTTCGAGTAACCCTAAATATATCCCTAGCCGGCATGGGAGAAGACTGAAAACCCGGGCCCCAGAAAACGCATTGCAAGCCCCTTTGGACCATCCAAAAGTGTCACCAAAGGAAGGCTTTGGGTACAAGAGAACTCCCCAGGGGAGCCTTTACGCAGCCCCACATGCAACTGGACCCTCCGGGTTCGCTGTTCCTGAGCAAACCTAAACGTAGCCCTAGCCGTCATCAGAGACGACTGAAAAATCAGGCCCCAGGAAATGCTTTGCGAGCCTCTTTGGACCATCCAAAAGTGCCCGCAAAGGAAGGCTTTGGGTACAAGTGATCTCCCCAGGGGAGCCTTTACGCAGCCCCACATGCAACTGGACCCTCCGGGTTCGCTGTTCCTGAGCAAACCTAAACGTCACCCTAGCCGTCTTCGGAGACGAGTGAAAAATCAGGCCCCAGGAAATGCGTTCCGAGGCCTTTTCTCCCATCCAAAAGTGCCCCCAAAGGAAGGCTTTGGGTACAAGAGAACTCCCCAGGGGAGCCTTTACGCAGCCCCACATGCAACTGGACCCTCCGGGTTCGCTGTTTCTAAGCAAACATAAACATAGCCCTAGCCGTCATCGGAGACAAGTGAAAAATGAGGCCCTACGAAATGCGTTGCGAGCCCCTTCGGACCATCCAAAAGTTCCCCCAAAGGAAGGCTTTGGGTACAAGTGAACTCCCCAGGGGAGCCTTTACGCAGCCCCACATGCAACTGGACCCTCCGGTTTCGATATTTCCGAGTAATCCTAAATATATCACTAGCCGGCATGGGAGAAGACTGAAAACCCGGGCCCCAGAAAACGCGTTGCAAGCCCCTTTGGACCATCCAAAAGTGTCACCAAAGGAAGGCTTTGGGTACAAGAGAACTCCCCAGGGGAGCCTTTACGCAGCCCCACATGCAACTGGACCCTCCGGGTTCGCTGTTTCCGAGCATCCCTAAACATTACCCTAGACGGCATCGAAGACGAGTGAAAAATCAGGCCCCAGGAAATGCGTTGCGAGCCCTTTTCGCCCATCCAAAAGTGCCTGCAAAGGAAGGCTTTGGGTACAAGTGAACTCCCCAGGGGACCCTTTACGCAGCCCCACATGCAACTGGACCCTTCGGGTTCGCTGTTTCCGAGCATCCCTAAACATAGCCCTAGCCGGCATCGAAGATGACTGAAAAATCAGGCCCCAGGAAATGCATTACGAGCCCTTTTCGCCCATCCAAAAGTGCCCCAAAAGGAAGGCTTTGGGTACAAGTGAACTCCCCAGGGGAGCCTTTACGCAGCCCCACATGCAACTGGACCCTCTGGGTTCGCTCTTCCTGAGCAAACCTAAACGTAGCCCTAGCCGTCATCGGAGACGTGTGAAAAATCAGGCCCCAGGAAATGCGTTGCGAGCCCCTTTGGACCATCCAAAAGTGCCCCCAAAGGAAGGCTTTGGGTACTTCTGAAGTTCCCAGGGGAGCCTTTACGCAGCCCCACATGCAACTGGACCCTTCGGGTTCGATTTTTCCGAGCAACCCTAATTATATCCCTAACCGGCATGGGAGAAGACTGAAAACCCGGGCCCCAGAAAACGAGTTGCGAGCCCCTTTGGACCATCCAAAAGTGTCACCAAAGGAAGGCTTTGGGTACAAGTGAACTCCCCAGGGGAGCCTTTACGCAGCCCCACATGCAACTGGACCCTCCGGGTTCGCTGTTTCCGAGCATCCCTAAACATAGCCCTAGCCGGCATCGATGACGACTGAAAAATCAGGCCCCAGGAAATGCGTTGCGAGCCCCTTTGGACCATCCAAAAGTGCCCCCAAAGGAAGGCTTTGGATACAAGTGATCTCCCCAGGGGAGCCTTTACGCAGCCCCACATGCAACTGGACCCTCCGGGTTCGCTGTTTCTAAGCAAACATAAACATAGCCCTAGCCGTCATCGGAGACAAGTGAAAAATCAGGCCCCAGGAAATGCGTTGCGAGCCCCTTCGGACCATCCAAAAGTTCCCCCAAAGGAAGGCTTTGGGTACAAGTGAACTCCCCAGGGGAGCCTTTACGCAGCCCCACATGCAACTGGACCCTCCTGCTTTGCTGTTCCTGAGCAAACCTAAACGTAGCCCTAGCCGTCATCGGAGACGAGTGAAAAATCAGGCCCCAGGAAATGCGTTCCGAGGCCTTTTCGCCCATCCAAATGTGCCCCCAAAGGAAGGCTTTGGGTACAAGAGAACTCCCCAGGGGAGCCTTTACGCAGCCCCACATGCAACTGGACCCTCCGGGTTCGCTGTTTCTAAGCAAACATAAACATAGCCCTAGCCGTCATCGGAGACAAGTGAAAAATGAGGCCCTACGAAATGCGTTGCGAGCCCCTTCGGACCATCCAAAAGTTCCCCCAAAGGAAGGCTTTGGGTACAAGTGAACTCCCCAGGGGAGCCTTTACGCAGCCCCACATGCAACTGGACCCTCCGGGTTCGCTGTTTCCGAGCATCCCTAAACATTACCCTAGACGGCATCGAAGACGAGTGAAAAATCAGGCCCCAGGAAATGCGTTGCGAGCCCTTTTCGCCCATCCAAAAGTGCCTGCAAAGGAAGGCTTTGGGTACAAGTGAACTCCCCAGGGGACCCTTTACGCAGCCCCACATGCAACTGGACCCTTCGGGTTCGCTGTTTCCGAGCATCCCTAAACATAGCCCTAGCCGGCATCGAAGATGACTGAAAAATCAGGCCCCAGGAAATGCATTACGAGCCCTTTTCGCCCATCCAAAAGTGCCCCAAAAGGAAGGCTTTGGGTACAAGTGAACTCCCCAGGGGAGCCTTTACGCAGCCCCACATGCAACTGGACCCTCTGGGTTCGCTCTTCCTGAGCAAACCTAAACGTAGCCCTAGCCGTCATCGGAGACGTGTGAAAAATCAGGCCCCAGGAAATGCGTTGCGAGCCCCTTTGGACCATCCAAAAGTGCCCCCAAAGGAAGGCTTTGGGTACTTCTGAAGTTCCCAGGGGAGCCTTTACGCAGCCCCACATGCAACTGGACCCTTCGGGTTCGATTTTTCCGAGCAACCCTAATTATATCCCTAACCGGCATGGGAGAAGACTGAAAACCCGGGCCCCAGAAAACGAGTTGCGAGCCCCTTTGGACCATCCAAAAGTGTCACCAAAGGAAGGCTTTGGGTACAAGTGAACTCCCCAGGGGAGCCTTTACGCAGCCCCACATGCAACTGGACCCTCCGGGTTCGCTGTTTCCGAGCATCCCTAAACATAGCCCTAGCCGGCATCGATGACGACTGAAAAATCAGGCCCCAGGAAATGCGTTGCGAGCCCCTTTGGACCATCCAAAAGTGCCCCCAAAGGAAGGCTTTGGATACAAGTGATCTCCCCAGGGGAGCCTTTACGCAGCCCCACATGCAACTGGACCCTCCGGGTTCGCTGTTTCTAAGCAAACATAAACATAGCCCTAGCCGTCATCGGAGACAAGTGAAAAATCAGGCCCCAGGAAATGCGTTGCGAGCCCCTTCGGACCATCCAAAAGTTCCCCCAAAGGAAGGCTTTGGGTACAAGTGAACTCCCCAGGGGAGCCTTTACGCAGCCCCACATGCAACTGGACCCTCCTGCTTTGCTGTTCCTGAGCAAACCTAAACGTAGCCCTAGCCGTCATCGGAGACGAGTGAAAAATCAGGCCCCAGGAAATGCGTTCCGAGGCCTTTTCTCCCATCCAAAAGTGCCCCCAAAGGAAGGCTTTGGGTACAAGAGAACTCCCCAGGGGAGCCTTTACGCAGCCCCACATGCAACTGGACTCTCCGGGTTCGCTGTTTCCGAGCAACCCTAAATATATCACTAGCCGGCATCGGAGACGAGTGAAAAATCAGGCCCCAGGAAATGCGTTGCGAGCCCTTTTCGCCCATCCAAAAGTGCCCCCAAAGAAAGGCTTTGGGTACAAGTGAACTCCCCAGGGGAGCCTTTACGCAGCCCCACATGCAACTGGACCCTCCGGGTTCGATTTTTCCGAGCAACCCTAAATATATCACTAGCCGGCACGGGAGAAGACTGAAAACCCGGGCCCCAGAAAACGCGTTGCAAGCCCCTTTGGACCATCCAAAAGTGTCACCAAAGGAAGGCTTTGGGTACAAGAGAACTCCCCAGGGGAGCCTTTACGCAGCCCCACATGCAACTGGACCCTCCGGGTTCGCTGTTCCTGAGGAAACCTAAACATAGCCCTAGCAGTCATCGGAGACAAGTGAAAAATAAGGCCCCAGGAAATGCGTTGCGAGCCCTTTTCGCCCATCCAAAAGTGCCCGCAAAGGAAGGCTTTGGGTACAAGTGAACTCCCCAGGGGAGCCTTTACGCAGCCCCACATGCAACTGGACCCTCCGGGTTCGCTGTTTCCGAGCATCCCTAAACATAGCCCTAGCCGGCATCGAAGACGACTGAAAAATCAGGCCCCAGGAAATGCGTTGCGAGCCCTTTTCGCCCATCCAAAAGTGCCCGCAAAGGAAGACTTTGGGTACAAGAGAACTCCCCAGGGGAGCCTTTACGCAGCCCCACATGCAACTGGACCCTCCGGGTTCGCTGTTTCCCAGCATCCCTAAACATTACCCTAGACGGCATCGAAGACGACTGAAAAATCAGGCCCCAGGAAATGCGTTGCGAGCCCTTTTCGCCCATCCAAAAGTGCCTGCAAAGGAAGGCTTTGGGTACAAGTGAACTCCCCAGGGGAGCCTTTACGCAGCCCCACATGCAACTGGACCCTTCGGGTTCGCTGTTTCTGAGCATCCCTAAACATAGCCCTAGCCGGCATCGAAGATGACTGAAAAATCAGGCCCCAGGAAATGCGTTACGAGACCTTTTCGCCCATCCAAAAGTGCCCCCAAAGGAAGGCTTTGGGTACATCTGAAGTTCCGAGGGGAGCCTTTACGCAGCCCCACATGCAACTGGACCCTTCGGGTTCGATTTTTCCGAGCAACCCTAATTATATCCCTAACCGGCATGGGAGAAGACTGAAAAATCAGGCCCCAGAAAACGCGTTGCAAGCCCCTTTGGACCATCCAAAAGTGTCACCAAAGGAAGGCTTTGGGTACAAGAGAACTCCCCAGGGGAGCCTTTACGCAGCCCCACATGCAACTGGACCCTCCGGGTTCGATGTTTCCGAGCATCCCTAAACATAGCCCTAGCCGTCATCGGAGACGAGTGAAAAATCAGACCCCAGGAAATGCGTTGCAAGCCCCTTTGGACCATCCAAAAGTGCCCCCAAAGGAAGGCTTTGGGTACAAGTGAACTCCCCAGGGGAGCCTTTACGCAGCCCCACATGCAACTGGACCCTTCTGGTTTGCTGTTCCTGAGCAAACCTAAACGTAGCCCTAGCCGTCTTCGGAGACGAGTGAAAAATCAGGCCCCAGGAAATGCGTTCCGAGGCCTTTTCGCCCATCCAAATGTGCCCCCAAAGGAAGGCTTTGGGTACAAGTGAACTCCCCAGGGGAGCCTTTACGCAGCCCCACATGCAACTGGACCCTCTGGGTTCGATGCTTCCGAGCATCCCTAAACACAGCCCTAGCCGGCATCGAAGACGAGTGAAAAATCAGGCCCCAGGAAATGCGTTGCGAGCCCTTTTCGTCCATCCAAAAGTGCCTGCAAAGGAAGGCTTTGGGTACAAGTGAACTCCCCAGGGGAGCCTTTACGCAGCCCCACATGCAACTGGACCCTCCGGGTTCGCTGTTTCCGAGCATCCCTAAACATAGCCCTAGCCGGCATCGAAGATGACTGAAAAATCAGGCCCCAAGAAGTGCGTTGCAAGCCCTTTTCGCCCATCCAAAAGTTCCCCCAAAGGAAGGCTTTGGGTACAAGTGAACTCCCCAGGGGAGCCTTTACGCAGCCCCACATGCAACTGGACCCTCCGGTTTCGATATTTCCGAGTAATCCTAAATATATCACTAGCCGGCATGGGAGAAGACTGAAAACCCGTGCCCCATAAAACGCGTTGCAAGCCCCTTTGGACCATCCAAAAGTGTCACCAAAGGAAGGCTTTGGGTACAAGAGAACTCCCCAGGGGAGCCTTTACGCAGCCCCACATGCAACTGGACCCTCCGGGTTCGCTGTTCCTGAGGAAACCTAAACATAGCCCTAGCAGTCATCGGAGACAAGTGAAAAATAAGGCCCCAGGAAATGCGTTCCGAGCCCTTTTCGCCCATCCAAAAGTGCCCGCAAAGGAAGGCTTTGGGTACAAGTGAACTCCCCAGGGGAGCCTTTACGCAGCCCCACATGCAACTGGACCCTCTGGGTTCGCTGTTTCCGAGCATCCCTAAACATAGCCCTAGCCGGCATCGAAGACGACTGAAAAATCAGGCCCCAGGAAATGCGTTGCGAGCCCTTTTCGCCCATCCAAAAGTGCCCCCAAAGGAAGGCTTTGGGTACAAGTGAACTCCCCAGGGGAGCCTTTACGCAGCCCCACATGCAACTGGACCCTCCGGGTTCGCTGTTCATGAGCAAACCTTAACGTAGCCCTAGCCGGCATCGATGACGACTGAAAAATCAGGCCCCAGGAAATGCGTTCTGAGGCCTTTTCGCCCATCCAAATGTGCCCCCAAAGGAAGGCTTTGGGTACAAGTGAACTCCCCAGGGGAGCCTTTACGAAGCCCCACATGCAACTGGACCCTTTGGGTTCGCTGTTTCCGAGCATCCCTAAACATAGCCCTAGCCGGCATCGGAGACGAGTGAAAAATCAGGCCCCAGGAAATGCGTTGCGAGCCCTTTTCGCCCATCCAAAAGTGCCCCCAAAGAAAGGCTTTGGGTACAAGTGAACTCCCCAGGGGAGCCTTTACGCAGCCCCACATGAAACTGGACACTCCGGGTTCGATTTTTCCGAGCAACCCTAAATATATCACTAGCCGGCACGGGAGAAGATTGAAAACCCGGGCCCCAGAAAACGCGTTGCAAGCCCCTTTGGACCATCCAAAAGTGTCACCAAAGGAAGGCTTTGGGTACAAGTGAACTCCCCAGGGGAGCCTTTACGCAGCCCCACATGCAACTGGACCCTCCGGGTTCACTGTTAATGAGCAAACCTTAACGTAGCCCTAGCCGGCATCGATGACGACTGAAAAATCAGGCCCCAGGAAATGCGTTCTGAGGCCTTTTCGCCCATCCAAAAGTGCCCGCAAAGGAAGACTTTGGGTACAAGAGAACTCCCCAGGGGAGCCTTTACGCAGCCCCACATGCAACTGGACCCTCCGGGTTCGCTGTTTCCCAGCATCCCTAAACATTACCCTAGACGGCATCGAAGACGAGTGAAAAATCAGGCCCCAGGAAATGCGTTGCGAGCCCTTTTCGCCCATCCAAAAGTGCCTGCAAAGGAAGGCTTTGGGTACAAGTGAACTCCCCAGGGGAGCCTTTACGCAGCCCCACATGCAACTGGACCCTTCGGGTTCGCTGTTTCTGAGCATCCCTAAACACAGCCCTAGCCGGCATCGAAGATGACTGAAAAATCAGGCCCCAGGAAATGCGTTACGAGACCTTTTCGCCCATCCAAAAGTGCCCCCAAAGGAAGGCTTTGGGTACAAGTGAACTCCCCAGGGGAGCCTTTACGCAGCACCACATGCAACTGGACCCTCCGGGTTCGCTGTTTCCGAGCATCCCTAAACATAGCCCTAGCCGGCATCGAAGACGACTGAAAAATCAGGCCCCAGGAAATGCGTTGCGAGCCCTTTTCGCCCATCCAAAAGTGCCCCCAAAGGAAGGCTTTGGGTACAAGTGAACTCCCCAGGGGAGCCTTTACGCAGCCCCACATGCAACTGGACCCTCCGGTTCGCTGTTCATGAGCAAATCTTAACGTAGCCCTAGCCGGCATCGATGACGACTGAAAAATCAGGCCCCAGGAAATGCGTTCTGAGGCCTTTTCGCCCATCCAAATGTGCCCCCAAAGGAAGGCTTTGGGTACAAGAGAACTCCCCAGGGGAGCCTTTACGCAGCCCCACATGCAACTGGACCCTCCGGGTTCGCTGTTTCCGAGCATCCCTAAACATAGCCCTAGCCGGCATCGGAGACGAGTGAAAAATCAGGCCCCAGGAAATGCGTTGCGAGCCCTTTTCGCCCATCCAAAAGTGCCCCCAAAGAAAGGCTTTGGGTACAAGTGAACTCCCCAGGGGAGCCTTTACGCAGCCCCACATGAAACTGGACACTCCGGTTCGATTTTTCCGAGCAACCCTAAATATATCACTAGCCGGCACGGAGAAGACTGAAAACCCGGGCCCCAGAAAACGCGTTGCAAGCCCCTTTGGACCATCCAAAAGTGTCACCAAAGGAAGGCTTTGGGTACAAGTGAACTCCCCAGGGGAGCCTTTACGCAGCCCCACATGCAACTGGACCCTCCGGTTCGCTGTTTCCCAGCATCCCTAAACATTACCCTAGACGGCATCGAAGACGAGTGAAAAATCAGGCCCCAGGAAATGCGTTGCGAGCCCTTTTCGCCCATCCAAAAGTGCCTGCAAAGGAAGGCTTTGGGTACAAGTGAACTCCCCAGGGGAGCCTTTACGCAGCCCCACATGCAACTGGACCCTTCGGGTTCGCTGTTTCTGAGCATCCCTAAACATAGCCCTAGCCGGCATCGAAGATGACTGAAAAATCAGGCCCCAGGAAATGCGTTACGAGACCTTTTCGCCCATCCAAAAGTGCCCCCAAAGGAAGGCTTTGGGTACATCTGAAGTTCCGAGGGGAGCCTTTACGCAGCCCCACATGCAACTGGACCCTTCGGGTTCGATTTTTCCGAGCAACCCTAATTATATCCCTAACCGGCATGGGAGAAGACTGAAAACCCGGGCCCCAGAAAACGCGTTGCAAGCCCCTTTGGACCATCCAAAAGTGTCACCAAAGGAAGGCTTTGGGTACAAGAGAACTCCCCAGGGGAGCCTTTACGCAGCCCCACATGCAACTGGACCCTCCGGGTTCGATGTTTCCGAGCATCCCTAAACATAGCCCTAGCCGTCATCGGAGACGAGTGAAAAATCAGGCCCCAGTAAATGCGTTGCAAGCCCCTTTGGACCATCCAAAAGTGCCCGCAAAGGAAGGCTTTGGGTACAAGTGAACTCCCCAGGGGAGCCTTTACGCAGCCCCACATGCAACTGGACCCTCCGGGTTCGCTGTTTCCGAGCATCCCTAAACATAGCCCTAGACGGCATCGAAGATGACTGAAAAATCAGGCCCCAAGAAGTGCGTTGTAAGCCCTTTTTCGCCCATCCAAAAGTTCCCCCAAAGGAAGGCTTTGGGTACAAGTGAACTCCCCAGGGGAGCCTTTACGCAGCCCCACATGCAACTGGACCCTCCGGTTTCGATATTTCCGAGTAATCCTAAATATATCACTAGCCGGCATGGGAGAAGACTGAAAACCCGGGCCCCCAGAAAACGCGTTGCAAGCCCCTTTGGACCATCCAAAAGTGTCACCAAAGGAAGGCTTTGGGTACAAGTGAACTCCCCAGGGGAGCCTTTACGCAGCCCCACATGCAACTGGACCCTCCGGGTTCGCTGTTTCCGAGCATCCCTAAACATAGCCCTAGCCGTCATCGGAGACGAGTGAAAAATCAGGCCCAGGAAATGCGTTGCGAGCCCTTTTCGCCCATCCAAAAGTGCCTGCAAAGGAAGGCTTTGGGTACAAGTGAACTCCCCAGGGAGCCTTTACGCAGCCCCACATGCAACTGGACCCTTCGGGTTCGCTGTTCCTGAGCAAACCTAAACGTAGCCCTGGCCGTCTGAGGAGACGAGTGAAAAATCAAGCCCCAGGAAATGCGTTGCGAGCCGCTTCGGACCATCCAAAAGTGCCCCCAAAGGAAGGCTTTGGGTACAAGTGAACTCCCCAGGGGAGCCTTTACGCAGCCCCACATGCAACTGGACCCTCCGGGTTCGCTGTTTCCGAGCATCCCTAAACATAGCCCTAGCCGGCATGGGAGAAGACTGAAAACCCCGGGCCCCAGGAAGTGCGTTGCAAGCCCTTTTCGCCCATCAAATGTGCCCCCCAAAGGAAGGCTTTGGGTACAAGTGAACTCCCCAGGGGAGCCTTTACGCAGCCCCACATGCAACTGGACCCTCCGGGTTCGATTTTTCCGAGCAATCCTAAATATATCCCTAGCCGGAATGGGAGAAGACTGAAAACCCGGGCCCCAGAAAACGCATTGCAAGCCCCTTTGGACCATCCAAAAGTGTCACCAAAGGAAGGCTTTGGGTACAAGAGAACTCCCCAGGGGAGCCTTTACGCAGCCCCACATGCAACTGGACCCTCCGGGTTCGCTGTTCCTCAGCAAACCTAAACGTAGCCCTAGCCGTCATCAGAGACGACTGAAAAATCAGGCCCCAGGAAATGCTTTTCGAGCCCCTTTGGACCATCCAAAAGTGCCCGCAAAGGAAGGCTTTGGGTACAAGTGATCTCCCCAGGGGAGACTTTACGCAGCCCCACATGCAACTGGACCCTCCGGGTTCGCTGTTCCTGAGCAAACCTAAAGGTCACCCTAGCCGTCTTCGGAGACGAGTGAAAAATCAGGCCCCAGGAAATGCGTTCCGAGGCCTTTTCGCCCATCCAAATGTGCCCCCAAAGGAAGGCTTTGGGTACAAGAGAACTCCCCAGGGGAGCCTTTACGCAGCCCCACATGCAACTGGACCCTCCGGGTTCGCTGTTTCCGAGCATCCCTAAACATAGCCCTAGCCGTCATCGGAGACGAGTGAAAAATCAGGCCCCAGGAAATGCGTTGCGAGCCCTTTTCGCCCATCCAAAAGTGCCCCCAAAGGAAGGCTTTGGGTACAAGTGAACTCCCCAGGGGAGCCTTTACGCAGCCCCACATGCAACTGGACCCTCCGGGTTCGCTGTTTCCGAGCATCCCTAAACATAGCCCTAGCCGGCATCGAACACGACTGAAAAAACAGGTCCGAGGAAATGCGTTGCAAGCCCTTTTCGCCCATCCAAAAGTTCCCCCAAAGGAAGGCTTTGGGTACAAGTGAACTCCCCAGGGGAGCCTTTACGCAGCCCCACATGCAACTGGACCCTCCGGGTTCGCTGTTTCCGAGCATCCCTAAACATAGCCCTAGCCGGCATCGAAGACGACTGAAAAATCAGGCCCCAGGAAATGCGTTGCGAGCCCTTTTCGCCCATCCAAAAGTGCCCCCAAAGGAAGGCTTTGGGTACAAGTGAACTCCCCAGGGGAGCCTTTACGCAGCCCCACATGCAACTGGACCCTCCGGGTTCGCTGTTTCCGAGCATCCCTAAACATTACCCTAGACGGCATCGAAGACGACTGAAAAATCAGGTCCCATGAAATGCGTTGCGAGCCCTTTTCGCCCATCCAAAAGTGCCCCCAAAGGAAGGCTTTGGGTACAAGTGAACTCCCCAGGGGAGCCTTTACGCAGCCCCACATGCAACTGGACCCTTCGGGTTCGCTGTTTCCGAGCATCCCTAAACATAGCCCTAGCCGTCATCGGAGACGAGTGAAAAATCAGGCCCCAGGAAATGCGTTGCGAGCCCTTTTCGTCCATCCAAAAGTGTCACCAAAGGAAGGCTTTGGGTACAAGTGAACTCCCCAGGGGAGCCTTTACGCAGCCCCACATGAAACTGGACCCTCCGGGTTCGCTGTTTCCGAGCATCCCTAAACATAGCCCTAGCCGGCATCGAAGACGACTGAAAAATCAGGCCCCAGGAAATGCGTTGCGAGCCCTTTTCGCCCATCCAAAAGTGCCCCCAAAGGAAGGCTTTGGGTACAAGTGAACTCCCCAGGGGAGCCTTTACGCAGCCCCACATTCAACTGGACCCTCCGGGTTCGCTGTTTCCGAGCATCCCTAAACATAGCCCTAGCCGGCATCGAAGACGACTGAAAAATCAGGCCCCAGGAAATGCGTTGCGAGCCCTTTTCGCCCATCCAAAAGTGCCCCCAAAGGAAGGCTTTGGGTACAAGTGAACTCCCCAGGGGAGCCTTTACGCAGCCCCACATTCAACTGGACCCTCCGGGTTCGCTGTTTCCGAGCATCCCTAAACATAGCCCTAGCCGGCATCGAACACGACTGAAAAAACAGGTCAGAGGAAATGCGTTGCAAGCCCTTTTCGCCCATCCAAAAGTGCCCCCAAAGGAAGGCTTTGGGTACAAGAGAACTCCCCAGGGGAGCCTTTACGCAGCCCCACATGCAACTGGACCCTCCGGGTTCGCTGTTTCCGAGCATCCGTAAACATAGCCCTAGCCGGCATCGAAGACGACTGAAAAATCAGGCCCCAGGAAATGCGTTGCGAGCCCTTTTCGCCCATCCAAAAGTGCCCCCAAAGGAAGGCTTTGGGTACAAGTGATCTCCCCAGGGGAGCCTTTACGCAGCCCCACATGCAACTGGACCCTCCGGGTTCGCTGTTTCCGAGCATCCCTAAACATTACCCTAGACGGCATCGAAGACGACTGAAAAATCAGGTCCCATGAAATGCGTTGCGAGCCCTTTTCGCCCATCCAAAAGTGCCCCCAAAGGAAGGCTTTGGGTACAAGTGAACTCCCCAGGGGAGCCTTTACGCAGCCCCACATGCAACTGGACCCTTCGGGTTCGCTGTTTCCGAGCATCCCTAAACATAGCCCTAGCCGGCATCGAAGACGACTGAAAAATCAGGCCCCAGGAAATGCGTTGCGAGCCCTTTTCGTCCATCCAAAAGTGCCCCCAAAGGAAGGCTTTGGGTACAAGTGAACTCCCCAGGGGAGCCTTTACGCAGCCCCACATGCAACTGGACCCTCTGGGTTCGATGTTTCCGAGCATCCCTAAACATAGCCCTAGCCATCATTGGAGACGAGTGAAAAATCAGGCCCCAGGAAATGCGTTGCGAGCCCTTTTCGTCCATCCAAAAGTGCCCCCAAAGGAAGGCTTTGGGTACAAGTGAACTCCCCAGGGGAGCCTTTACGCAGCCCCACATGCAACTGGACCCTCCGGGTTCGCTGTTTCCGAGCATCCCTAAACATAGCCCTAGCCGGCATCAATGACGACTGAAAAATCAGGCCCCAGGAAATGCGTTGCGAGCCCCTTTGGACCATCCAAAAGTGCCCCCAAAGGAAGGCTTTGGATACAAGAGAACTCCCCAGGGGAGCCTTTACGCAGCCCCACATGCAACTGGACCCTCCGGGTTCGCTGTTTCTAAGCCAACATAAACATAGCCCTAGCCGTCATCGGAGACAAGTGAAAAATCAGGCCCCAGGAAATGCGTTGCGAGCCCCTTCGGACCATCCAAAAGTTCCCCCAAATTAAGGCTTTGGGTACAAGTGAACTCCCCAGGGGAGCCTTTACGCAGCCCCACATGCAACTGGACACTCCTGGTTTGCTGTTCCTGAGCAAACCTAAACGTAGCCCTAGCCGTCATCGGAGACGAGTGAAAAATCAGGCCCCAGGAAATGCGTTCCGAGGCCTTTTCGCCCATCCAAATGTGCCCCCAAAGGAAGGCTTTGGGTACAAGTGAACTCCCCAGGGGAGCCTTTACGCAGCCCCACATGCAACTGGACCCTCCGGGTTCGCTGTTTCTGAGCATCCCTAAACATAGCCCTAGCCGTCATCGGAGACGAGTGAAAAATCAAGCCCCAGGAAATGCGTTGCGAGCCCCTTCGGACCATCCAAAAGTGCCCCCAAAGGAAGGCTTTGGGTAGAAGTGAACTCCCCAGGGGAGCCTTTACGCAGCCCCACATGCAACTGGACCCTCCGGGTTCGCTGTTTCCGAGCATCCCTAAACATAGCCCTAGCCGGCATCGAAGACGACTGAAAAATCAGGCCCCAGGAAGTGCGTTGCAAGCCCTTTTCGCCCATCCAAAAGTGCCCCCAAAGGAAGGCTTTGGGTACAAGTGAACTCCCCAGGGGAGCCTTTACGCAGCCCCACATGCAACTGGACCCTCCGGGTTCGATTTTTCCGAGCAATCCTAAATATATCCCTAGCCGGCATGGGAGAAGACTGAAAACCCGGGCCCCAGAAAACGCATTGCAAGCCCCTTTGGACCATCCAAAAGTGTCACCAAAGGAAGGCTTTGGGTACAAGAGAACTCCCCAGGGGAGCCTTTACGCAGCCCCACATGCAACTGGACCCTCCGGGTTCGCTGTTCCTCAGCAAACCTAAACGTAGCCCTAGCCGTCATCAGAGACGACTGAAAAATCAGGCCCCAGGAAATGCTTTGCGAGCCCCTTTGGACCATTCAAAAGTGCCCGCAAAGGAAGTCTTTGGGTACAAGTGAACTCCCCAGGGGAGACTTTACGCAGCCCCACATGCAACTGGACCCTCCGGGTTCGCTGTTCCTGAGCAAACCTAAAGGTCACCCTAGCCGTCTTCGGAGACGAGTGAAAAATCAGGCCCCAGGAAATGCGTTCCGAGGCCTTTTCGCCCATCCAAATGTGCCCCCAAAGGAAGGCTTTGGGTACAAGAGAACTCCCCAGGGGAGCCTTTACGCAGCCCCACATGCAACTGGACCCTCGGGGTTCGCTGTTCCTGAGCAAACCTAAACATAGCCCTAGCAGTCATCGGAGACAAGTGAAAAATGAGGCCCCAGGAAATGCGTTCCGAGCCCTTTTCGCCCATCCAAAAGTGCCCCCAAAGGAATGCTTTGGGTACTTCTGAAGTTCCCAGGGGAGCCTTTACGCAGCCCCACATGCAACTGGACCCTCCGGGTTCGCTGTTTCCGAGCATCCCTAAACATAGCCCTAGCCGGCATCGAAGACGACTGAAAAATCAGGCCCCAGGAAATGCGTTGCGAGCCCTTTTCGCCCATCCAAAAGTGCCCCCAAAGGAAGGCTTTGGGTACAAGTGAACTCCCCAGGGGAGCCTTTACGCAGCCCCACATGCAACTGGACCCTCCGGGTTCGCTGTTTCCGAGCATCCCTAAACATAGCCCTAGCCGTCATCGGAGACGAGTGAAAAATCAGGTCCCATGAAATGCGTTGCGAGCCCTTTTCGTCCATCCAAAAGTGCCCCCAAAGGAAGGCTTTGGGTACAAGTGAACTCCCCAGGGGAGCCTTTACGCAGCCCCACATGCAACTGGACACTCCTGGTTTGCTGTTCCTGAGCAAACCTTAACGTAGCCCTAGCCGTCATCGGAGACGAGTGAAAAATCAGGCCCCAGGAAATGCGTTCCGAGGCCTTTTCGCCCATCCAAATGTGCCCCCAAAGGAAGGCTTTGGGTACAAGTGAACTCCCCAGGGGAGCCTTTACGCAGCCCCACATGCAACTGGACCCTCCGGGTTCGCTGTTTCCGAGCATCCCTAAACATAGCCCTAGCCGGCATCGGAGACGAGTGAAAAATCAGGCCCCAGGAAATGCGTTGCGAGCCCTTTTCGCCCATCCAAAAGTGCCCCCAAAGAAAGGCTTTGGGTACAAGTGAACTCCCCAGGGGAGCCTTTACGCAGCCCCACATGCAACTGGACCCTCCGATTTCGATTTTTCCGAGCAACCCTAAATATATCACTAGCCGGCATGGGAGAAGACTGAAAACCCGGGCCCCAGAAAACGCGTTGCAAGCCCATTTGGACCATCCAAACGTGTCACCAAAGGAAGGCTTTGGGTACAAGTGAACTCCCCAGGGGAGCCTTTACGCAGCCCCATATGCAACTGGACCCTCCGTGTACGCTGTTCATGAGCAAACCTAAACGTAGCCCTAGCCGTCATCGGAGACGACTGAAAAATCAGGCCCCAGGAAATGCGTTGCGAGCCCTTTTCGTCCATCCAAAAGTGCCCCCAAAGGAAGTCTTTGGGTACAAGTGAACTCCCCAGGGGAGCCTTTACGCAGCCCCACATGCAACTGGACTCTCGGGGTTTGCTGTTCCTGAGCAAACCTAAACGTTGCCCTAGCCGTCATCGGAGACGAGTGAGAAATCAGGCCCCAGGAAATGCGTTGCGAGCCATTTTCGCCCATCCAAAAGTGCCCCCAAAGTAAGGCTTTGGGTACAAGTGAACTCCCCAGGGGAGCCTTTATGCAGCCCCACATGCAACTGGACCCTCTGGGTTCGATGTTTCCGAGCATCCCTAAACACAGTCCTAGCCGGCATCGGAGACGAGTGAAAAATCAGGCCCCAGGAAATGCGTTCCGAGCCCTTTTCGTCCATCCAAAAGTGCCCCCAAAGGAAGGCTTTGGGTACAACTGAAGTTCCCAGGGGAGCCTTTACGCAGCCCCACATGCAACTGGACACTCCTGGTTCGCTGTTCCTGAGCAAACCTAAACCTAGCCCTAGCCGTCATCGGAGACGAGTGAAAAATCAGGCCCCAGGAAATGCGTTCCGAGGCCTTTTCGCCCATCCAAATGTGCCCCCAAACGAAGACTTTGGGTACAAGAGAACTCCCCAGGGGAGCCTTTACGCAGCCCCACATGCAACTGGACCCTCGGGGTTCGCTGTTTCCGAGCATCCCTAAACATTACCCTAGACGGCATCGAAGAGGAGTGAAAAATCAGGCCCCAGGAAATGCGTTGCGAGCCCTTTTCGCCCATCCAAAAGTGCCCCCAAAGGAAGGCTTTGGGTACAAGTGAACTCCCCAGGGGAGCCTTTACGCAGCCCCACATGCAACTGGACCCTTCGGGTTCGCTGTTTCTGAGCATCCCTAAACATAGCCCTGCCGTCATCGGAGACAAGTGAAAAATGAGGCCCCAGGAAATGCGTTACGAGCCCTTTTCGACCATCCAAAAGTGCCCCCAAAGGAAGGCTTTGGGTACAAGTGAACTCCCCAGGGGAGCCTTTACGCAGCCCCACATGCAACTGGATCCTCCGGGTTCGCTGTTTCCGAGCATCCCTAAACACAGCCCTAGCCGGCATCGATGACGACTGAAAAATCAGGCCCCAGGAAATGCGTTGCGAGCCCTTTTCGCTCATCCAAAAGTGCCCCCAAAGGAAGGCTTTGGGTACAAGTGAACTCCCCAGGGGAGCCTTTACGCAGCCCCACATGCAACTGGACCCTCCGGGTTCGCTGTTTCCGAGCATCCCTAAACATAGCCCTAGCCGGCATCGATGACGACTGAAAAATCAGGCCCCAGGAAATGCGTTGCGAGCCCCTTTGGACCATCCAAAAGTGCCCCCAAAGGAAGGCTTTGGATACAAGTGAACTCCCCAGGGGAGCCTTTACGCAGCCCCACATGCAACTGGACCCTCCGGGTTCACTGTTTCTAAGCAAACATAAACATAGCCCTAGCCGTCATCGGAGACAAGTGAAAAATCAGGCCCTAGAAAATGCGTTGCGAGCCCCTTCGGACCATCCAAAAGTTCCCCCAAAGGAAGGCTTTGGGTACAAGTGAACTCCCCAGGGGAGCCTTTACGCAGCCCCACATGCAACTGGACCCTCCGGGTTCGCTGTTCCTGAGCAAACCTAAACGTAGCCCTAGCCGTCATCGGAGACGACTGAAAAATCAGGCCCCAGGAAATGCGTTCCGAGGCCTTTTCGCCCATCCAAATGTGCCCCCAAAGGAAGGCTTTGGGTACAAGTGAACTCCCCAGGGGAGCCTTTACGCAGCCCCACATGCAACTGGACCCTTCGGGTTCGCTGTTTCCGAGCATCCCTAAACATAGCCCTAGCCGGCATCGAAGACGACTGAAAAATCAGGCCCCAGGAAATGCGTTGCGAGCCCTTTTCGTCTATCCAAAAGTGCCCCCAAAGGAAGGCTTTGGGTACAAGAGAACTCCCCAGGGGAGCCTTTACGCAGCCCCACATGCAACTGGACCCTCCGGGTTCGCTGTTCCTGAGCAAACCTAAACGTAGCCCTAGCCGTCATCGGAGACGTGTGAAAAATCAGGCCCCAGGAAATGTGTTGCGGGCCCCTTCGGACCATCCAAAAGTGCCCCCAAAGGAAGGCTTTGGATACAAGTGAACTCCCCAGGGGAGCCTTTACGCAGCCCCACATGCAACTGGACCCTCCGGGTTCGATTTTTCCGAGCAACCCTAATTATATCCCTAACCGGCATGGGAGAAGACTGAAAACCCGGGCCCCAGAAAACGAGTTGCGAGCCCCTTTGGACCATCCAAAAGTGTCACCAAAGGAAGGCTTTGGGTACAAGAGAACTCCCCAGGGGAGCCTTTACGCAGCCCCACATGCAACTGGACCCTCCGGGTTCGCTGTTTCCGAGCATCCCTAAACATAGCCCTAGCCGGCATCGAAGACGACTGAAAAATCAGGCCCCAGGAAGTGCGTTGCAAGCCCTTTTCGCCCATCCAAAAGTGCCCCCAAAGGAAGGCTTTGGGTACAAGTGAACTCCCCAGGGGAGCCTTTACGCAGCCCCATTTGCAACTGGACCCTCCGGGTTCGATTTTTCCGAGTAACCCTAAATATATCCCTAGCCGGCATGGGAGAAGACTGAAAACCCGGGCCCCAGAAAACGCATTGCAAGCCCCTTTGGACCATCCAAAAGTGTCACCAAAGGAAGGCTTTGGGTACAAGAGAACTCCCCAGGGGAGCCTTTACGCAGCCCCACATGCAACTGGACCCTCCGGGTTCGCTGTTCCTGAGCAAACCTAAACGTAGCCCTAGCCGTCATCAGAGACGACTGAAAAATCAGGCCCCAGGAAATGCTTTGCGAGCCTCTTTGGACCATCCAAAAGTGCCCGCAAAGGAAGGCTTTGGGTACAAGTGATCTCCCCAGGGGAGCCTTTACGCAGCCCCACATGCAACTGGACCCTCCGGGTTCGCTGTTCCTGAGCAAACCTAAACATAACCCTAGCAGTCATCGGAGACAAGTGAAAAATGAGGCCCCAGGAAATGCGTTGCAAGCCCTTTTCGCCCATCCAAAAGTGCCCCCAAAGGAAGGCTTTGGGTACAAGTGAACTCCCCAGGGGAGCCTTTACGCAGCCCCACATGCAACTGGACCCTCCGGGTTCGCTGTTTCCGAGCATCCCTAAACATAGCCCTAGCCGGCATCGAAGACGACTGAAAAATCAGGCCCCAGGAAATGCGTTGCGAGCCCTTTTCGCCCATCCAAAAGTGCCCCCAAAGGAAGGCTTTGGGTACAAGTGAACTCCCCAGGGGAGCCTTTACGCAGCCCCACATGCAACTGGACCCTCCGGGTTCGCTGTTAATGAGCATCCCTAAACATAGCCCTAGCCGGCATCGATGACGACTGAAAAATCAGGCCCCAGGAAATGCGTTGCGAGCCCCTTTGGACCATCCAAAACTGTCACCAAAGGAAGGCTTTGGGTACAAGTGAACTCCCCAGGGGAGCCTTTACGCAGCCCCACATGCAACTGGACCCTCCGGGTTCGCTGTTTCTAAGCAAACATAAACATAGCCCTAGCCGTCATCGGAGACAAGTGAAAAATCAGGCCCTAGGAAATGCGTTGCGAGCCCCTTCGGACCATCCAAAAGTTCCCCCAAAGGAAGGCTTTGGGTACAAGTGAACTCCCCAGGGGAGCCTTTACGCAGCCCCACATGCAACTGGACCCTCCTGGTTTGCTGTTCCTGAGCAAACCTAAACGTAGCCCTAGCCGTCATCGGAGACGAGTGAAAAATCAGGCCCCAGGAAATGCGTTCCGAGGCCTTTTCGCCCATCCAAATGTGCCCCCAAAGGAAGGCTTTGGGTACAAGTGAACTCCCCAGGGGAGCCTTTACGCAGCCCCACATGCAACTGGACCCTCCGGGTTCGCTGTTAATGAGCATCCCTAAACATAGCCCTAGCCGGCATCGATGACGACTGAAAAATCAGGCCCCAGGAAATGCGTTGCGAGCCCCTTTGGACCATCCAAAAGTGCCCCCAAAGGAAGGCTTTGGGTACAAGTGAACTCCCCAGGGGAGCCTTTACGCAGCCCCACATGCAACTGGACCCTCCGGGTTCGCTGTTTCTAAGCAAACATAAACATAGCCCTAGCCGTCATCAAAGACAAGTGAAAAATGAGGCCCTAGGAAATGCGTTGCGAGCCCCTTCGGACCATCCAAAAGTTCCCCCAAAGGAAGGCTTTGGGTACAAGTGAACTCCCCAGGGGAGCCTTTACGCAGCCCCACATGCAACTGGACCCTTCTGGTTTGCTGTTCCTGAGCAAACCTAAACGTAGCCCTAGCCGTCATCGGAGACGAGTGAAAAATCAGGCCCCAGGAAATGCGTTCCGAGGCCTTTTCGCCCATCCAAATGTGCCCCCAAAGGAAGGCTTTGGGTACAAGTGAACTCCCCAGGGGAGCCTTTACGCAGCCCCACATGTAACTGGACCCTCTGGGTTCGATGCTTCCGAGCATCCCTAAACACAGCCCTAGCCGGCATCGAAGACGAGTGAAAAATCAGGCCCCAGGAAATGCGTTGCGAGCCCTTTTCGTCCATCCAAAAGTGCCCCCAAAGGAAGGCTTTGGGTACAAGTGAACTCCCCAGGGGAGCCTTTACGCAGCCCCACATGCAACTGGACCCTCCGGGTTCGCTGTTCCTCAGCAAAACTAAACGTAGCCCTAGCCGTCATCGGAGACGAGTGAAAAATCAGGCCCCAGGAAATGCGTTCCGAGGCCTTTTCGCCCATCCAAATGTGCCCCCAAACGAAGACTTTGGGTACAAGAGAACTCCCCAGGGGAGCCTTTAGGCAGCCCCACATGCAACTGGACCCTCCGGGTTCGCTGTTTCCGAGCATCCCTAAACATTACCCTAGACGGCATCGAAGACGAGTGAAAAATCAGGCCCCAGGAAATGCGTTGCGAGCCCTTTTCGCCCATCCAAAAGTGCCTGCAAAGGAAGGCTTTGGGTACAAGTGAACTCCCCAGGGGAGCCTTTACGCAGCCCCACATGCAACTGGACCCTTCGGGTTCGCTGTTTCTGAGCATCCCTAAACATAGCCCTAGCCGGCATCGAAGATGACTGAAAAATCAGGCCCCAGGAAATGCATTACGAGCCCTTTTCGCCCATCCAAAAGTGCCCCAAAAGGAAGGCTTTGGGTACAAGTGAACTCCCCAGGGGAGCCTTTACGCAGCCCCACATGCAACTGGACCCTCCGGGTTCGCTGTTCCTGAGCAAACCTAAACGTAGCCCTAGCCGTCATCGGAGACGTGTGAAAAATCAGGCCCCAGGAAATGCGTTGCGAGCCCCTTCGGACCATCCAAAAGTGCCCCCAAAGGAAGGCTTTGGATACAAGTGAACTCCCCAGGGGAGCCTTTACGCAGCCCCACATGCAACTGGACCCTCCGGGTTCGATTTTTCCGAGCAACCCTAATTATATCCTTAACCGGCATGGGAGAAGACTGAAAACCCGGGCCCCAGAAAACGAGTTGCGAGCCCCTTTGGACCATCCAAAAGTGTCACCAAAGGAAGGCTTTGGGTACAAGAGAACTCCCCAGGGGAGCCTTTACGCAGCCCCACATGCAACTGGACCCTCCGGGTTCGCTGTTTCCGAGCATCCCTAAACATAGCCCTAGCCGGCATCGAAGACGACTGAAAAATCAGGCCACAGGAAGTGCGTTGCAAGCCCTTTTCGCCCATCCAAAAGTGCCCCCAAAGGAAGGCTTAGGGTACAAGTGAACTCCCCAGGGGAGCCTTTACGCAGCCCCACATGCAACTGGACCCTCCGGGTTCGATTTTTCCGAGTAACCCTAAATATATCCCTAGCCGGCATGGGAGAAGACTGAAAACCCGGGCCCCAGAAAACGCATTGCAAGCCCCTTTGGACCATCCAAAAGTGTCACCAAAGGAAGGCTTTGGGTACAAGAGAACTCCCCAGGGGAGCCTTTACGCAGCCCCACATGCAACTGGACCCTCCGGGTTCGCTGTTCCTGAGCAAACCTAAACGTAGCCCTAGCCGTCATCAGAGACGACTGAAAAATCAGGCCCCAGGAAATGCTTTGCGAGCCTCTTTGGACCATCCGAAAGTGCCCGCAAAGGAAGGCTTTGGGTACAAGTGATCTCCCCAGGGGAGCCTTTACGCAGCCCCACATGCAACTGGACCCTCGGGGTTCGCTGTTCCTGAGCAAACCTAAACGTCACCCTAGCCGTCTTCGGAGACGAGTGAAAAATCAGGCCCCAGGAAATGCGTTCCGAGGCCTTTTCTCCCATCCAAAAGTTCCCCCAAAGGAAGGCTTTGGGTACAAGAGAACTCCCCAGGGGAGCCTTTACGCAGCCCCACATGCAACTGGACCCTCCGGGTTCGCTGTTCATGAGCAAACCTTAACGTAGCCCTAACCGGCATGGATGACGACTGAAAAATCAGGCCCCAGGAAATGCGTTCTGAGGCCTTTTCGCCCATCCAAATGTGCCCCCAAAGGAAGTCTTTGGGTACAAGTGAACTCCCCAGGGGAGCCTTTACGCAGCCCCACATGCAACTGGACCCTCCGGGTTCGCTGTTTCCGAGCATCCCTAAACATAGCCCTAGACGGCATCGAAGACGACTGAAAAATCAGGCCCCAGGAAATGCGTTGCGAGCCCTTTTTGCCCATCCAAAAGTGCCCCCAAAGGAAGGCTTTGGGTACAAGTGAACTCCCCAGGGGAGCCTTTACGCAGCCCCACATGCAACTGGACCCTTCGGGTTCGCTGTTTCCGAGCATCCCTAAACATAGCCCTAGCCGGCATCGAAGAAGAGTGAAAAATCAGGCCCCAGGAAATGCGTTGCGAGCCCTTGTCGTCCATCCAAAAGTGCCCCCAAAGGAAGGCTTTGGGTAGAAGTGAACTCCCCAGGGGAGCCTTTACGCAGCCCCACATGCAACTGGACCCTCTGGGTTCGATGTTTCCGAGCATCCCTAAACATAGCCCTAGCCGGCATCGGAGACGAGTGAAAAATCAGGCCCCAGGAAATGCGTTGCGAGCCCTTTTCGTCCATCCAAAAGTGCCCCCAAAGGAAGGCTTTGGGTAGAAGTGAACTCCCCAGGGGAGCCTTTACGCAGCCCCACATGCAACTGGACCCTCCGGGTTCGCTGTTCATGAGCAAACCTTAACGTAGCCCTAGCCGGCATCGATGACGACTGAAAAATCAGGCCCCAGGAAATGCGTTCTGAGGCCTTTTCGCCCATCCAAATGTGCCCCCAAAGGAAGGCTTTGGGTACAAGTGATCTCCCCAGGGGAGCCTTTACGCAGCCCCACATGCAACTGGACCCTCCGGGTTCGCTGTTCCTGAGCAAACCTAAACGTCACCCTAGCCGTCTTCGGAGACGAGTGAAAAATCAGGCCCCAGGAAATGCGTTCTGAGGCCTTTTCTTCCATCCAAAAGTGCCCCCAAAGGAAGGCTTTGGGTACAAGAGAACTCCCCAGGGGAGCCTTTACGCAGCCCCACATGCAACTGGACCCTCGGGGTTCGCTGTTCCTGAGCAAACCTAAACATAGCCCTAGCAGTCATCGGAGACAAGTGAAAAATGAGGCCCCAGGAAATGCGTTCCGAGCCCTTTTCGCCTATGCAAAAGTGCCCCCAAAGGAAGGCTTTGGGTACAAGTGAACTCCCCAGGGGAGCCTTTACGCAGCCCCACATGCAACTGGACCCTCCGGGTTCGATTTTTCCGAGCATCCCTAAACATAGCCCTAGCCGGCATCGAAGACGAGTGAAAAATCAGGTCCCAGGAAATGCGTTGCAAGCCCTTTTCGCCTATCCAAAAGTGCCCCCAAAGGAAGGCTTTGGGTACAAGTGAACTCCCCAGGGGAGCCTTTACGCAGCCCCACATGCAACTGGACCCTCCGGGTTCGCTGTTTCTGAGCATCCCTAAACATAGCCCTAGCCGGCATCGAAGACGTGTGAAAAATCAGGCCCCAGGAAATGCATTGCGAGCCCCTTTGGACCATCCAAAAGTGTCACCAAAGGAAGGCTTTGGGTACAAGTGAACTCCCCAGGGGAGCCTTTACGCAGCCCCACATGCAACTGGACCCTCCGGGTTCGCTGTTTCCGAGCATCCCTAAACATAGCCCTAGCCGGCATCGAAGACGACTGAAAAATCAGGCCCCAGGAAGTGCGTTGCAAGCCCTTTTCGCCCATCCAAAAGTGCCCCCAAAGGAAGGCTTTGGGTACAAGTGAACTCCCCAGGGGAGCCTTTACGCAGCCCCACATGCAACTGGACCCTCCGGGTTCGATTTTTCCGAGTAACCCTAAATATATCCCTAGCCGGCATGGGAGAAGACTGAAAACCCGGGCCCCAGAAAACGCATTGCAAGCCCCTTTGGACCATCCAAAAGTGTCACCAAAGGAAGGCTTTGGGTACAAGAGAACTCCCCAGGGGAGCCTTTACGCAGCCCCACATGCAACTGGACCCTCCGGGTTCGCTGTTCCTGAGCAAACCTAAACGTAGCCCTAGCCGTCATCAGAGACGACTGAAAAATCAGGCCCCAGGAAATGCTTTGCGAGCCTCTTTGGACCATCCAAAAGTGCCCGCAAAGGAAGGCTTTGGGTACAAGTGATCTCCCCAGGGGAGCCTTTACGCAGCCCCACATGCAACTGGACCCTCCGGGTTCGCTGTTCCTGAGCAAACCTAAACATAACCCTAGCAGTCATCGGAGACAAGTGAAAAATGAGGCCCCAGGAAATGCGTTGCAAGCCCTTTTCGCCCATCCAAAAGTGCCCCCAAAGGAAGGCTTTGGGTACAAGTGAACTCCCCAGGGGAGCCTTTACGCAGCCCCACATGCAACTGGACCCTCCGGGTTCGCTGTTTCCGAGCATCCCTAAACATAGCCCTAGCCGGCATCGAAGACGACTGAAAAATCAGGCCCCAGGAAATGCGTTGCGAGCCCTTTTCGCCCATCCAAAAGTGCCCCCAAAGGAAGGCTTTGGGTACAAGTGAACTCCCCAGGGGAGCCTTTACGCAGCCCCACATGCAACTGGACCCTCCGGGTTCGCTGTTAATGAGCATCCCTAAACATAGCCCTAGCCGGCATCGATGACGACTGAAAAATCAGGCCCCAGGAAATGCGTTGCGAGCCCCTTTGGACCATCCAAAACTGTCACCAAAGGAAGGCTTTGGGTACAAGTGAACTCCCCAGGGGAGCCTTTACGCAGCCCCACATGCAACTGGACCCTCCGGGTTCGCTGTTTCTAAGCAAACATAAACATAGCCCTAGCCGTCATCGGAGACAAGTGAAAAATCAGGCCCTAGGAAATGCGTTGCGAGCCCCTTCGGACCATCCAAAAGTTCCCCCAAAGGAAGGCTTTGGGTACAAGTGAACTCCCCAGGGGAGCCTTTACGCAGCCCCACATGCAACTGGACCCTCCTGGTTTGCTGTTCCTGAGCAAACCTAAACGTAGCCCTAGCCGTCATCGGAGACGAGTGAAAAATCAGGCCCCAGGAAATGCGTTCCGAGGCCTTTTCGCCCATCCAAATGTGCCCCCAAAGGAAGGCTTTGGGTACAAGTGAACTCCCCAGGGGAGCCTTTACGCAGCCCCACATGCAACTGGACCCTCCGGGTTCGCTGTTAATGAGCATCCCTAAACATAGCCCTAGCCGGCATCGATGACGACTGAAAAATCAGGCCCCAGGAAATGCGTTGCGAGCCCCTTTGGACCATCCAAAAGTGCCCCCAAAGGAAGGCTTTGGGTACAAGTGAACTCCCCAGGGGAGCCTTTACGCAGCCCCACATGCAACTGGACCCTCCGGGTTCGCTGTTTCTAAGCAAACATAAACATAGCCCTAGCCGTCATCAAAGACAAGTGAAAAATGAGGCCCTAGGAAATGCGTTGCGAGCCCCTTCGGACCATCCAAAAGTTCCCCCAAAGGAAGGCTTTGGGTACAAGTGAACTCCCCAGGGGAGCCTTTACGCAGCCCCACATGCAACTGGACCCTTCTGGTTTGCTGTTCCTGAGCAAACCTAAACGTAGCCCTAGCCGTCATCGGAGACGAGTGAAAAATCAGGCCCCAGGAAATGCGTTCCGAGGCCTTTTCGCCCATCCAAATGTGCCCCCAAAGGAAGGCTTTGGGTACAAGTGAACTCCCCAGGGGAGCCTTTACGCAGCCCCACATGCAACTGGACCCTCTGGGTTCGATGCTTCCGAGCATCCCTAAACACAACCCTAGCCGGCATCGAAGACGAGTGAAAAATCAGGCCCCAGGAAATGCGTTGCGAGCCCTTTTCGTCCATCCAAAAGTGCCCCCAAAGGAAGGCTTTGGGTACAAGTGAACTCCCCAGGGGAGCCTTTACGCAGCCCCACATGCAACTGGACCCTCCGGGTTCGCTGTTCCTCAGCAAAACTAAACGTAGCCCTAGCCGTCATCGGAGACGAGTGAAAAATCAGGCCCCAGGAAATGCGTTCCGAGGCCTTTTCGCCCATCCAAATGTGCCCCCAAACGAAGACTTTGGGTACAAGAGAACTCCCCAGGGGAGCCTTTAGGCAGCCCCACATGCAACTGGACCCTCCGGGTTCGCTGTTTCCGAGCATCCCTAAACATTACCCTAGACGGCATCGAAGACGAGTGAAAAATCAGGCCCCAGGAAATGCGTTGCGAGCCCTTTTCGCCCATCCAAAAGTGCCTGCAAAGGAAGGCTTTGGGTACAAGTGAACTCCCCAGGGGAGCCTTTACGCAGCCCCACATGCAACTGGACCCTTCGGGTTCGCTGTTTCTGAGCATCCCTAAACATAGCCCTAGCCGGCATCGAAGATGACTGAAAAATCAGGCCCCAGGAAATGCATTACGAGCCCTTTTCGCCCATCCAAAAGTGCCCCAAAAGGAAGGCTTTGGGTACAAGTGAACTCCCCAGGGGAGCCTTTACGCAGCCCCACATGCAACTGGACCCTCCGGGTTCGCTGTTCCTGAGCAAACCTAAACGTAGCCCTAGCCGTCATCGGAGACGTGTGAAAAATCAGGCCCCAGGAAATGCGTTGCGAGCCCCTTCGGACCATCCAAAAGTGCCCCCAAAGGAAGGCTTTGGATACAAGTGAACTCCCCAGGGGAGCCTTTACGCAGCCCCACATGCAACTGGACCCTCCGGGTTCGATTTTTCCGAGCAACCCTAATTATATCCTTAACCGGCATGGGAGAAGACTGAAAACCCGGGCCCCAGAAAACGAGTTGCGAGCCCCTTTGGACCATCCAAAAGTGTCACCAAAGGAAGGCTTTGGGTACAAGAGAACTCCCCAGGGGAGCCTTTACGCAGCCCCACATGCAACTGGACCCTCCGGGTTCGCTGTTTCCGAGCATCCCTAAACATAGCCCTAGCCGGCATCGAAGACGACTGAAAAATCAGGCCACAGGAAGTGCGTTGCAAGCCCTTTTCGCCCATCCAAAAGTGCCCCCAAAGGAAGGCTTAGGGTACAAGTGAACTCCCCAGGGGAGCCTTTACGCAGCCCCACATGCAACTGGACCCTCCGGGTTCGATTTTTCCGAGTAACCCTAAATATATCCCTAGCCGGCATGGGAGAAGACTGAAAACCCGGGCCCCAGAAAACGCATTGCAAGCCCCTTTGGACCATCCAAAAGTGTCACCAAAGGAAGGCTTTGGGTACAAGAGAACTCCCCAGGGGAGCCTTTACGCAGCCCCACATGCAACTGGACCCTCCGGGTTCGCTGTTCCTGAGCAAACCTAAACGTAGCCCTAGCCGTCATCAGAGACGACTGAAAAATCAGGCCCCAGGAAATGCTTTGCGAGCCTCTTTGGACCATCCGAAAGTGCCCGCAAAGGAAGGCTTTGGGTACAAGTGATCTCCCCAGGGGAGCCTTTACGCAGCCCCACATGCAACTGGACCCTCGGGGTTCGCTGTTCCTGAGCAAACCTAAACGTCACCCTAGCCGTCTTCGGAGACGAGTGAAAAATCAGGCCCCAGGAAATGCGTTCCGAGGCCTTTTCTCCCATCCAAAAGTTCCCCCAAAGGAAGGCTTTGGGTACAAGAGAACTCCCCAGGGGAGCCTTTACGCAGCCCCACATGCAACTGGACCCTCCGGGTTCGCTGTTCATGAGCAAACCTTAACGTAGCCCTAACCGGCATGGATGACGACTGAAAAATCAGGCCCCAGGAAATGCGTTCTGAGGCCTTTTCGCCCATCCAAATGTGCCCCCAAAGGAAGTCTTTGGGTACAAGTGAACTCCCCAGGGGAGCCTTTACGCAGCCCCACATGCAACTGGACCCTCCGGGTTCGCTGTTTCCGAGCATCCCTAAACATAGCCCTAGACGGCATCGAAGACGACTGAAAAATCAGGCCCCAGGAAATGCGTTGCGAGCCCTTTTTGCCCATCCAAAAGTGCCCCCAAAGGAAGGCTTTGGGTACAAGTGAACTCCCCAGGGGAGCCTTTACGCAGCCCCACATGCAACTGGACCCTTCGGGTTCGCTGTTTCCGAGCATCCCTAAACATAGCCCTAGCCGGCATCGAAGAAGAGTGAAAAATCAGGCCCCAGGAAATGCGTTGCGAGCCCTTGTCGTCCATCCAAAAGTGCCCCCAAAGGAAGGCTTTGGGTAGAAGTGAACTCCCCAGGGGAGCCTTTACGCAGCCCCACATGCAACTGGACCCTCTGGGTTCGATGTTTCCGAGCATCCCTAAACATAGCCCTAGCCGGCATCGGAGACGAGTGAAAAATCAGGCCCCAGGAAATGCGTTGCGAGCCCTTTTCGTCCATCCAAAAGTGCCCCCAAAGGAAGGCTTTGGGTAGAAGTGAACTCCCCAGGGGAGCCTTTACGCAGCCCCACATGCAACTGGACCCTCCGGGTTCGCTGTTCATGAGCAAACCTTAACGTAGCCCTAGCCGGCATCGATGACGACTGAAAAATCAGGCCCCAGGAAATGCGTTCTGAGGCCTTTTCGCCCATCCAAATGTGCCCCCAAAGGAAGGCTTTGGGTACAAGTGATCTCCCCAGGGGAGCCTTTACGCAGCCCCACATGCAACTGGACCCTCCGGGTTCGCTGTTCCTGAGCAAACCTAAACGTCACCCTAGCCGTCTTCGGAGACGAGTGAAAAATCAGGCCCCAGGAAATGCGTTCTGAGGCCTTTTCTTCCATCCAAAAGTGCCCCCAAAGGAAGGCTTTGGGTACAAGAGAACTCCCCAGGGGAGCCTTTACGCAGCCCCACATGCAACTGGACCCTCGGGGTTCGCTGTTCCTGAGCAAACCTAAACATAGCCCTAGCAGTCATCGGAGACAAGTGAAAAATGAGGCCCCAGGAAATGCGTTCCGAGCCCTTTTCGCCTATGCAAAAGTGCCCCCAAAGGAAGGCTTTGGGTACAAGTGAACTCCCCAGGGGAGCCTTTACGCAGCCCCACATGCAACTGGACCCTCCGGGTTCGATTTTTCCGAGCATCCCTAAACATAGCCCTAGCCGGCATCGAAGACGAGTGAAAAATCAGGTCCCAGGAAATGCGTTGCAAGCCCTTTTCGCCTATCCAAAAGTGCCCCCAAAGGAAGGCTTTGGGTACAAGTGAACTCCCCAGGGGAGCCTTTACGCAGCCCCACATGCAACTGGACCCTCCGGGTTCGCTGTTTCTGAGCATCCCTAAACATAGCCCTAGCCGGCATCGAAGACGTGTGAAAAATCAGGCCCCAGGAAATGCATTGCGAGCCCCTTTGGACCATCCAAAAGTGTCACCAAAGGAAGGCTTTGGGTACAAGTGAACTCCCCAGGGGAGCCTTTACGCAGCCCCACATGCAACTGGACCCTCCGGGTTCGCTGTTTCCGAGCATCCCTAAACATAGCCCTAGCCGGCATCGAAGACGACTGAAAAATCAGGCCACAGGAAGTGCGTTGCAAGCCCTTTTCGCCCATCCAAAAGTGCCCCCAAAGGAAGGCTTTGGGTACAAGTGAACTCCCCAGGGGAGCCTTTACGCAGCCCCACATGCAACTGGACCCTCCGGGTTTGATTTTTCCGAGCAATCCTAAATATATCCCTAGCCGGCATGAGAGAAGACTGAAAACCCGGGCCCCAGAAAACGCATTGCAACCCCCTTTGGACCATCCAAAAGTGCCCCCAAAGGAAGGCTTTGGGTAGAAGTGAACTCCCCAGGGGAGCCTTTACGCAGCCCCACATGCAACTGGACCCTCCGGGTTCGCTGTTCATGAGCAAACCTTAACGTAGCCCTAGCCGGCATCGATGACGACTGAAAAATCAGGCCCCAGGAAATGCGTTCTGAGGCCTTTTCGCCCATCCAAATGTGCCCCCAAAGGAAGGCTTTGGGTACAAGTGATCTCCCCCAGGGGAGCCTTTACGCAGCCCCACATGCAACTGGACCCTCCGGGTTCGCTGTTCCTGAGCAAACCTAAACGTCACCCTAGCCGTCTTCGGAGACGAGTGAAAAATCAGGCCCCAGGAAATGCGTTCCGAGGCCTTTTCTTCCATCCAAAAGTGCCCCCAAAGGAAGGCTTTGGGTACAAGAGAACTCCCCAGGGGAGCCTTTACGCAGCCCCACATGCAACTGGACCCTCGGGGTTCGCTGTTCCTGAGCAAACCTAAACATAGCCCTAGCAGTCATCAGAGACAAGTGAAAAATGAGGCCCCAGGAAATGCGTTCCGAGCCCTTTTCGCCCATGCAAAAGTGCCCCCAAAGGAAGGCTTTGGGTACAAGTGAACTCCCCAGGGGAGCCTTTACGCAGCCCCACATGCAACTGGACCCTCCGGGTTCGATTTTTCCGAGCATCCCTAAACATAGCCCTAGCCGACATCGAAGACGAGTGAAAAATCAGGTCCCAGGAAATGCGTTGCAAGCCCTTTTCGCCTATCCAAAAGTGCCCCCAAAGGAAGGCTTTGGGTACAAGTGAACTCCCCAGGGGAGCCTTTACGCAGCCCCACATGCAACTGGACCCTCCGGGTTCGCTGTTTCTGAGCATCCCTAAACATAGCCCTAGCCGGCATCGAAGACGTGTGAAAAATCAGGCCCCAGGAAATGCATTGCGAGCCCCTTTGGACCATCCAAAAGTGTCACCAAAGGAAGGCTTTGGGTACAAGTGAACTCCCCAGGGGAGCCTTTACGCAGCCCCACATGCAACTGGACCCTCCGGGTTCGCTGTTTCCGAGCATCCCTAAACATAGCCCTAGCCGGCATCGAAGACGACTGAAAAATCAGGCCACAGGAAGTGCGTTGCAAGCCCTTTTCGCCCATCCAAAAGTGCCCCCAAAGGAAGGCTTTGGGTACAAGTGAACTCCCCAGGGGAGCCTTTACGCAGCCCCACATGCAACTGGACCCTCCGGGTTCGATTTTTCCGAGCAATCCTAAATATATCCCTAGCCGGCATGAGAGAAGACTGAAAACCCGGGCCCCAGGAAATGCGTTCCGAGGCCTTTTCGCCCATCCAAATGTGCCCCCAAAGGAAGGCTTTGGGTACAAGTGAACTCCCCAGGGGAGCCTTTACGCAGCCCCACATGCAACTGGACCCTCCGGGTTCGCTGTTCCTCAGCAAACCTAAACGTAGCCATAGCCGTCATCAGAGACGACTGAAAAATCAGGCCCCAGAAAATGCTTTGCGAGCCCCTTTGGACAATCCAAAAGTGCCCGCAAAGGAAGGCTTTGGGTACAAGTGATCTCCCCAGGGGAGCCTTTACGCAGTCTTACATGCAACTGGACCCTCCGGGTTCGCTGTTCCTGAGCAAACCTTAACGTAGCCCTAGCCGGCATCGATGACGACTGAAAAATCAGGCCGCAGGAAATGCGTTCTTAGGCCTTTTCGCCCATCCAAATGTGCCCCCAAAGGAAGACTTTGGGTACAAGAGAACTCCCCAGGGGAGCCTTTATGGAGCCCCACATGCAACTGGACCCTCCGGGTTCGCTGTTCCTGAGCAAACCTAAACGTAGCCCTGGCCGTCATAGGAGACGACTGAAAAATCAGGCCCCAGGAAATGCGTTGCGAGCCCCTTTGGACCATCCAAAAGTGCCCCCAAAGGAAGGCTTTGGGTACTTCTGAAGTTCCCAGGGGAGCCTTTACGCAGCCCCACATGCAACTGGACCCTTCAGGTTCGATTTTTCCGAGCAACCCTAAATATATCCCTAGACGGCATGGGAGAAGACTGAAAACCCGAGCCCCAGAAAACGCATTGCAAGCCCCTTTGGACCATCCAAAAGTGTCATCAAAGGAAGGCTTTGGGTACATCTGAACTCCCCAGGGGAGCCTTTACGCAGCCCCACATGCAACTGGACCCTCCGGGTTCGCTGTTCCTCAGCAAACCTAAACGTAGCCCTAGCCGTCATCAGAGACGACTGAAAAATCAGGCCCCAGGAAATGCTTTGCGAGCCCCTTTGGACCATCCAAAAGTGCCCGCAAAGGAAGGCTTTGGGTACAAGTGATCTCCACAGGGGAGACTTTACGCAGCCCCACATGCAACTGGACCCTCCGGGTTCGCTGTTCCTGAGCAAACCTAAACGTCACCCTAGCCGTCTTTGGAGACGAGTGAAAAATCAGGCCCCAGGAAATGCGTTCCGAGGCCTTTTCTCCCATCCAAAAGTGCCCCCAAAGGAAGGCTTTGGGTACAAGAGAACTCCCCAGGGGAGCCTTTACGCAGCCCCACATGCAACTGGACCCTCGGGGTTCGCTGTTCCTGAGCAAACCTAAACATAGCCCTAGCAGTCATCGGAGACAAGTGAAAAATCAGGCCCCAAGAAATGCATTGCTAGCCCCTTTGGATCATCCAAAAGTGCCCCCAAAGGAAGGCTTTGGGTACAAGTGAACTCCCCAGGGGAGCCTTTACGCAGCCCCACATGCAACTGGACCCTCCGGGTTCGCTGTTCATGAGCAAACCTAAACGTAGCCCTAGCCGTCATCGGAGACGAGTGAAAAATCAGGCTACAGGAAATGCGTTCCGAGGCTTTTTCGCCCATCCAAATGTGCCCCCAAAGGAAGGCTTTGGGTACAAGTGAACTCCCCAGGGGAGCCTTTACGAAGCCCCACATGCAACTGGACCCTCGGGGTTCGCTGTTCCTGAGCAAACCTAAACATAGCCGTAGCCGTCTTCGGAGACGAGTGAAAAATCAGGCCCAGGAAATGCGTTCCTAGCCCTTTTCGCCCATCCAAATGTGCCCCCAAACGAAGACTTTGGGTACAAGAGAACTCCCCAGGGGAGCCTTTACGCAGCCCCACATGCAACTGGACCCTCCGGGTTCGCTGTTCCTGAGCATCCCTAAACATAGCCCTAGCCGGCATCGAAGACGACTGAAAAATCAGGCCCCAGGAAATGCGTTGCGAGCCCTTTTCGCCCATCCCAAAGTGCCCCCAAAGGAAGGCTTTGGGTACAAGTGAACTCCCCAGGGGAGCCTTTACGCAGCCCCACATGCAACTGGACCCTCCGGGTTTGCTGTTTCCGAGCATCCCTAAACATAGCCCTAGCCGGCATCGAAGACGACTGAAAAATCAGGTCCCAGGAAATGCGTTGCGAGCCCTTTTCGCCCATCCAAAAGTACCCCCAAAGGAAGGCTTTGGGTACAAGTGAACTCCCCAGGGGAGCCTTCACGCAGCCCCACATGCAACTGGACCCTTCGGGTTCGATTTTTCCGAGCAACCCTAAATATATCCTTAGCCGGCATGGGAGAAGACTGAAAACCCGGGCCCCAGAAAACGCGTTGCAAGCCCCTTTGGACCATCCAAAAGTGTCACCAAAGGAAGGCTTTGGGTACAAGAGAACTCCCCAGGGGAGCCTTTACGCAGCCCCACATGCAACTGGACCCTCCGGGTTCGCTGTTCCTGAGCAAACCTAAACATAGCCCTAGCCGTCATCGGAGACAAGTGAAAAATCAGGCCCCAGGAAGTGCGTTGCAAGCCCTTTTCGCCCATCCAAAAGTGCCCCCAAAGGAAGGCTTTGGGTACAAGTGAACTCCCCAGGGGAGCCTTTACGCAGCCCCACATGCAACTGGACCCTCCGGGTTCCCTGTTTCCGAGCATCCCTAAACATTACCCTAGACGGCATCGAAGACGACTGAAAAATCAGGCCCCAGGAAATGCGTTGCGAGCCCTTTTCGCCCATCCAAAAGTGCCCCCAAAGGAAGGCTTTGGGTACAAGTGAACTCCCCAGGGGAGCCTTTACGCAGCCCCACATGCAACTGGACCCTCCGGGTTCGCTGTTCCTGAGCAAACCTAAACGTCACCCTAGCCGTCTTCGGAGACGAGTGAAAAATCAGGCCCCAGGAAATGCGTTCCGAGGCCTTTTCTTCCATCCAAAAGTGCCCCCAAAGGAAGGCTTTGGGTACAAGAGAACTCCCCACGGGAGCCTTTACGCAGCCCCACATGCAACTGGACCCTCGGGGTTCGCTGTTCCTGAGCATACCTAAACATAGCCCTAGCAGTCATCGGAGACAAGTGAAAAATGAGGCCCCAGGAAATGCGTTGCGAGCCCTTTTCGCCCATCCAAAAGTGCCCCCAAAGGAAGGCTTTGGGTACAAGTGAACTCCCCAGGGGAGCCTTTACGCAGCCCCACATGCAACTGGACCCTCCGGGTTCGATTTTTCCGAGCAATCCTAAATATATCGCTAGCCGGCATGGGAGAAGACTGAAAACCCGGGCCCCAGAAAACGCATTGCAAGCCCCTTTGGACCATCCAAAAGTGTCACCAAAGGAAGGCTTTGGGTACAAGTGATCTCCCCAGGGGAGCCTTTACGCAGCCCCACATGCAACTGGACCCTCCGGGTTCGCTGTTCCTCAGCAAACCTAAACGTAGCCCTAGCCGTCATCAGAGACGACTGAAAAATCAGGCCCCAGAAAATGCTTTGCGAGCCCCTTTGGACCATCCAAAAGTGCCCGCAAAGGAAGGCTTTGGGTACAAGTGATCTCCCCAGGGGAGACTTTACGCAGCCCCACATGCAACTGGACCCTCCGGGTTCGCTGTTCCTGAGCAAACCTAAACATAGCCCTAGCAGTCATCGGAGACAAGTGAAAAATGAGGCCCCAGGAAATGCGTTCCGAGCCCTTTTCGCCCATGCAAAAGTGCCCCCAAAGGAGAGCTTTGGGTACAAGTGAACTCCCCAGGGGAGCCTTTACGCAGCCCCACATGCAACTGGACCCTCCGGGTTCGCTGTTTCCGAGCATCCCTAAACATAGCCCTAGCCGGCATCGAAGACGACTGAAAAATCAGGCCCCAGGAAATGCGTTGCGAGCCCTTTTCGCCCATCCAAAAGTGCCCCCAAAGGAAGGCTTTGGGTACAAGTGAACTCCCCAGGGGAGCCTTTACGCAGCCCCACATGCAACTGGACCCTCCAGGTTCGCTGTTTCCGAGCATCCCTAAACATAACCCTAGCCGGCATCGAAGACGACTGAAAAATCAGGTCCCAGGAAATGCGTTTCAAGCCCTTTTCGCCCATCCAAAAGTGCCCCCAAAGGAAGGCTTTGGGTACAAGTGAACTCCCCAGGGGAGCCTTTACGCAGCCCCACATGCAACTGGACCCTTCGGGTTCGCTGTTTCCGAGCATCCCTAAACATAGCCCTAGCCGGCATCGAAGACGACTGAAAAATCAGGTCCCATGAAATGCGTTGCGAGCCCTTTTCGCCCATCCAAAAGTGCCCCCAAAGGAAGGCTTTGGGTACAAGTGAACTCCCCAGGAGAGCCTTTACGCAGCCCCACATGCAACTGGACCCTTCGGGTTCGCTGTTTCCGAGCATCCCTAAACATAGCCCTAGCCGGCATCGAAGACGACTGAAAAATCAGGCCCCAGGAAATGCGTTCCGAGGCCTTTTCGTCCATCCAAAAGTGCCCCCAAAGGAAGGCTTTGGGTACAAGTGAACTCCCCAGGGGAGCCTTTACGCAGCCCCACATGCATCTGGACCCTCTGAGTTCGATGTTTCCGAGCATCCCTAAACATAGCCCTAGCCAGCATCGGAGACGAGTGAAAAATCAGGCCCCAGGAAATGCGTTGCGAGCCCTTTTCGTCCATCTAAAAGTGCCCCCAAAGGAAGGCTTTGGGTACAAGAGAACTCCCCAGGGGAGCCTTTACGCAGCCCCACATGCAACTGGACCCTCCGGGTTCGCTGTTCATGAGCAAACCTTAACGTAGCCCTAGCCGGCATCGATGACGACTGAAAAATCAGGCCCCAGGAAATGCGTTCTGAGGCCTTTTCGCCCATCCAAATGTGCCCCCAAAGGAAGACTTTGGGTACAAGTGATCTCCCAAGGGGAGCCTTTACGCAGCCCCACATGCAACTGGACCCTCCGGGTTCGCTGTTCCTGAGCAAACCTAAACGTCACCCTAGCCGTCTTCGGAGACGAGTGAAAAATCAGGCCCCAGGAAATGCGTTCCGAGGCCTTTTCTTCCATCCAAAAGTGCCCCCAAAGGAAGGCTTTGGGTACAAGAGAACTCCCCACGGGAGCCTTTACGCAGCCCCACATGCAACTGGACCCTCGGGGTTCGCTGTTCCTGAGCAAACCTAAACATAGCCCTAGCAGTCATCGGAGACAAGTGAAAAATCAGGCCCCAGGAAATGCGTTCCGAGCCCTTTTCGCCCATGCAAAAGTGCCCCCAAAGGAAGGCTTTGGGTACAAGTGAACTCCCCAGGGGAGCCTTTACGCAGCCCCACATGCAACTGGACCCTCCGGGTTCGATTTTTCCGAGCATCCCTAAACATAGCCCTAGCCGGCATCGAAGACGACTGAAAAATCAGGTCCCAGGAAATGCGTTCCGAGGCCTTTTCGCCCATCCAAAAGTGCCCCCAAAGGAAGGCTTTGGGTACAAGTGAACTCCCCAGGGGAGCCTTTACGCAGCCCCACATGCAACTGGACCCTCCGGGTTCGCTGTTTCCGAGCATCCCTAAACATAGCCCTAGCCGGCATCGAAGACGACTGAAAAATCAGGTCCCAGGAAATGCGTTGCAAGACCTTTTCGCCCATCCAAAAGTGTCACCAAAGGAAGGCTTCGGGTACAAGTGAACTCCCCAGGGGAGCCTTTACGCAGCCCCACATGCAACTGGACCCTCCGGGTTCGCTGTTTCTGAGCATCCCTAAACATAGCCCTAGCCGGCATCGGAGACGAGTGAAAAATCAGGCCCCAGGAAATGCGTTGCGAGCCCTTTTCGTCCATCCAAAAGTGCCCCCAAAGGAAGGCTTTGGGTACAAGTGAACTCCCCAGGGGAGCCGTTACGCAGTCTTACATGCAACTGGACCCTCCGGGTTCGCTGTTCCTGAGCAAACCTTAACGTAGCCCTAGCCGGCATCGATGACGACTGAAAAATCAGGCCCCAGGAAATGCGTTCTTAGGCCTTTTCGCCCATCCAAATGTGCCCCCAAAGGAAGACTTTGGGTACAAGAGAACTCCCCAGGGGAGCCTTTATGCAGCCCCACATGCAACTGGACCCTCCGGGTTCGCTGTTCCTGAGCAAACCTAAACGTAGCCCTGGCCGTCATAGGAGACGACTGAAAAATCAGGCCCCAGGAAATGCGTTGCGAGCCCCTTTGGACCATCCAAAAGTGCCCCCAAAGGAAGGCTTTGGGTACTTCTGAAGTTCCCAGGGGAGCCTTTACGCAGCCCCACATGCAACTGGACCCTTCAGGTTCGATTTTTCCGAGCAACCCTAAATATATCCCTAGACGGCATGGGAGAAGACTGAAAACCCGAGCCCCAGAAAACGCATTGCAAGCCCCTTTGGACCATCCAAAAGTGTCATCAAAGGAAGGCTTTGGGTACATCTGAACTCCCCAGGGGAGCCTTTACGCAGCCCCACATGCAACTGGACCCTCCGGGTTCGCTGTTCCTCAGCAAACCTAAACGTAGCCCTAGCCGTCATCAGAGACGACTGAAAAATCAGGCCCCAGGAAATGCTTTGCGAGCCCCTTTGGACCATCCAAAAGTGCCCGCAAAGGAAGGCTTTGGGTACAAGTGATCTCCACAGGGGAGACTTTACGCAGCCCCACATGCAACTGGACCCTCCGGGTTCGCTGTTCCTGAGCAAACCTAAACGTCACCCTAGCCGTCTTTGGAGACGAGTGAAAAATCAGGCCCCAGGAAATGCGTTCCGAGGCCTTTTCTCCCATCCAAAAGTGCCACCAAAGGAAGGCTTTGGGTACAAGAGAACTCCCCAGGGGAGCCTTTACGCAGCCCCACATGCAACTGGACCCTCGGGGTTCGCTGTTCCTGAGCAAACCTAAACATAGCCCTAGCAGTCATCGGAGACAAGTGAAAAATCAGGCCCCAGGAAATGCATTGCTAGCCCCTTTGGACCATCCAAAAGTGCCCCCAAAGGAAGGCTTTGGGTACAAGTGAACTCCCCAGGGGAGCCTTTACGCAGCCCCACATGCAACTGGACCCTCCTGGTTCGCTGTTCATGAGCAAACCTAAACGTAGCCCTAGCCGTCATCGGAGACGAGTGAAAAATCAGGCTACAGGAAATGCGTTCCGAGGCTTTTTCGCCCATCCAAATGTGCCCCCAAAGGAAGGCTTTGGGTACAAGTGAACTCCCCAGGGGAGCCTTTACGAAGCCCCACATGCAACTGGACCCTCGGGGTTCGCTGTTCCTGAGCAAACCTAAACATAGCCGTAGCCGTCTTCGGAGACGAGTGAAAAATCAGGCCCAGGAAATGCGTTCCTAGCCCTTTTCGCCCATCCAAATGTGCCCCCAAACGAAGACTTTGGGTACAAGAGAACTCCCCAGGGGAGCCTTTACGCAGCCCCACATGCAACTGGACCCTCCGGGTTCGCTGTTCCTGAGCATCCCTAAACATAGCCCTAGCCGGCATCGAAGACGACTGAAAAATCAGGCCCCAGGAAATGCGTTGCGAGCCCTTTTCGCCCATCCCAAAGTGCCCCCAAAGGAAGGCTTTGGGTAGAAGTGAACTCCCCAGGGGAGCCTTTACGCAGCCCCACATGCAACTGGACCCTCCGGGTTTGCTGTTTCCGAGCATCCCTAAACATAGCCCTAGCCGGCATCGAAGACGACTGAAAAATCAGGTCCCAGGAAATGCGTTGCGAGCCCTTTTCGCCCATCCAAAAGTACCCCCAAAGGAAGGCTTTGGGTACAAGTGAACTCCCCAGGGGAGCCTTCACGCAGCCCCACATGCAACTGGACCCTTCGGGTTCGATTTTTCCGAGCAACCCTAAATATATCCTTAGCCGGCATGGGAGAAGACTGAAAACCCGGGCCCCAGAAAACGCGTTGCAAGCCCCTTTGGACCATCCAAAAGTGTCACCAAAGGAAGGCTTTGGGTACAAGAGAACTCCCCAGGGGAGCCTTTACGCAGCCCCACATGCAACTGGACCCTCCGGGTTCGCTGTTCCTGAGCAAACCTAAACATAGCCCTAGCCGTCATCGGAGACAAGTGAAAAATCAGGCCCCAGGAAGTGCGTTGCAAGCCCTTTTCGCCCATCCAAAAGTGCCCCCAAAGGAAGGCTTTGGGTACAAGTGAACTCCCCAGGGGAGCCTTTACGCAGCCCCACATGCAACTGGACCCTCCGGGTTCGCTGTTTCCGAGCATCCCTAAACATTACCCTAGCCGTCTTCGAAGACGACTGAAAAATCAGGCCCCAGGAAATGCGTTGCGAGCCCTTTTCGCCCATCCAAAAGTGCCCCCAAAGGAAGGCTTTGGGTACAAGTGAACTCCCCAGGGGAGCCTTTACGCAGCCCCACATGCAACTGGACCCTCCGGGTTCGCTGTTCCTGAGCAAACCTAAACGTCACCCTAGCCGTCTTCGGAGACGAGTGAAAAATCAGGCCCCAGGAAATGCGTTCCGAGGCCTTTTCGCCCATCCAAAAGTGCCCGCAAAGGAAGGCTTTGGGTACAAGAGAACTCCCCACGGGAGCCTTTACGCAGCCCCACATGCAACTGGACCCTCGGGGTTCGCTGTTCCTGAGCATACCTAAACATAGCCCTAGCAGTCATCGGAGACAAGTGAAAAATGAGGCCCCAGGAAATGCGTTGCGAGCCCTTTTCGCCCATCCAAAAGTGCCCCCAAAGGAAGGCTTTGGGTACAAGTGAACTCCCCAGGGGAGCCTTTACGCAGCCCCACATGCAACTGGACCCTCCGGGTTCGCTGTTTCCGAGCATCCCTAAACATAGCCCTAGCCGGCATCGAAGACGACTGAAAAATCACGTCCCAGGAAATGCGTTGCGAGCCCTTTTCGCCCATCCAAAAGTGCCCCCAAAGGAAGGCTTTGGGTAGAAGTGAACTCCCCAGGGGAGCCTTTACGCAGCCCCACATGCAACTGGACCCTTCGGGTTCGCTGTTTCCGAGCATCCCTAAACATAGCCCTAGCCGGCATCGAAGACGTGTGAAAAATCAGGCCCCAGGAAATGCGTTGCGAGCCCTTTTCGTCCATCCAAAAGTGCCCCCAAAGGAAGGCTTTGGGTACAAGTGAACTCCCCAGGGGAGCCTTTACGCAGCCCCACATGCAACTGGACCCTCTGGGTTCGATGTTTCCGAGCATCCCTAAACATAGCCCTAGCCGGCATCGGAGACGAGTGAAAAATCAGGCCCCAGGAAATGCGTTCTGAGGCCTTTTTGTCCATCCAAAAGTGCCCCCAAAGGAAGGCTTTGGGTACAAGTGAACTCCCCAGGGGAGCCTTTACGCAGCCCCACATGCAACTGGACCCTCCGGGTTCGCTGTTCATGAGCAAACCGAAACGTAGCCCTAGCCGGCATCGATGACGACTGAAAAATCAGGCCACAGGAAATGCGTTCTGAGGCCTTTTCGCCCATCCAAATGTGCCCCCAAAGGAAGACTTTGGGTACAAGTGAACTCCCCAGGGGAGCCTTTATGCAGCCCCACATGCAACTGGACCCTCCGGGTTCGCTGTTCCTGAGCAAACCCAAACGTAGCCCTGGCCGTCATAGGAGACGACTGAAAAATCAGGCCCCAGGAAATGCGTTGCGAGCCCTTTTCGCTCATCCAAAAGTGCCCCCAAAGGAAGGCTTTGGGTACAAGTGAACTCCCCAGGGGAGCCTTTACGCAGCCCCACATGCAACTGGACCCTCCGGGTACGATTTTTATGAGCAACCCTAATTATATCCCTAACCGGCATGGGAGAAGACTGAAAACCCGGGCCCCAGAAAACGCATTGCAAGCCCCTTTGGACCATCCAAAAGTGTCACCAAAGGAAGGCTTTGGGTACAAGAGAACTCCCCAGGGGAGCCTTTACGCAGCCCCACATGCAACTGGACCCTCCGGGTTCGCTGTTCATGAGCAAACCTAAAAGTAGCCCTAGCCGTCATCGAAGACGACTGAAAAATGAGGCCCCAGGAAATGCGTTGCCAGCTCCTTTGGACCATCCAAAAGTGCCCCCAAAGAAAGGCTTTGGGTACATGTGAACTCCCCAGGGGAGCCTTTACGCAGCCCCACATGCAACTGGACAGTCCGGGTTCGCTCTTTCCGAGCATCCCTAAACATAGCCCTAGCCGGCATCGAAGACGACTGAAAAATCTAGCCCCAGGAAATGCGTTGCGAGCCCTTTTCGCCCATCCAAAAGTGCCCCCAAAGGAAGGCTTTGGGTACAAGTGAACTCCCAAGGGGAGCCTTTACGCAGCCCCACATGCAACTGGACCCTTCAGGTTCGATTTTTCCGAGCAACCCTAAATATATCCCTAGACGGCATGGGAGAAGACTGAAAACCCGAGCCCCAGAAAACGCATTGCAAGCCCCTTTGGACCATCCAAAAGTGTCATCAAAGGAAGGCTTTGGGTACAAGAGAACTCCCCAGGGGAGCCTTTACGCAGCCCCACATGCAACTGGACCCTCCGGGTTCGCTGTTCCTCAGCAAACCTAAACGTAGCCCTAGCCGTCATCGGAGACGAGTGAAAAATCAGGCCCCAGGAAATGCGTTCCTAGCCCTTTTCGCCCATCCAAATGTGCCCCCAAACGAAGACTTTGGGTACAAGAGAACTCCCCAGGGGAGCCTTTACGCAGCCCCACATGCAACTGGACCCTCCGGGTTCGCTGTTTCCCAGCATCCCTAAACATAGCCCTAGCCGGCATCGAAGACGAGTGAAAAATCAGGCCCCAGGAAATGCGTTGCGAGCCATTTTCGCCCATCCAAAAGTGCCCCCAAAGGAAGGCTTTGGGTAGAAGTGAACTCCCCAGGGGAGCCTTTACGCAGCCCCACATGCAACTGGACCCTCCGGGTTTGCTGTTTCCGAGCATCCCTAAACATAGCCCTAGCCGGCATCGAAGACGACTGAAAAATCAGGTCCCAGGAAATGCGTTGCGAGCCCTTTTCGCCCATCCAAAAGTACCCCCAAAGGAAGGCTTTGGGTACAAGTGAACTCCCCAGGGGAGCCTTTACGCAGCCCCACATGCAACTGGACCCTTCGGGTTCGATTTTTCCTAGCAACCCTAATTATATCCCTAACCGGCATGGGAGAAGACTGAAAACCCGGGCCCCAGAAAACGAGTTGCGAGCCCCTTTGGACCATCCAAAAGTGTCACCAAAGGAAGGCTTTGGGTACAAGAGAACTCCCCAGGGGAGCCTTTACGCAGCCCCACATGCAACTGGACCCTCCGGGTTCGCTGTTCCTCAGCAAACCTATAAGTAGCCATAGCCGTCTTCGGAGACGACTGAAAAATCAGGCCCCAGGAAATGCGTTGCAAGACCCTTTGGACCATCCAAAAGTGCCCGCAAAGGAAGGCTTTGGGTACAAGTGATCTCCCCAGGGGAGCCTTTACGCAGCCCCACATGCAACTGGACCCTCCGGGTTCGCTGTTCCTGAACAAACCTAAACGTAGCCCTAGCCGTCTTCGGAGACGAGTGAAAAATCAGGCCCCAGGAAATGCGTTGCGAGCACTTTTTGCGCGTCCAAATGTGACCCCAAAGGAAGACTTTGGGTACAAGTGAACTCCCCAGGGGAGCCTTTACGCAGCCCCACATGCAACTGGACCCTCCGGGTTCGCTGTTTCCGAGCATCCCTAAACATAGCCCTAGACGGCTTCGAAGACGACTGAAAAATCAGGCCCCAGGAAATGCGTTGCAAGCCCTTTTCTCACATCCCAAAGTGCCCCCAAAGGAAGGCTTTGGGTACAAGTGAACTCCCCAGGGGAGCCATTACGCAGCCCCACATGCAACTGGACCCTCCGGGTTCGCTGTTCCTGAGCAAACCTAAACGTAGCTCCAGCCGTCATCGGAGACGAGTGAAAAATCAGGCCCCAGGAAATGCGTTGCGAGCCCCTTTGGACCATCCAAAAGTGTCATCAAAGGAAGGCTTTGGGTACATCTGAACTCCCCAGGGGAGCCTTTACGCAGCCCCACATGCAACTGGACCCTCCGGGTTCGCTGTTCCTCAGCAAACCTAAACGTAGCCCTAGCCGTCATCGGAGACGAGTGAAAAATCAGGCCCCAGGAAATGCGTTCCGAGGCTTTTTCGCCCATCCAAATGTGCCCCCAAAGGAAGGCTTTGGGTACAAGAGAACTCCCCAGGGGAGCCTTTACGCAGCCCCACATGCAACTGGACCCTCGGGGTTCGCTGTTCCTGAGCAAACCTAAACATAGCCCTAGCAGTCATCGGAGACGAGTGAAAAATCAGGCCCCAGGAAATGCGTTCCTAGCCCTTTTCGCCCATCCAAATGTGCCCCCAAACGAAGACTTTGGGTACAAGAGAACTCCCCAGGGGAGCCTTTACGCAGCCCCACATGCAACTGGACCCTCCGGGTTTGCTGTTTCCGAGCATCCCTAAACATAGCCCTAGCCGGCATCGAAGACGACTGAAAAATCAGGTCCCAGGAAATGCGTTGCGAGCCCTTTTCGCCCATCCAAAAGTACCCCCAAAGGAAGGCTTTGGGTACAAGTGAACTCCCCAGGGGAGCCTTTACGCAGCCCCACATGCAACTGGACCCTTCGGGTTTGATTTTTCCGAGCAACCCTAAATATATCCCTAGCCGGCATGGGAGAAGACTGAAAACCCGGGCCCCAGAAAACGCGTTACAAGCCCCTTTGGACCATCCAAAAGTGCCCGCAAAGGAAGGCTTTGGGTACAAGTGAACTCCCCAGGGGAGCCTTTACGCAGCCCCACATGCAACTGGACCCTCCGGGTTCGCTGTTTCCGAGCATCCGTAAACATAGCCCTAGCCGGCATCGAAGACGACTGAAAAATCAGGCCCCAGGAAATGCGTTGCTTGCCCTTTTCGCCCATCCAAAAGTGCCCCCAAAGGAAGGCTTTGGGTAGAAGTGAACTCCCCAGGGGAGCCTTTACGCAGCCCCACATGCAACTGGACCCTCCGGGTTTGCTGTTTCCGAGCATCCCTAAACATAGCCCTAGACGGCATCGAAGACGAGTGAAAAATCAGGTCCCAGGAAATGCGTTGCGAGCCCTTTTCGCCCATCCAAAAGTACCCCCAAAGGAAGGCTTTGGGTACAAGTGAACTCCCCAGGGGAGCCTTTACGCAGCCCCACATGCAACTGGACCCTTCGGGTTCGATTTTTCCGAGCAACCCTAATTATATCCCTAACCGGCATGGGAGAAGACTGAAAACCCGGGCCCCAGAAAACGAGTTGCAAGCCCCTTTGGACCATCCAAAAGTGTCACCAAAGGAAGGCTTTGGGTACAAGAGAACTCCCCAGGGGAGCCTTTACGCAGCCCCACATGCAACTGGACCCTCCGGGTTCGCTGTTCCTCAGCAAACCTATAAGTAGCCATAGCCGTCTTCGGAGACGACTGAAAAATCAGGCCCCAGGAAATGCGTTGCAAGACCCTTTGGACCATCCAAAAGTGCCCGCAAAGGAAGGCTTTGGGTACAAGTGATCTCCCCAGGGGAGCCTTTACGCAGCCCCACATGCAACTGGACCCTCTGGGTTCGCTCTTTCCGAGCATCCCTAAACATAGCCCTAGCCATCATTGGAGACGAGTGAAAAATCAGGCCCCAGGAAATGCGTTGCGAGCACTTTTTGCCCGTCCAAATGTGACCCCAAAGGAAGACTTTGGGTACAAGTGAACTCCCCAGGGGAGCCTTTACGCAGCCCCACATGCAACTGGACCCTCCGGGTTCGCTGTTTCCGAGCATCCCTAAACATTGCCCTAGACGGCTTCGAAGACGACTGAAAAATCAGGCCCCAGGAAATGCGTTGCAAGCCCTTTTCTCACATCCCAAAGTGCCCCCAAAGGAAGGCTTTGGGTACAAGTGAACTCCCCAGGGGAGCCATTACGCAGCCCCACATGCAACTGGACCCTCCGGGTTCGCTGTTCCTGAGCAAACCTAAACGTAGCTCCAGCCGTCATCGGAGACGAGTGAAAAATCAGGCCCCAGGAAATGCGTTGCGAGCCCCTTTGGACCATCCAAAAGTGTCATCAAAGGAAGGCATTGGGTACAAGTGAACTCCCCAGGGGAGCCTTTACGCAGCCCCACATGCAACTGGACCCTCGGGGTTCGCTGTTCCTGAGCAAACCTAAACATAGCCCTAGCAGTCATCGGAGACGAGTGAAAAATCAGGCCCCAGGAAATGCGTTCCTAGCCCTTTTCGCCCATCCAAATGTGCCCCCAAACGAAGACTTTGGGTACAAGAGAACTCCCCAGGGGAGCCTTTACGCAGCCCCACATGCAACTGGACCCTCCGGGTTCGCTGTTTCCGAGCATCCCTAAACATAGCCCTAGCCGGCATCGAAGACGACTGAAAAATCAGGCCCCAGGAAATGCGTTGCGAGCCCTTTTCGCCCATCCAAAAGTGCCCCCAAAGGAAGGCTTTGGGTAGAAGTGAACTCCCCAGGGGAGCCTTTACGCAGCCCCACATGCAACTGGACCCTCCGGGTTTGCTGTTTCCGAGCATCCCTAAACATAACCCTAGACGGCTTCGAAGACGACTGAAAAATCAGGCCCCAGGAAATGCGTTGCAAGCCCCTTTGGACCATCGAAACGTGTCACCAAAGGAAGGCTTTGGGTACAAGAGAACTCCCCAGGGGAGCCTTTACGCAGCCCCACATGCAACTGGACCCTCCGGGTTCGCTGTTTCCGAGCAACCCTAAATATATCCCTAACCGGCATGGGAGAAGACTGAAAACCCGGGCCCCAGAAAACGCGTTGCAAGCCCCTTTGGACCATCCAAAAGCGTCACCAAAGGAAGGCTTTGGGTACAAGAGAACTCCCCAGGGGAGCCTTTACGCAGCCCCACATGCAACTGGACCCTCTGGGTTCGCTGTTTCCGAGCATCCCTAAATATAGCCCTAGACGGCTTCGAAGACGACTGAAAAATCAGGCCCCAGGAAATGCGTTCCGAGGCCTTTTCGCCCATCCAAATGTGCCCCCAAAGGAAGGCTTTGGGTAGAAGTGAACTCCCCAGGGGAGCCTTTACGCAGCCCCACATGCAACTGGACCCTCCGGGTTCGCTGTTTCCGAGCATCCCTAAACATAGCCCTAGCCGGCATCGATGACGACTGAAAAATCAGGCCCCAGGAAATGCGTTGCGAGCCCTTTTCGTCCATCCAAAAGTGCCCCCAAAGGAAGGCTTTGGGTACAAGTGAACTCCCCAGGGGAGCCTTTACGCAGCCCCACATGCAACTGGACCCTCCGGGTTCGCTGTTTCCGAGCATCCCTAAACATAGCCCTAGCCGGCATCGAAGTCGACTGAAAAATCAGGTCCCAGGAAATGCTTTGCGAGCCCCTTAGGACCATCCAAAAGTGCCCCCAAAGGAAGGCTTTGGATACAAGTGATCTCCCCAGGGGAGCCTTTACGCAGCCCCACATGCAACTGGACCCTCCAGGTTCACTGTTCCTGAGCAAACCTAAACGTCACCCTAGCCGTCATCGGAGACGAGTGAAAAATCAGGCCCCAGGAAATGCGTTGCGAGCCCTTTTTGCCCATCCAAAAGTGCCCGCAAAGGAAGGCTTTGGGTACAAGTGAACTCCCCAGGGGAGCCTTTACGCAGCCCCACATGCAACTGGACCCTCCGGGTTCGCTGTTCATGAGCAAACCTAAACGTAGCCCTAGCCGTCATCGGAGACGACTGAAAAATCAGGCCCCAGGAAATGCGTTGCAAGCCCCTTTGGACCATCCAAAAGTATCAGCAAAGGAAGGCTTTGGGTACAAGTGAACTCCCCAGGGGAGCCTTTACGCAGCCCCACATGCAACTGGACCCTCCGGGTTCGCTGTTCCTGAACAAACCTAAAAATAGCCCTAGCCGTCTTCGGAGACGAGTGAAAAATCAGGCCACAGGAAATGCGTTGCAAGCCCTTTTCGCCCATCCAAAAGTGCCCGCAATGGAAGGCTTTGGGTACAAGTGATCTCCCCAGGGGAGCCTTTACGCAGCCCCACATGCAACTGGACCCTCCGGGTTCGCTGTTTCCGAGCATCCCTAAACATAGCCCTAGACGGCTTCGAAGACGAATGAAAAATCAGGCCCCAGGAAATGCGTTGCAAGCCCTTTTCGCAAATCCAAAAGTGCCCCCAAAGGAAGGCTTTGGGTACAAGTGATCTCCCCAGGGGAGCCTTTACGCAGCCCCACATGCAACTGGACCCTCCGGGTTCGCTGTTTCCGAGCATCCCTAAACATAGCCCTAGCCGGCATCGATGACGACTGAAAAATCAGGCCCCAGGAAATGCGTTGCGAGCCCCTTAGGACCATCCAAAAGTGCCCCCAAAGGAAGGCTTTGGATACAAGTGAACTCCCCAGGGGAGCCTTTACGCAGCCCCACATGCAACTGGACCCTCCGGGTTCGCTGTTCCTGAGCAAACCTAAACGTAGCCCTAGCCATCATCGGAGACGAGTGAAAAATCAGGCCCAGGAAATGCGTTCCGAGGCCTTTTCGCCCATACAAATGTGCCCCCAAAGGAAGACTTTGGGTACAAGAGAACTCCCCAGGGGAGCCTTTACGCAGCCCCACATGCAACTGGACCCTCCGGGTTCGCTGTTTCCGAGCATCCCTAAACGTAGCCCTAGCCGTCATCGGAGACGAGTGAAAAATCTGGCCCCAGGAAATGCATTCCGAGCCCTTTTCGCCCATCCAAAAGTGCCCCCAAAAGAAGGCTTTGGGTACAAGAGAACTCCCCAGGGGAGCCTTTACGCAGCCCCACATGCAACTGGACCCTCCGGGTTCGCTGTTTCCGAGCATCCCTAAACATAGTCCTAGACGGCATCGATGACGACTGAAAAATCAGGCCCCAGGAAATGCGTTGCAAGCCCTTTTCGCCCATCCAAAAGTGCCCCCAAAGGAAGGCTTTGGGTACAAGTGAACTCCCCAGGGGAGCCTTTACGCAGCCCCACATGCAACTGGACCCTCCGGGTTCGCTGTTTCCGAGCATCCCTAAACATAGCCCTAGCCGGCATCGATGACGACTGAAAAATCAGGCCCCAGGAAATGCGTTGCAAGCCCTTTTCGCCCATCCAAAAGTGCCCCCAAAGGAAGGCTTTGGGTACAAGTGAACTCCCCAGGGGAGCCTTTACGCAGCCCCACATGCAACTGGACCCTCCGGGTTCGATTTTTCCGAGCAACCCTAAATATATCACTAGCCGGCATGGGAGAAGACTGAAAACCCGGGCCCCAGAAAACACGTTGCAAGCCCCTTTGGACCATCCAAAAGTGCCCGCAAAGGAAGGCTTTGGGTACAAGTGAACTCCCCAGGGGAGCCTTTACGCAGCCCCACATGCAACTGGACCCTCCGGGTTCGCTGTTTCCGAGCATCCCTAAACATAGCCCTAGCCGGCATCGATGACAACAGAAAAATCAGGCCCCAGGAAATGCTTTGCGAGCCCCTTTGGACCATCCAAAAGTGCCCCCAAAGAAAGGCTTTGGGTACAAGTGAACTCCCCAGGGGAGCCTTTACGAAGCCCCACATGCAACTGGACCCTTCGGGTTCGCTGTTTCCGAGCATCCCTAAACATAGCCCTAGCCGGCATCGGAGACGAATGAAAAATCAGGCTACAGGAAATGCGTTACGAGCCCTTTTCGCCCATCCAAAAGTTCCCCCAAAGGAAGGCTTTGGGTACAAGTGAACTCCCCAGGGGAGCCTTTACGCAGCCCCACATGCAACTGGACCCTCCGGGTTCGCTGTTTCCGAGCATCCCTAAACATAGCCCTAGCCGGCATCAAAGACAAGTGAAAAATCAGGACCCAGGAAATGCGTTGCGAGCCCCCTCGGACCATCCAAAAGTGCCCCCAAAGGAAGGCTTTGGGTACAAGTGATCTCCCCAGGGGAGCCTTTACGCAGCCCCACATGCAACTGGACCCTCCGGGTTCGCTGTTTCCGAGCATCCCTAAACATAACCCTAGCCGGCATCGATGACGACTGAAAAATCAGGCCCCAGGAAATGCGTTGCGAGCCCCTTAGGACCATCCAAAAGTGCCCCCAAAGGAAGGCTTTGGGTACAAGTGAACTCCCCAGGGGAGCCTTTACGCAGCCCCACATGCAACTGGACCCTTCGGGTTCGATGTTTCCGAGCATCCCTAAACATAGCCCTAGCCGGCATCGAAGTCGACTGAAAAATCAGACCCCAGGAAATGCGTTGCGAGCCCTTTTCGTCCATCCAAAAGTGCCCCCAAAGGAAGGCTTTGGGTACAAGTGAACTCCCCAGGGGAGCCTTTACGCAGCCCCACATGCAACTGGACCCTCCGGGTTCGCTGTTTCCGAGCATCCCTAAACATAGTCCTAGACGGCATCGAAGACGACTGAAAAATCAGGCCCCAGGAAATGCGTTCCTAGCCCTTTTCGCCCATCCAAATGTGCCCCCAAAGGAAGGCTTTGGGTACAAGTGAACTCCCCAGGGGAGCCTTTACGCAGCCCCACATGCAAGTGGACCCTCCGGGTTCGCTGTTTCCGAGCATCCCTAAACATAGCCCTAGCCGTCATCGGAGACGACTGAAAAATCATACCCCAGGAAATGCGTTCCGATCCCATTTCACCCATCCAAAAGTGCCCCCAAAGAAAGGCTTTGGGTACAAGTGAACACCCCAGGGGAGCCTTTACGAAGCCCCACATGCAACTGGACCCTCCGGGTTCGCTGTTTCCGAGCATCCCTAAACATAGCCCTAGCCGGCATCGAAGACGACTGAAAAATCAGGCCCCAGGAAATGCGTTGCGAGCCCCTTTGGACCATCCAAAAGTGTCACCAAAGGAAGGCTTTGGGTACAAGTGAACTCCCCAGGGGAGCCTTTACGCAGCCCCACATGCAACTGGACCCTCCGGGTTCGATTTTTCCGAGCAACCCTAAATATATCACTAGCCGGCATGGGAGAAGACTGAAAATCCAGGCCCCAGAAAACGCGTTGCAAGCCCCTTTGGACCATCCAAAAGTATTCACCAAAGGAAGACTTTGGGTATAAGAGAACTCCCCAGGGGAGCCTTTACGCAGCCCCACATGCAACTGGACCCTCCGGGTTCGCTGTTTCCGAGCATCCCTAAACATAGCCCTAGCCGGCATCGATGACAACAGAAAAATCAGGCCCCAGGAAATGCGTTGCGAGCCCTTTTCGCCTATCCAAAAGTGCCCCCAAAGGAAGGCTTTGGGTACAAGTGAACTCCCCAGGGGAGCCTTTACGCAGCCCCACATGCAACTGGACCCTCCGGGTTCGATGTTTCCGAGCATCCCTAAACATAGCCCTAGCCGTCATCGAAGTCGACTGAAAAATCAGGCCACAGGAAATGCGTTGCGAGCCCCTTTCGCCCATCCAAATGTGCCCCCAAAGGAAGGCTTTGGGTACAAGTGAACTCCCCAGGGGCGCCTTTACGCAGCCCCACATGTAACTGGACCCTCCGGTTTCGATTTTTCCGAGCAAACCTAAATATATCACTAACAGGCATGGGAGAAGACTGAAACCCCGGGCCCCAGAAAACGCGTTGCAAGCCCCTTTGGACCATCCAAAAGTATCACCAAAGGAAGGCTTTGGGTACAAGTGAACTCCCCAGGGGAGCCTTTACGCAGCCCCACATGCAACTGGACCCTCCGGGTTCGCTGTTTCCGAGCATCCCTAAACATAGCCCTAGCCGTCATCGGAGACGAGTGAAAAATCAGGCCCCAGGAAATGTGTTCCGAGCCCTTTTCACCCATCCAAAAGTGCCCCCAAAGAAAGGCTTTGGGTACAAGTGAACTCCCCACGGGAGCCTTTACGCAGCCCCACATGCAACTGGACCCTTCGGGTTCGCTGTTTCCGAGCATCCCTAAACATAGCCCTAGCCGGCATCGAAGACGAATGAAAAATCAGGCCCCAGGAAATGCGTTGCGAGCCTTTTTCGTCCATCCAAAAGTGCCCCCAAAGGAAGGCTTTGGGTACAAGTGAACTCACCAGGGGAGCCTTTACGCAGCCCCACATGCAACTGGACCCTCCGGGTTCGCTGTTTCCGAGCATCCCTAAACGTAACCCTAGCCGGCATCGATGACGACTGAAAAATCAGGCCCCAGGAAATGCGTTGCGAGCCCTTTTCGTCCATCCAAATGTGCCCCCAAAGGAAGGCTTTGGGTACAAGTGAACTCCTCAGGGGAGCCTTTACGCAGCCCCACATGCAACTGGACCCTCCGGGTTCGATTTTTCCGAGCAACCCTAAATATATCACTAGCTGGCATGGGAGAAGACTGAAAACCTGGGCCCCAGAAAACGCGTTGCAAGCCCCTTTGGACCATCCAAAAGTGCCCCCAAAGGAAGGCTTTGGGTACAAGTGATCTCCCCAGGGGAGCCTTTACACAGCCCCACATGCAACTGGACCCTCCGGATTCGCTCTTCCTGAGCAAACCTAAACGTAGCCCTAGCCGTCATCGGAGAAGAGTGAAAAATCAGGCCCCAGGAAATGCATTCCGAGGCCTTTTCGCCCATCCAAAAGTGCCCCCAAAGGAAGGCTTTGGGTACATCTGAACTCCCCAGGGGAGCCTTTACGCAGCCCCACATGCAACTGGACCCTCCGGGTTCGCTGTTTCCGAGCATCCCTAAACATAGTCCTAGACGGCATCGAAGACGACTGAAAAATCAGGCCCCAGGAAATGCGTTGCAAGCCCTTTTCGCCCATCCAAAAGTGCCCCCAAAGGAAGGCTTTGGGTACAAGTGAACTCCCCAGGGGAGCCTTTACGCAGCCCCACATGCAACTGGACCCTCCAGGTTCGATTTTTCCGAGCAACCCTAAATATATCCCTAGCCGGCATGGGAGAAGACTGAAAACCCGGGCCCCAGAAAACGCGTTGCAAGCCCCTTTGGACCATCCAAAAGTGCCCGCAAAGGAAGGCTTTGGGTACAAGTTATCTCCCCAGGGGAGCCTTTACACAGCCCCACATGCAACTGGACCCTCCGGATTCGCTGTTCCTGAGAAAACCTAAACGTAGCCCGAGCCGTCATCGGAGACGAGTGAAAAATCAGGCCGCAGGAAATGCATTCCGAGGCCTTTTCGCCCATCCAAAAGTGCCCCCAAAGGAAGGCTTTGGGTACAAGAGAACTCCCCAGGGGAGCCTTTACGCAGCCCCACATGCAACTGGACCCTCCGGGTTCGCTGTTTCCGAGCATCCCTAAACATAGTCCTAGACGGCATCGAAGACGACTGAAAAATCAGGCCCCAGGAAATGCGTTCCTAGCCCTTTTCGCCCATCCAAATGTGCCCCCAAAGGAAGGCTTTGGGTACAAGTGAACTCCCCAGGGGAGCCTTTACGCAGCCCCACATGCAACTGGACCCTCCGGGTTCGCTGTTTCCGAGCATCCCTAAACATAGCCCTAGCCGTCATCGGAGACGACTGAAAAATCATACCCCAGGAAATGCGTTCCGATCCCATTTCACCCATCCAAAAGTGCCCCCAAAGAAAGGCTTTGGGTACAAGTGAACACCCCAGGGGAGCCTTTACGAAGCCCCACATGCAACTGGACCCTCCGGGTTCGCTGTTTCCGAGCATCCCTAAACATAGCCCTAGCCGGCATCGAAGACGACTGAAAAATCAGGCCCCAGGAAATGCGTTGCGAGCCCCTTTGGACCATCCAAAAGTGTCACCAAAGGAAGGCTTTGGGTACAAGTGAACTCCCCAGGGGAGCCTTTACGCAGCCCCACATGCAACTGGACCCTCCGGGTTCGCTGTTTCCGAGCATCCCTAAACATAGCCCTAGCCGGCATCGAAGACGACTGAAAAATCACGTCCCAGGAAATGCGTTGCGAGCCCTTTTCGCCCATCCCAAAGTGCCCCCAAAGGAAGGCTTTGGGTACAAGTGAACTCCCCAGGGGAGCCTTTACGCAGCCCCACATGCAACTGGACCCTCCGGGTTCGCTGTTTCCGAGCATCCCTAAACATAGCCCTAGCCGGCATCGAAGACGAATGAAAAATCAGGCCCCAGGAAATGCGTTGCGAGCCCTTTTCGTCCATCCAAAAGTGCCCCCAAAGGAAGGCTTTGGGTACAAGTGAACTCCCCAGGGGAGCCTTTACGCAGCCCCACATGCAACTGGACCCTCGGGGTTCGATGTTTCCGAGCATCCCTAAACATAGCCCTAGCCGGCATCGGAGACGAGTGAAAAATCAGGCCCCAGGAAATGCGTTGCGAGCCCTTTTCGTCCATCCAAAAGTGCCCCCAAAGGAAAGCTTTGGGTACAAGTGAACTCCCCAGGGGAGCCTTTACGCAGCCCCACATGCAACTGGACCCTCCGGGTTCGCTGTTCATGAGCAAACCTTAACGTAGCCCTAGCCGGCATCGATGACGACTGAAAAATCAGGCCCCAGGAAATGCGTTCTGAGGCCTTTTCGCCCATCCAAATGTGCCCCCAAAGGAAGACTTTGGGTACAAGAGAACTCCCCAGGGGAGCCTTTATGCAGCCCCACATGCAACTGGACCCTCCGGGTTCGCTGTTCCTGAGCAAACCTAAACGTAGCCCTGGCCGTCATAGGAGACGACTGAAAAGTCAGGCCCCAGGAAATGCGTTGCGAGCCCCTTCGGACCATCCAAAAGTGCCCCCAAAGGAAGGCTTTGGGTACTTCTGAAGTTCCCAGGGGAGCCTTTACGCAGCCCCACATGCAACTGGACCCTCCGGGTTCGATTTTTATGAGCAACCCTAATTATATCCCTAACCGGCATGGGAGAAGACTGAAAACCCGGGCCCCAGAAAACGCGTTGCGAGCCCCTTTGGACCATCCAAAAGTGTCACCAAAGGAAGGCTTTGGGTACAAGAGAACTCCCCAGGGGAGCCTTTACGCAGCCGCACATGCAACTGGACCCTCCGGGTTCGCTGTTCATGAGCAAACCTAAAAGTAGCCCTAGCCGTCATCGAAGACGACTGAAAAATGAGGCCCCAGGAAATGCGTTGCCAGCTCCTTTGGACCATCCAAAAGTGCCCCCAAAGAAAGGCTTTGGGTACATGTGAACTCCCCAGGGGAGCCTTTACGCAGCCCCACATGCAACTGGACAGTCCGGGTTCGCTGTTTCCGAGCATCCCTAAACATAGCCCTAGCCTGCATCGAAGACGAATGAAAAATCAAACCCCAGGAAATGCGTTGTGAGCCCTTTTCGCCCATCCAAAAGTGCCCCCAAAGGAAGGCTTTGGGTACAAGAGAACTCCCCAGTGGAGCCTTTACGCAGCCCCACATGCAACTGGACCCTTCAGGTTCGATTTTTCCGAGCAACCCTAAATATATCCCTAGAAGGCATGGGAGAAGACTGAAAACCCGAGCCCCAGAAAACGCATTGCAAGCCCCTTTGGACCATCCAAAAGTGTCATCAAAGGAAGGCTTTGGGTACATCTGAACTCCCCAGGGGAGCCTTTACGGAGCCCCACATGCAACTGGACCCTCCGGGTTCGCTGTTCATGAGCAAACCTTAACGTAGCCCTAGCCGTCATCGGAGACGAGTGAAAAATCAGGCCCCAGGAAATGTGTTCCGAGGCTTTTTCGCCCATCCAAATGTGCCCCCAAAGGAAGGCTTTGGGTACAAGTGAACTCCCCAGGGGAGCCTTTACGCAGCCCCACATGCAACTGGACCCTCGGGGTTCGCTGTTCCTGAGCAAACCTAAACATAGCCCTAGCAGTCATCGGAGACGAGTGAAAAATCAGGCCCCAGGAAATGCGTTCCTAGCCCTTTTCGCCCATCCAAAAGTGCCCCCAAACGAAGACTTTGGGTACAAGAGAACTCCCCAGGGGAGCCTTTACGCAGCCCCACATGCAACTGGACCCTCCGGGTTCGCTGTTTCCGAGCATCCCTAAACATAGCCCTAGCCGGCATCGAAGACGACTGAAAAATCAGGCCCCAGGAAATGCGTTGCGAGCCCTTTTCGCCCATCCAAAAGTGCCCCCAAAGGAAGGCTTTGGGTACAAGTGAACTCCCCAGGGGAGCCTTTACGCAGCCCCACATGCAACTGGACCCTCCGGGTTTGCTGTTTCCGAGCATCCCTAAACATAGCCCTAGCCGGCATCGATGACGACTGAAAAATCAGGTCCCAGGAAATGCGTTGCGAGCCCTTTTCGCCCATCCAAAAGTATCCCCAAAGGAAGGCTTTGGGTACAAGTGAACTCCCCAGGGGAGCCTTTACGCAGCCCCACATGCAACTGGACCCTTCGGGTTCGATTTTTCCGAGCAACCCTAAATATATCCCTAGCCGGCATGGGAGAAGACTGAAAACCGGGGCCCCAGAAAACGCGTTCCAAGCCCCTTTGGACCATCCAAAAGTGTCACCAAAGGAAGGCTTTGGGTACAAGAGAACTCCCCAGGGGAGCCTTTACGCAGCCCCACATGCAACTGGACCCTCCGGGTTCGCTGTTTCCGAGCATCCCTAAACGTAGCCCTAGCCGTCATCGGAGACGAGTGAAAAATCTGGCCCCAGGAAATGCATTCCGAGCCCTTTTCGCCCATCCAAAAGTGCCCCCAAAAGAAGGCTTTCGGTACAAGAGAACTCCCCAGGGGAGCCTTTACGCAGCCCCACATGCAACTGGACCCTCCGGGTTCGCTGTTTCCGAGCATCCCTAAACGTAGCCCTAGCCGTCATCGGAGACGAGTGAAAAATCTGGCCCCAGGAAATGCATTCCGAGCCCTTTTCGCCCATCCAAAAGTGCCCCCAAAAGAAGGCTTTCGGTACAAGAGAACTCCCCAGGGGAGCCTTTACGCAGCCCCACATGCAACTGGACCCTCCGGGTTCGCTGTTTCCGAGCATCCCTAAACATAGCCCTAGACGGCTTCGAAGACGACTGAAAAATCAGGCCCCAGGAAATGCGTTGCAAGCCCTTTTCTCACATCCCAAAGTGCCCCCAAAGGAAGGCTTTGGGTACAAGTGAACTCCCCAGGGGAGCCATTACGCAGCCCCACATGCAACTGGACCCTCCGGGTTCGCTGTTCCTGAGCAAACCTAAACGTTGCTCCAGCCGTCATCGGAGACGAGTGAAAAATCAGGCCCCAGGAAATGCGTTGCGAGCCCCTTTGGACCATCCAAAAGTGTCATCAAAGGAAGGCTTTGGGTACATCTGAACTCCCCAGGGGAGCCTTTACGCAGCCCCACATGCAACTGGACCCTCCGGGTTCGCTGTTCCTCAGCAAACCTAAACGTAGCCCTAGCCGTCATCGGAGACGACTGAAAAATCAGGCCCCAGGAAATGCGTTGCGAGCCCTTTTCGCCCATCCAAATGTGCCCCCAAAGGAAGGCTTTGGGTACAAGTGAACTCCCCAGGGGAGCCTTTACGCAGCCCCACATGCAACTGGACCCTCCGGGTTCGCTGTTCCTCAGCAAACCTATAAGTAGCCCTAGCAGTCATCGGAGACGAGTGAAAAATCAGGCCCCAGGAAATGCGTTCCTAGCCCTTTTCGCCCATCCAAATGTGCCCCCAAACGAAGACTTTGGGCACAAGAGAACTCCCCAGGGGAGCCTTTACGCAGCCCCACATGCAACTGGACCCTCTGGGTTCGCTGTTTCCGAGCATCCCTAAACATAGCCCTAGCCATCATTGGAGACGAGTGAAAAATCAGGCCCCAGGAAATGCGTTGCGAGCACTTTTTGCCCGTCCAAATGTGACCCCAAAGGAAGACTTTGGGTACAAGTGAACTCCCCAGGGGAGCCTTTACGCAGCCCCACATGCAACTGGACCCTCCGGGTTCGCTGTTTCCGAGCATCCCTAAACATAGCCCTAGCCGGCATCGAAGACGACTGAAAAATCAGGCCCCAGGAAATGCGTTGCGAGCCCCTTTGGACCATCCAAAAGTGTCACCAAAGGAAGGCTTTGGGTACAAGTGAACTCCCCAGGGGAGCCTTTACGCAGCCCCACATGCAACTGGACCCTCCAGGTTCGATTTTTCCGAGCAACCCTAAATATATCACTAGCCGGCATGGGAGAAGACTGAAAATCCAGGCCCCAGAAAACGCGTTGCAAGCCCCTTTGGACCATCCAAAAGTATTCACCAAAGGAAGGCTTTGGGTACAAGTGAACTCCCCAGGGGAGCCTTTACGCAGCCCCACATGCAACTGGACCCTCCGGGTTCGCTGTTTCCGAGCATCCCTAAACATAGCCCTAGCCGTCATCGGAGACGACTGAAAAATCATACCCCAGGAAATGCGTTCCGATCCCATTTCACCCATCCAAAAGTGCCCCCAAAGAAAGGCTTTGGGTACAAGTGAACACCCCAGGGGAGCCTTTACGAAGCCCCACATGCAACTGGACCCTCCGGGTTCGCTGTTTCCGAGCATCCCTAAACATAGCCCTAGCCGGCATCGAAGACGACTGAAAAATCAGGCCCCAGGAAATGCGTTGCGAGCCCTTTTCGCCCATCCAAATGTGCCCCCAAAGGAAGGCTTTGGGTACAAGTGAACTCCCCAGGGGAGCCTTTACGCAGCCCCACATGCAACTGGACCCTCCGGGTTCGATGTTTCCGAGCATCCCTAAACATAGCCCTAGCCGTCATCGAAGTCGACTGAAAAATCAGGCCACAGGAAATGCGTTGCGAGCCCCTTTCGCCCATCCAAATGTGCCCCCAAAGGAAGGCTTTGGGTACAAGTGAACTCCCCAGGGGAGCCTTTACGCAGCCCCACATGTAACTGGACCCTCCGGTTTCGATTTTTCCGAGCAAACCTAAATATATCACTAACAGGCATGGGAGAAGACTGAAACCCCGGGCCCTAGAAAACGCGTTGCAAGCCCCTTTGGACCATCCAAAAGTATCACCAAAGGAAGGCTTTGGGTACAAGTGAACTCACCAGGGGAGCCTTTACGCAGCCCCACATGCAACTGGACCCTCCGGGTTCGCTGTTTCCGAGCATCCCTAAACATAGCCCTAGCCGGCATCGAAGACGAATGAAAAATCAGGCCCCAGGAAATGTGTTCCGAGCCCTTTTCACCCATCCAAAAGTGCCCCCAAAGAAAGGCTTTGGGTACAAGTGAACTCCCCACGGGAGCCTTTACGCAGCCCCACATGCAACTGGACCCTTCGGGTTCGCTGTTTCCGAGCATCCCTAAACATAGCCCTAGCCGGCATCGAAGACGAATGAAAAATCAGGCCCCAGGAAATGCGTTGCGAGCCCTTTTCGTCCATCCAAAAGTGCCCCCAAAGGAAGGCTTTGGGTACAAGTGAACTCCCCAGGGGAGCCTTTACGCAGCCCCACATGCAACTGGACCCTCGGGGTTCGCTGTTCCTGAGCAAACCTAAACATAGCCCTAGCAGTCATCGGAGACGAGTGAAAAATCAGGCCCCAGGAAATGCGTTCCTAGCCCTTTTCGCCCATCCAAATGTGCCCCCAAACGAAGACTTTGGGCACAAGAGAACTCCCCAGGGGAGCCTTTACGCAGCCCCACATGCAACTGGACCCTCTGGGTTCGCTGTTTCCGAGCATCCCTAAACATAGCCCTAGCCATCATTGGAGACGAGTGAAAAATCAGGCCCCAGGAAATGCGTTGCGAGCACTTTTTGCCCGTCCAAATGTGACCCCAAAGGAAGACTTTGGGTACAAGTGAACTCCCCAGGGGAGCCTTTACGCAGCCCCACATGCAACTGGACCCTCCGGGTTCGCTGTTTCCGAGCATCCCTAAACATAGCCCTAGCCGGCATCGAAGACGACTGAAAAATCAGGCCCCAGGAAATGCGTTGCGAGCCCCTTTGGACCATCTAAAAGTGTCACCAAAGGAAGGCTTTGGGTACAAGTGAACTCCCCAGGGGAGCCTTTACGCAGCCCCACATGCAACTGGACCCTCCAGGTTCGATTTTTCCGAGCAACCCTAAATATATCACTAGCCGGCATGGGAGAAGACTGAAAATCCAGGCCCCAGAAAACGCGTTGCAAGCCCCTTTGGACCATCCAAAAGTATTCACCAAAGGAAGGCTTTGGGTACAAGTGAACTCCCCAGGGGAGCCTTTACGCAGCCCCACATGCAACTGGACCCTCCGGGTTCGCTGTTTCCGAGCATCCCTAAACATAGCCCTAGCCGTCATCGGAGACGACTGAAAAATCATACCCCAGGAAATGCGTTCCGATCCCATTTCACCCATCCAAAAGTGCCCCCAAAGAAAGGCTTTGGGTACAAGTGAACACCCCAGGGGAGCCTTTACGAAGCCCCACATGCAACTGGACCCTCCGGGTTCGCTGTTTCCGAGCATCCCTAAACATAGCCCTAGCCGGCATCGAAGACGACTGAAAAATCAGGCCCCAGGAAATGCGTTGCGAGCCCTTTTCGCCCATCCAAAAGTGCCCCCAAAGGAAGGCTTTGGGTACAAGTGAACTCCCCAGGGGAGCCTTTACGCAGCCCCACATGCAACTGGACCCTCCGGGTTCGATGTTTCCGAGCATCCCTAAACATAGCCCTAGCCGTCATCGAAGTCGACTGAAAAATCAGGCCACAGGAAATGCGTTGCGAGCCCCTTTCGCCCATCCAAATGTGCCCCCAAAGGAAGGCTTTGGGTACAAGTGAACTCCCCAGGGGAGCCTTTACGCAGCCCCACATGTAACTGGACCCTCCGGTTTCGATTTTTCCGAGCAAACCTAAATATATCACTAACAGGCATGGGAGAAGACTGAAACCCCGGGCCCCAGAAAACGCGTTGCAAGCCCCTTTGGACCATCCAAAAGTATCACCAAAGGAAGGCTTTGGGTACAAGTGAACTCACCAGGGGAGCCTTTACGCAGCCCCACATGCAACTGGACCCTCCGGGTTCGCTGTTTCCGAGCATCCCTAAACATAGCCCTAGCCGTCATCGGAGACGAGTGAAAAATCAGGCCCCAGGAAATGTGTTCCGAGCCCTTTTCACCCATCCAAAAGTGCCCCCAAAGAAAGGCTTTGGGTACAAGTGAACTCCCCAGGGGAGCCTTTACGCAGCCCCACATGCAACTGGACCCTTCGGGTTCGCTGTTTCCGAGCATCCCTAAACATAGCCCTAGCCGGCATCGAAGACGAATGAAAAATCAGGCCCCAGGAAATGCGTTGCGAGCCCTTTTCGTCCATCCAAAAGTGCCCCCAAAGGAAGGCTTTGGGTACAAGTGAACTCCCCAGGGGAGCCTTTACGCAGCCCCACATGCAACTGGACCCTCCGGGTTCGCTGTTTCCGAGCATCCATAAACGTAACCCTAGCCGGCATCGATGACGACTGAAAAATCAGGCCCCAGGAAATGCGTTGCGAGCCCTTTTCGTCCATCCAAATGTGCCCCCAAAGGAAGGCTTTGGGTACAAGTGAACTCCTCAGGGGAGCCTTTACGCAGCCCCACATGCAACTGGACCCTCCGGGTTCGATTTTTCCGAGCAACCCTAAATATATCACTAGCCGGCATGGGAGAAGACTGAAAACCCGGGCCCCAGAAAACGCGTTGCAAGCCCCTTTGGACCATCCAAAAGTGCCCCCAAAGGAAGGCTTTGGGTACAAGTGATCTCCCCAGGGGAGCCTTTACACAGCCCCACATGCAACTGGACCCTCGGGGTTCGCTGTTCCTGAGCAAACCTAAACGTAGCCCTAGCAGTCATCGGAGAAGAGTGAAAAATCAGGCCCCAGGAAATGCATTCCGAGGCCTTTTCGCCCATCCAAAAGTGCCCCCAAATGAAGGCTTTGGGTACAAGAGAACTCCCCAGGGGAGCCTTTACGCAGCCCCACATGCAACTGGACCCTCCGGGTTCGCTGTTTCCGAGCATCCCTAAACATAGTCCTAGACGGCATCGAAGACGACTGAAAAATCAGGCCCCAGGAAATGCGTTGCAAGCCCTTTTCGCCCATCCAAAAGTGCCCCCAAAGGAAGGCTTTGGGTACAAGTGAACTCCCCAGGGGAGCCTTTACGCAGCCCCACATGCAACTGGACCCTCCAGGTTTGATTTTTCCGAGCAACCCTAAATATATCCCTAGCCGGCATGGGAGAAGACTGAAAACCCGGGCCCCAGAAAACGCGTTGCAAGCCCCTTTGGACCATCCAAAAGTGCCCGCAAAGGAAGGCTTTGGGTACAAGTTATCTCCCCAGGGGAGCCTTTACACAGCCCCACATGCAACTGGACCCTCCGGGTTCGCTGTTTCCGAGCATCCCTAAACATAGTCCTAGACGGCATCGAAGACGACTGAAAAATCAGGCCCCAGGAAATGCGTTCCTAGCCCTTTTCGCCCATCCAAATGTGCCCCCAAAGGAAGGCTTTGGGTACAAGTGAACTCCCCAGGGGAGCCTTTACGCAGCCCCACATGCAAGTGGACCCTCCGGGTTCGCTGTTTCCGAGCATCCCTAAACATAGCCCTAGCCGTCATCGGAGACGAGTGAAAAATCATACCCCAGGAAATGCGTTGCGATCCCATTTCACCCATCCAAAAGTGCCCCCAAAGAAAGGCTTTGGGTACAAGTGAACACCCCAGGGGAGCCTTTACGAAGCCCCACTGTCCTGGTTTCAGTTAGCACAGAATTAATTTTCTTCCTAGTAGCTGGTGGAATGCTGTGTTTTGGCTTGGGATGAGAAGAGTGCTGATAACACCCCGATGCTTTAATTGTTGCAGAGCAGTGCTTATACTAAGCCAAGGACATCTCAGCCTTTTGCTCTGTCCTGCCAGCGGGCAGGCTGGGGGTGCAGTAAGAGCTGGGAGGGGACAGACCCAGGACAGGTGACCCAAACTAGCCAAAGGGGTATTCCATACCATCTGACATCATGCTAAACAATATATAGGGGTGGCTAGCCGGGGGGGGGGGGGCCGGACTGCTCGGGGTTAGGCTGGCCATCGGTCAGCGAGTGGTGAGCAATTGCATTGTGCATCACTTGTTTGTACATACTATTATTACTTTCCTATTATCACCATTGTATTATTATTGTTATTATTTTATTATTATTTTGTTATTATTATTTTCCTGTCTTATTAAACTGTCTTTATCTCAACTCACGGGCTTCACTTTCCATTTCTCTCCCCCGTCCCAGAGAGGGAGGGGGGAGGGTGAGCGAACGGCTGCGTGGTGTTTAGCTGCCGGCCGGGTTAAACCACGACAGTCTTTTTGGCGCCCAACGTGGGGCCCGAAAGGTTGAGATAACGGCAGATCTGATCAGAGTGTGTTAAACTAAAATTGGTGTAAGGATTAGACCTGCTTAATAGTCACTTGTCATTATGCTGATTGCTTTAATCTCAACTCTGCTGCGCCTGTTTTCCAAATTGAGTATTATAGTACATTATTTTCCGTATTTGCTCTCTGTCGTGTTGTTTATTCTCTCCGGGCCCTGGTTTCAGATCATTATGGTGCTGTGTGTTGTAGCAATGGCTTATGAGACGATGAAATATGTGATCATGACTCTAACTTGTTATTTGTATTCAGTAACATCGTCGACTCTGTACTTTGGAAACTGTATCTTGGAAACTATTAGCAATTATACCTATTGTTTTTTTCCATTATGGAGTCAATCTGTGGAGGGGAAAGGGGAGGATATTTTTCCTTACTTGCTTACTCTCCCTTTCTCCTTCACCACCCCTGTATCCTCCTGGGTCACTCTGCCTTCCTCCTTCACCACCCTCTTATCCCCTGAGCTTGTCACAATAGCTCTCCAAGATATTGAATATTTCTGGAATACTCAGAGTACCATAGTCTTGTTGTTCTGCCTCATGAATGCACTTCAGATTCTGCTTATAGTTAAACAACTACTTATGAAGCTCATCCGGAGATCTGCCCGGAGGCAGGATAGTTGTGGGTGGCAGGGAGTATGGGCGGATATGGGCAGGCATCTAGAGCAGTTGGCACCCCCAGTGTGTTGGAAATTCACCCCTGAACAATGGCAAAATCCTCAAAAACTGGCAGAATGCTTGAAAAAAAGGTGTCATGATTCTGGCAGTTCTAAAGTAACACAAATCATTGTAACGTGCTGGGACCTGGATACACTTGGTGGGTGATGCAAAAGAACGGAGAGGTCCGGTGTGTACCTCAAGGAGATTTAATACTGGGTGAGAATAGCCCATGAACTGAATTGTACCATGTTAAATAGTATATTATACTGTATGTTATCACTACCATGATTACTATAGGTGACTAATTAGAATGTATGGAAAAAAGTGTAACCTGAGCATGACATAAATGGTATGGAATAAGGGGTGGATAGATGTCCTGGTTTCAGTTAGCACAGAATTAATTTTCTTCCTAGTAGCTGGTGGAATGCTGTGTTTTGGCTTGGGATGAGAAGAGTGCTGATAACACCCCGATGCTTTAATTGTTGCAGAGCAGTGCTTATACTAAGCCAAGGACATCTCAGCCTTTTGCTCTGTCCTGCCAGCGGGCAGGCTGGGGGTGCAGTAAGAGCTGGGAGGGGACAGACCCAGGACAGGTGACCCAAACTAGCCAAAGGGGTATTCCATACCATCTGACGTCATGCTAAACAATATATAGGGGTGGCTAGCCGGGGGGGGGGGGGCCGGACTGCTCGGGGTTAGGCTGGCCATCGGTCAGCGAGTGGTGAGCAATTGCATTGTGCATCACTTGTTTGTACATACTATTATTACTTTCCTATTATCACCATTGTATTATTATTGTTATTATTTTATTATTATTTTGTTATTATTATTTTCCTGTCTTATTAAACTGTCTTTATCTCAACTCACGGGCTTCACTTTCCATTTCTCTCCCCCGTCCCAGAGAGGGAGGGGGGAGGGTGAGCGAACGGCTGCGTGGTGTTTAGCTGCCGGCCGGGTTAAACCACGACACCCACATGCAACTGGACCCTCCGGGTTCGCTGTTTCCGAGCATCCCTAAACATAGCCCTAGCCGGCATCGAAGACGACTGAAAAATCAGGCCCCAGGAAATGCGTTGCGAGCCCCTTTGGACCATCCAAAAGTGTCACCAAAGGAAGGCTTTGGGTACAAGTGAACTCCCCAGGGGAGCCTTTACGCAGCCCCACATGCAACTGGACCCTCCGGGTTCGCTGTTTCCGAGCATCCCTAAACATAGCCCTAGCCGGCATCGAAGACGACTGAAAAATCACGTCCCAGGAACAGCGTTGCGAGCCCTTTTCGTCCATCCAAATGTGCCCCCAAAGGAAGGCTTTGGGTACAAGTGAACTCCCCAGGGGAGCCTTTACGCAGCCCCACATGCAACTGGACCCTTCGGGTTCGCTGTTTCCGAGCATCCCTAAACATAGCCCTAGCCGGCATCGAAGACGAATGAAAAATCAGGCCCCAGGAAATGCGTTGCGAGCCCTTTTCGTCCATCCAAAAGTGCCCCCAAAGGAAGGCTTTGGGTACAAGTGAACTCCCCAGGGGAGCCTTTACGCAGCCCCACATGCAACTGGACCCTCTGGGTTCGATGTTTCCGAGCATCCCTAAACATAGCCCTAGCCGGCATCGGAGACGAGTGAAAAATCAGGCCCCAGGAAATGCGTTGCGAGCCCTTTTCGTCCATCCAAAAGTGCCCCCAAAGGAAGGCTTTGGGTACAAGTGAACTCCCCAGGAGAGCCTTTACGCAGCCCCACATGCAACTGGACCCTCCGGGTTCGCTGTTCATGAGCAAACCTTAACGTAGCCCTAGCCGGCATCGATGACGACTGAAAAATCAGGCCCCAGGAAAGGCGTTCTGAGGCCTTTTCGCCCATCCAAATGTGCCCCCAAAGGAAGACTTTGGGTACAAGAGAACTCCCCAGGGGAGCCTTTATGCAGCCCCACATGCAACTGGACCCTCCGGGTTCGCTGTTCCTGAGCAAACCTAAACGTAGCCCTGGCCGTCATAGGAGACGACTGAAAAATCAAGCCCCAGGAAATGCGTTGCGAGCCCCTTAGGACCATCCAAAAGTGCCCCCAAAGGAAGGCTTTGGGTACTTCTGAAGTTCCCAGGGGAGCCTTTACGCAGCCCCACATGCAACTGGACCCTCCGGGTTCGATTTTTATGAGCAACCCTAATTATATCCCTAACCGGCATGGGAGAAGACTGAAAACCCGGGCCCCAGAAAACGCGTTGCGAGCCCCTTTGGACCATCCAAAAGTGTCACCAAAGGAAGGCTTTGGGTACAAGAGAACTCCCCAGGGGAGCCTTTACGCAGCCGCACATGCAACTGGACCCTCCGGGTTCGCTGTTCATGAGCAAACCTAAAAGTAGCCCTAGCCGTCATCGAAGACGACTGAAAAATGAGGCCCCAGGAAATGCGTTGCCAGCTCCTTTGGACCATCCAAAAGTGCCCCCAAAGAAAGGCTTTGGGTACATGTGAACTCCCCAGGGGAGCCTTTACGCAGCCCCACATGCAACTGGACAGTCCGGGTTCGCTGTTTCCGAGCATCCCTAAACATAGCCCTAGCCTGCATCGAAGACGAATGAAAAATCAAACCCCAGGAAATGCGTTGTGAGCCCTTTTCGCCCATCCAAAAGTGCCCCCAAAGGAAGGCTTTGGGTACAAGAGAACTCCCCAGGGGAGCCTTTACGCAGCCCCACATGCAACTGGACCCTTCAGGTTCGATTTTTCCGAGCAACCCTAAATATATCCCTAGAAGGCATGGGAGAAGACTGAAAACCCGAGCCCCAGAAAACGCATTGCAAGCCCCTTTGGACCATCCAAAAGTGTCATCAAAGGAAGGCTTTGGGTACATCTGAACTCCCCAGGGGAGCCTTTACGCAGCCCCACATGCAACTGGACCCTTCGGGTTCGCTGTTCCTCAGCAAACCTAAACGTAGCCCTAGCCGTCATCGGAGACGAGTGAAAAATCAGGCCCCAGGAAATGTGTTCCGAGGCTTTTTCGCCCATCAAAATGTGCCCCCAAAGGAAGGCTTTGGGTACAAGTGAACTCCCCAGGGGAGCCTTTACGCAGCCCCACATGCAACTGGGCCCTCGGGGTTCGCTGTTCCTGAGCAAACCTAAACATAGCCCTAGCAGTCATCGGAGACGAGTGAAAAATCAGGCCCCAGGAAATGCGTTCCTAGCCCTTTTCGCCCATCCAAATGTGCCCCCAAACGAAGACTTTGGGTACAAGAGAACTCCCCAGGGGAGCCTTTACGCAGCCCCACATGCAACTGGACCCTCCGGGTTCGCTGTTTCCGAGCATCCCTAAACATAGCCCTAGCCGGCATCGAAGACGACTGAAAAATCAGGCCCCAGGAAATGCGTTGCGAGCCCTTTTCGCCCATCCAAAAGTGCCCCCAAAGGAAGGCTTTGGGTACAAGTGAACTCCCCAGGGGAGCCTTTACGCAGCCCCACATGCAACTGGACCCTCCGGGTTTGCTGTTTCCGAGCATCCCTAAACATAGCCCTAGCCGGCATCGAAGACGACTGAAAAATCAGGTCCCAGGAAATGCGTTGCGAGCCCTTTTCGCCCATCCAAAAGTACCCCCAAAGGAAGGCTTTGGGTACAAGTGAACTCCCCAGGGGAGCCTTTACCCAGCCCCACATGCAACTGGACCCTTCGGGTTCGATTTTTCCGAGCAACCCTAAATATATCCCTAGCCGGCATGGGAGAAGACTGAAAACCCGGGCCCCAGAAAACGCGTTCCAAGCCCCTTTGGACCATCCAAAAGTGTCACCAAAGGAAGGCTTTGGGTACAAGAGAACTCCCCAGGGGAGCCTTTACGCAGCCCCACATGCAACTGGACCCTCCGGGTTCGCTGTTTCCGAGCATCCCTAAACGTAGCCCTAGCCGTCATCGGAGACGACTGAAAAATCTGGCCCCAGGAAATGCATTCCGAGCCCTTTTCGCCCATCCAAAAGTGCCCCCAAAAGAAGGCTTTCGGTACAAGAGAACTCCCCAGGGGAGCCTTTACGCAGCCCCACATGCAACTGGACCCTCCGGGTTCGCTGTTTCCGAGCATCCCTAAACATAGTCCTAGACGGCATCGAAGACGAGTGAAAAATCAGGCCCCAGGAAATGCGTTGCGAGCACTTTTTCCCCGTCCAAATGTGACCCCAAAGGAAGACTTTGGGTACAAGTGAACTCCCCAGGGGAGCCTTTACGCAGCCCCACATGCAACTGGACCCTCCGGGTTCGCTGTTTCCGAGCATCCCTAAACATAGCCCTAGACGGCTTCGAAGACGACTGAAAAATCAGGCCCCAGGAAATGCGTTGCAAGCCCTTTTCTCACATCCCAAAGTGCCCCCAAAGGAAGGCTTTGGGTACAAGTGAACTCCCCAGGGGAGCCATTACGCAGCCCCACATGCAACTGGACCCTCCGGGTTCGCTGTTCCTGAGCAAACCTAAACGTAGCTCCAGCCGTCATCGGAGACGAGTGAAAAATCAGGCCCCAGGAAATGCGTTGCGAGCCCCTTTGGACCATCCAAAAGTGTCATCAAAGGAAGGCTTTGGGTACATCTGAACTCCCCAGGGGAGCCTTTACGCAGCCCCACATGCAACTGGACCCTCCGGGTTCGCTGTTCCTCAGCAAACCTAAACGTAGCCCTAGCCGTCATCGGAGACGAGTGAAAAATCAGGCCCCAGGAAATGCGTTCTGAGGCCTTTTCGCCCATCAAAATGTGCCCCCAAAGGAAGGCTTTGGGTACAAGTGAACTCCCCAGGGGAGCCTTTACGCAGCCCCACATGCAACTGGACCCTCGGGGTTCGCTGTTCCTGAGCAAACCTAAACATAGCCCTAGCAGTCATCGGAGACGAGTGAAAAATCAGGCCCCAGGAAATGCGTTCCTAGCCCTTTTCGCCCATCCAAATGTGCCCCCAAACGAAGACTTTGGGTACAAGAGAACTCCCCAGGGGAGCCTTTACGCAGCCCCACATGCAACTGGACCCTCCGGGTTCGCTGTTTCCGAGCATCCCTAAACATAGCCCTAGCCGGCATCGAAGACGACTGAAAAATCAGGCCCCAGGAAATGCGTTGCGAGCCCTTTTCGCCCATCCAAAAGTGCCCCCAAAGGAAGGCTTTGGGTACAAGTGAACTCCCCAGGGGAGCCTTTACGCAGCCCCACATGCAACTGGACCCTCCGGGTTTGCTGTTTCCGAGCATCCCTAAACATAGCCCTAGCCGGCATCGATGACGACTGAAAAATCAGGTCCCAGGAAATGCGTTACGAGCCCTTTTCGCCCATCCAAAAGTACCCCCAAAGGAAGGCTTTGGGTACAAGTGAACTCCCCAGGGGAGCCTTTACGCAGCCCCACATGCAACTGGACCCTTCGGGTTCGATTTTTCCGAGCAACCCTATATATATCCTTAGCCGGCATGGGAGAAGACTGAAAACCCGCGCCCCAGAAAACGCGTTCCAAGCCCCTTTGGACCATCCAAAAGTGTCACCAAAGGAAGGCTTTGGGTACAAGAGAACTCCCCAGGGGAGCCTTTACGCAGCCCCACATGCAACTGGACCCTCCGGGTTCGCTGTTCCTCAGCAAACCTAAACGTAGCCCTAGCCGTCTTTGGAGACGACTGAAAAATCAGGCCCCAGGAAATGCGTTGCAAGACCCTTTGGACCATCCAAAAGTGCCCGCAAAGGAAGGCTTTGGGTACAAGTGATCTCCCCAGGGGAGCCTTTACGCAGCCCCACATGCAACTGGACCCTCCGGGTTCGCTGTTCCTGAACAAACCTAAACGTAGCCCTAGCCGTCTTCGGAGACGAGTGAAAAATCAGGCCCCAGGAAATGCGTTGCGAGCACTTTTTGCCCGTCCAAATGTGACCCCAAAGGAAGACTTTGGGTACAAGTGAACTCCCCAGGGGAGCCTTAACGCAGCCCCACATGCAACTGGACCCTCCGGGTTCGCTGTTCCTGAACAAACCTAAACGTAGCCCTAGCCGTCTTCGGAGACGAGTGAAAAATCAGGCCCCAGGAAATGCGTTGCGAGCACTTTTTGCCCGTCCAAATGTGCCCCCAAAGGAAGGCTTTGGGTACAAGTGAACTCCCCAGGGGAGCCATTACGCAGCCCCACATGCAACTGGACCCTCCGGGTTCGCTGTTCCTGAGCAAACCTAAACGTAGCTCCAGCCGTCATCGGAGACGAGTGAAAAATCAGGCCCCAGGAAATGCGTTGCGAGCCCCTTTGGACCATCCAAAGGTGTCATCAAAGGAAGGCTTTGGGTACATCTGAACTCCCCAGGGGAGCCTTTACGCAGCCCCACATGCAACTGGACCCTCCGGGTTCGCTGTTCCTCAGCAAACCTAAACGTAGCCCTAGCCGTCATCGGAGACGAGTGAAAAATCAGGCCCCAGGAAATGCGTTCCGAGGCTTTTTCGCCCATCAAAATGTGCCCCCAAAGGAAGGCTTTGGGTACAAGTGAACTCCCCAGGGGAGCCTTTACGCAGCCCCACATGCAACTGGACCCTCGGGGTTCGCTGTTCCTGAGCAAACCTAAACATAGCCCTAGCAGTCATCGGAGACGAGTGAAAAATCAGGCCCCAGGAAATGCGTTGCGAGCCCTTTTCGCCCATCCAAATGTGCCCCCAAACGAAGACTTTGGGTACAAGTGAACTCCCCAGGGGAGCCTTTACGCAGCCCCACATGCAACTGGACCCTCCGGGTTCGCTGTTTCCGAGCATCCCTAAACATAGCCCTAGCCGGCATCGAAGACGACTGAAAAATCAGGCCCCAGGAAATGCGTTGCGAGCCCTTTTCGCCCATCCAAAAGTGCCCCCAAAGGAAGGCTTTGGGTACAAGTGAACTCCCCAGGGGAGCCTTTACGCAGCCCCACATGCAACTGGACCCTCCGGGTTTGCTGTTTCCGAGCATCCCTAAACATAGCCCTAGCCGGCATCGAAGACGACTGAAAAATCAGGTCCCAGGAAATGCGTTGCGAGCCCTTTTCGCCCATCCAAAAGTACCCCCAAAGGAAGGCTTTGGGTACAAGTGAACTCCCCAGGGGAGCCGTTACGCAGCCCCACATGCAACTGGACCCTTCGGGTTCGATTTTTCCGAGCAACCCTAAATATATCCCTAGCCGGCATGGGAGAAGACTGAAAACCCGGGCCCCAGAAAACGCGTTGCAAGCCCCTTTGGACCATCCAAAAGTGTCACCAAAGGAAGGCTTTGGGTACAAGAGAACTCCCCAGGGGAGCCTTTACGCAGCCCCACATGCAACTGGACCCTCCGGGTTCGCTGTTCCTCAGCAAACCTAAACGTAGCCCTAGCCGTCTTCGGAGACGACTGAAAAATCAGGCCCCAGGAAATGCGTTGCAAGACCCTTTGGACCATCCAAAAGTGCCCGCAAAGGAAGGCTTTGGGTACAAGTGATCTCCCCAGGGGAGCCTTTACGCAGCCCCACATGCAACTGGACCCTCCGGGTTCGCTGTTCCTCAGCAAACCTAAACGTAGCCCTAGCCGTCTTCGGAGACGAGTGAAAAATCAGGCCCCAGGAAATGCGTTGCGAGCACTTTTTGCCCGTCCAAATGTGACCCCAAAGGAAGACTTTGGGTACAAGTGAACTCCCCAGGGGAGCCTTTACGCAGCCCCACATGCAACTGGACCCTCCGGGTTCGCTGTTTCCGAGCATCCCTAAACATAGCCCTAGACGGCTTCGAAGACGACTGAAAAATCAGGCCCCAGGAAATGCGTTGCAAGCCCTTTTCTCACATCCCAAAGTGCCCCCAAAGGAAGGCTTTGGGTACAAGTGAACTCCCCAGGGGAGCCATTACGCAGCCCCACATGCAACTGGACCCTCCGGGTTCGCTGTTCCTGAGCAAACCTAAACGTAGCTCCAGCCGTCATCGGAGACGAGTGAAAAATCAGGCCCCAGGAAATGCGTTGCGAGCCCCTTTGGACCATCCAAAAGTGTCATCAAAGGAAGGCTTTGGGTACATCTGAACTCCCCAGAGGAGCCTTTACGCAGCCCCACATGCAACTGGACCCTCCGGGTTCGCTGTTCCTCAGCAAACCTAAACGTAGCCCTAGCCGTCATCGGAGACGAGTGAAAAATCAGGCCCCAGGAAATGCGTTCCGAGGCTTTTTCGCCCATCCAAATGTGCCACCAAAGGAAGGCTTTGGGTACAAGTGAACTCCCCAGGGGAGCCTTTACGCAGCCCCACATGCAACTGGACCCTCGGGGTTCGCTGTTCCTGAGCAAACCTAAACATAGCCCTAGCAGTCATCGGAGACGAGTGAAAAATCAGGCCCCAGGAAATGCGTTGCAAGCCCTTTTCGCCCATCCAAATGTGCCCCCAAACGAAGACTTTGGGTACAAGAGAACTCCCCAGGGGAGCCTTTACGCAGCCCCACATGCAACTGGACCCTCCGGGTTCGCTGTTTCCGAGCATCCCTAAACATAGCCCTAGCCGGCATCGAAGACGAGTGAAAAATCAGGCCCCAGGAAATGCGTTACGAGCCCTTTTCGCCCTTCCAAAAGTGCCCTCAAAGGAAGGCTTTGGGTACAAGTGAACTCCCCAGGGGAGCCTTTACGCAGCCCCACATGCAACTGGACCCTCCGGGTTCGCTGTTTCCGAGCAACCCTAAATATATCCCTAGCCGGCATGGGAGAAGACTGAAAACCCGGGCCCCAGAAAACGCGTTCCAAGCCCCTTTGGACCATCCAAAAGTGTCACCAAAGGAAGGCTTTGGGTACAAGAGAACTCCCCAGGGGAGCCTTTACGCAGCCCCACATGCAACTGGACCCTCCGGGTTCGCTGTTCAAGTGCAAACCTAAACGTAGCCCTAGCCGTCTTCGGAGACGACTGAAAAATCAGGCCCCAGGAAATGCGTTGCAAGCCCCTTTGGACCATCCAAAAGTGCCCGCAAAGGAAGGCTTTGGGTACAAGTGATCTCCCCAGGGGAGCCTTTACGCAGCCCCACATGCAACTGGACCCTCCGGGTTCGCTGTTCCTGAACAAACCTAAACGTAGCCCTAGCCGTCTTCGGAGACGAGTGAAAAATCAGGCCCCAGGAAATGCGTTGCGAGCACTTTTTGCCCGTCCAAATGTGACCCCAAAGGAAGACTTTGGGTACAAGTGAACTCCCCAGGGGAGCCTTTACGCAGCCCCACATGCAACTGGACCCTCCGGGTTCGCTGTTTCCGAGCATCCCTAAACATAGCCCTAGACGGCTTCGAAGACGACTGAAAAATCAGGCCCCAGGAAATGCGTTGCAAGCCCTTTTCTCACATCCCAAAGTGCCCCCAAAGGAAGGCTTTGGGTACAAGTGAACTCCCCAGGGGAGCCATTACGCAGCCCCACATGCAACTGGACCCTCCGGGTTCGCTGTTCCTGAGCAAACCTAAACGTAGCTCCAGCCGTCATCGGAGACGAGTGAAAAATCAGGCCCCAGGAAATGCGTTGCGAGCCCCTTTGGACCATCCAAAAGTGTCATCAAAGGAAGGCTTTGGGTACATCTGAACTCCCCAGGGGAGCCTTTACGCAGCCCCACATGCAACTGGACCCTTCGGGTTCGATTTTTCCGAGCAACCCTAAATATATCCCTAGTCGGCATGGGAGAAGACTGAAAACCCGGGCCCCAGAAAACGCGTTCCAAGCCCCTTTGGACCATCCAAATGTGTCACCAAAGGAAGGCTTTGGGTACAAGAGAACTCCCCAGGGGAGCCTTTACGCAGCCCCACATGCAACTGGACCCTCCGGGTTCGCTGTTCCTCAGCAAACCTAAACGTAGCCCTAGCCGTCTTCGGAGACCACTGAAAAATCAGGCCCCAGGAAATGCGTTGCGAGCACTTTTTGCCCGTCCAAATGTGACCCCAAAGGAAGACTTTGGGTACAAGTGAACTCCCCAGGGGAGCCTTTACGCAGCCCCACATGCAACTGGACCCTCCGGGTTCGCTGTTTCCGAGCATCCCTAAACATAGCCCTAGACGGCTTCGAAGACGACTGAAAAATCAGGCCCCAGGAAATGCGTTGCAAGCCCTTTTCTCACATCCCAAAGTGCCCCCAAAGGAAGGCTTTGGGTACAAGTGAACTCCCCAGGGGAGCCATTACGCAGCCCCACATGCAACTGGACCCTCCGGGTTCGCTGTTCCTGAGCAAACCTAAACGTAGCTCCAGCCGTCATCGGAGACGAGTGAAAAATCAGGCCCCAGGATATGCGTTGCGAGCCCCTTTGGACCATCCAAAAGTGTCCCCAAAGGAAGGCTTTGGGTACAAGTGAACTCCCCAGGGGAGCCTTTACGCAGCCCCACATGCAACTGGACCCTCCGGGTTCGATTATTCCGAGCAACCCTAAATATATCACTAGCCGGCATGGGAGAAGACTGAAAACCCGGGCCCCAGAAAACGCGTTGCGAGCCCCTTTGGACCATCCAAAAGTGCCCCCAAAGGAAGGCTTTGGGTACAAGTGAACTCCCCAGGGGAGCCTTTACGCAGCCCCACATGCAACTGGACCCTCCGGGTTTGCTGTTCATGAGCAAACCTAAACGTAGCCCTGGCCGTCATCGAAGACGACTGAAAAATCAGACCCCAGGAAATGCGTTGCAAGCCCCTTTGGACCATCCAAAAGTGCCCGCAAAGGAAGGCTTTGGGTACAAGTGAACTCCCCAGGGGAGCCTTTACGCAGCCCCACATGCAACTGGACCCTCCGGGTTCGATTTTTCCGGGCAAACCTAAATATATCCCAAGCCGGCATGGGAGAAGGCTGAAAACCTGAGCCCCAGAAAACGCGTTGCAAGCCCCTTTGGACCATCCAAAAGTGTCACCAAAGGAAGGCTTTGGGTACAAGAGAACTCCCCAGGGGAGCCTTTACGCAGCCCCACATGCAACTGGACCCTCCGGGTTCGCTGTTCCTGAGCAAACCTAAACGTAGCCCTAGCCGTCATCGGAGACGAGTGAAAAATCAGGCCCCAGGAAATGCTTTGCGAGCCCCTTTGGACCATCTAAAAGTGCCCCTAAAGGAAGGCTTTGGGTACAAGTGATCTCCCCAGGGGAGCCTTTACGCAGCCCCACATGCAACTGGACCCTCCGGGTTCGCTGTTCCTGAGCAAACATAAACGTCCCCCTAGCCGTCTTCGGAGACGAGTGAAAAATCAGGCCCCAGGAAATGCGTTCCGAGGCCTTTTCTCCCATCCAAAAGTGCCCCCAAAGGAAGGCTTTGGGTACAAGAGAACTCCCCAGGGGAGCCTTTACGCAGCCCCACATGCAACTGGACCCTCCGGGTTCGCTGTTCCTGAGCAAACCTAAACATAGCCCTAGCAGTCATCGGAGACAAGTGAAAAATGAGGCCCCAGGAAATGCGTTCCGAGCCCTTTTCGCCCATCCAAAAGTGCCCCCAAAGGAAGGCTTTGGGTACAAGTGAACTCCCCAGGGGAGCCTTTACGCAGCCCCACATGCAACTGGACCCTCCGGGTTCGCTGTTCATGAGCAAACCTAAACGTAGCCCTAATTGTCATCGGAGACGAGTGAAAAATCAGGCCCCAGGAAAGGCGTTCCGAGGCCTTTTCGCCCATCCAAAATGGGCCCCCAAAGGAAGGCTTTGGGTACAAGTGAACTCCCCAGGGGAGCCTTTACGCAGCCCCACATGCAACTGGACCCTCCGGGTTCGCTGTTTCCGAGCATCCCTAAACATAACCCTAGACGGCATCGAAGACGAGTGAAAAATCAGGCCCCAGGAAATGCGTTGCGAGCCCTTTTCGCCCATCCAAAAGTGCCCCCAAAGGAAGGCGTTGGGTACAAGTGAACTCCCCAGGGGAGCCTTTACGCAGCCCCACATGCAACTGGACCCTCCGGGTTCGCTGTTTCCGAGCATCCCTAAACATAGCCCTAGCCGGCATCGAAGACGAGTGAAAAATCAGGCCCCAGGAAATGCGTTGCAAGCCCTTTTCGCCCATCCAAAAGTGCCCCCAAAGGAAGGCTTTGGGTACAAGTGAACTCCCCAGGGGAGCCTTTACGCAGCCCCACATGCAACTGGACCCTCCGGGTTCGCTGTTCCTGAGCATCCCTAAACATAGCCCTAGCCGGCATCGAATACGAGTGAAAAATTAGGCCCCAGGAAATGCGTTGCGAGCCCTTTTCGTCCATCCAAAAGTGCCCCCAAAGGAAGGCTTTGGGTACAAGTGAACTCCCCAGGGAAGCCTTTACGCAGCCCCACATGCTACTGGACCCTCCGGGTTAACTGTTTCCGAGCATCCCTAAACATAGCCCTAGCCGGCATCGATGACGACTGAAAAATCAGGTCCCAGGAAATGCGTTACAAGCCCCTTTGGACCATCGAAACGTGTCACCAAAGGAAGGCTTTGAGTACAAGAGAACTCCCCAGGGGAGCCTTTACGCAGCCCCACATGCAACTGGACCCTCCGGGTTCGCTGTTTCCGAGCAACCCTAAATATATCCTTAACCGGCATGGGAGAAGACTGAAAACCCGGGCCCCAGAAAAAGCGTTCCAAGCCCCTTTGGACCATCCAAACGTGTCACAAAAGGAAGGCTTTGGGTACAAGAGAACTCCCCAGGGGAGCCTTTACGCAGCCCCACATGCAAGTGGACCCTCCGGGTTCGCTGTTCCTCAGCAAACCTAAACGTAGCCCTAGCCGTCTTCGGAGACGACTGAAAAATCAGGCCCCAGGAAATGCGTTGCAAGACCCTTTGGACCATCCAAAAGTGCCCGCAAAGGAAGGCTTTGGGTACAAGTGATCTCCCCAGGGGAGCCTTTACGCAGCCCCACATGCAACTGGACCCTCCGGGTTCGCTGTTCCTGAACAAACCTAAACGTAGCCCTAGCCGTCTTCGGAGACGAGTGAAAAATCAGGCCCCAGGAAATGCGTTGCGAGCACTTTTTGCCCGTCCAAATGTGACCCCAAAGGAAGACTTTGGGTACAAGTGAACTCCCCAGGGGAGCCTTTACGCAGCCCCACATGCAACTGGACCCTCCGGGTTCGCTGTTTCCGAGCATCCCTAAACATAGCCCTAGACGGCTTCGAAGACGACTGAAAAATCAGGCCCCAGGAAATGCGTTGCAAGCCCTTTTCTCACATCCCAAAGTGCCCCCAAAGGAAGGCTTTGGGTACAAGTGAACTCCCCAGGGGAGCCATTACGCAGCCCCACATGCAACTGGACCCTCCGGGTTCGCTGTTCCTGAGCAAACCTAAACGTAGCCCTAGCGGTCATCGGAGACGAGTGAAAAATCAGGCCCCAGGATATGCGTTGCGAGCCCCTTTGGACCATCCAAAAGTGTCCCCAAAGGAAGGCTTTGGGTACAAGTGAACTCCCCAGGGGAGCCTTTACGCAGCCCCACATGCAACTGGACCCTCCGGGTTTGCTGTTCATGAGCAAACCTAAACGTAGCCCTGGCCGTCATCGAAGACGACTGAAAAATCAGGCACCAGGAAATGCGTTGCAAGCCCCTTTGGACCATCCAAAAGTGCCCGCAAAGGAAGGCTTTGTGTACAAGTGAACTCCCCAGGGGAGCCTTTACGCAGCCCCACATGCAACTGGACCCTCCGGGTTCGATTTTTCCGGGCAAACCTAAATATATCCCAAGCCGGCATGGGAGAAGACTGAAAACCTGAGCCCCAGAAAACGCGTTGCAAGCCCCTTTGGACCATCCAAAAGTGTCACCAAAGGAAGGCTTTGGGTACAAGAGAACTCCCCAGGGGAGCCTTTACGCAGCCCCACATGCAACTGGACCCTCGGGGTTCGCTGTTCCTGAGCAAACCTAAACATAGCCCTAGCCGTCATCGGAGACGAGTGAAAAATCAGGCCCCAGGAAATGCTTTGCGAGCCCCTTTGGACCATCTAAAAGTGCCCCTAAAGGAAGGCTTTGGGTACAAGTGATCTCCCCAGGGGAGCCTTTACGCAGCCCCACATGCAACTGGACCCTCCGGATTCGCTGTTCCTGAGCAAACCTAAACGTCCCCTTAGCCGTCTTCGGAGACGAGTGAAAAATCAGGCCCCAGGAAATGCGTTCCGAGGCCTTTTCTCCCATCCAAAAGAGCCCCCAAAGGAAGGCTTTGGGTACAAGAGAACTCCCCAGGGGAGCCTTTACGCAGCCCCACATGCAACTGGACCCTCCGGGTTCGCTGTTCCTGAGCAAACCTAAACATAGCCCTAGCAGTCATCGGAGACAAGTGAAAAATGAGGCCCCAGGAAATGCGTTCCGAGCCCTTTTCGCCCATCCAAAAGTGCCCCCAAAGGAAGGCTTTGGGTACAAGTGAACTCCCCAGGGGAGCCTTTACGCAGCCCCACATGCAACTGGACCCTCCGGGTTCGCTGTTCATGAGCAAACCTAAACGTAGCCCTAGCCGTCATCGGAGACGAGTGAAAAATCAGGCCCCAGGAAAGGCGTTCCGAGGCCTTTTCGCCCATCCAAAAAGGGCCCCCAAAGGAAGGATTTGGGTACAAGTGAACTCCCCAGGGGAGCCTTTACGCAGCCCCACATGCAACTGGACCCTCCGGGTTCGCTGTTTCCGAGCATCCCTAAACATAACCCTAGACGGCATCGAAGACGAGTGAAAAATCAGGCCCCAGGAAATGCGTTGCGAGCCCTTTTTGCCCATCCAAAAGTGCCCCCAAAGGAAGGCGTTGGGTACAAGTGAACTCCCCAGGGGAGCCTTTACGCAGCCCCACATGCAACTGGACCCTCCGGGTTCGCTGTTTCCGAGCATCCCTAAACATAGCCCTAGCCGGCATCGAAGACGAGTGAAAAATCAGGCCCCAGGAAATGCGTTGCAAGCCCTTTTCGCCCATCCAAAAGTGCCCCCAAAGGAAGGCTTTGGGTACAAGTGAACTCCCCAGGGGAGCCTTTACGCAGCCCCACATGCAACTGGACCCTCCGGGTTCGCTGTTCCTGAGCATCCCTAAACATAGCCCTAGCCGGCATCGAATACGAGTGAAAAATTAGGCCCCAGGAAATGCGTTGCGAGCCCTTTTCGTCCATCCAAAAGTGCCCCCAAAGGAAGGCTTTGGGTACAAGTGAACTCCCCAGGGAAGCCTTTACGCAGCCCCACATGCTACTGGACCCTCCGGGTTAACTGTTTCCGAGCATCCCTAAACATAGCCCTAGCCGGCATCGATGACGACTGAAAAATCAGGTCCCAGGAAATGCGTTGCGAGCCCCTTAGGACCATCCAAAAGTGCCCCCAAAGGAAGGCTTTGGATACAAGTGATCTCCCCAGGGGAGCCTTCACACAGCCCCACATGCAACTGGACCCTCCGGTTTCGCTGTTCATTAGCAAACCTAAACGTAGCCCTAGCCGTCATCGGAGACGAGTGAAAAATCAGGCCCCAGGAAATGCGTTGCAAGACCCTTTTGCCCATCCAAAAGTGCCCGCAAAGGAAGGCTTTGGGTACAAGTGAACTCCCCAGGGGAGCCTTTACGCAGCCCCACATGCAACTGGACCCTCCGGGTTCGCTGTTTCCGAGCATCCCTAAACATATCCCTAGACGGCATCGAAGACGAGTGAAAAATCAGGCCCCAGGAAATGCGTTACAAGCCCCTTTGGACCATCGAAACGTGTCACCAAAGGAAGGCTTTGAGTACAAGAGAACTCCCCAGGGGAGCCTTTACGCAGCCCCACATGCAACTGGACCCTCCGGGTTCGCTGTTTCCGAGCAACCCTAAACATAGCCCTAGCCGTCATCGGAGACGACTGAAAACTCAGGCCCCAGGAAATGCGTTGCGAGCCCCTTTGGACCATCCAAACGTGTCACCAAAGGAAGGCTTTGGGTACAAGTGAACTCCCCCGGGGAGCCTTTACGCAGCCCCACATGCAACTGGACCCTCCGGGTTCGCTGTTTTTGAACAAACCTAAACGTAGCCCTAGCCATCATTGGAGACGAGTGAAAAATCAGGCCCCACGAAATGCGTTGCAAGCCCCTTTGGACCATCCAAAAGTGCCCCCAAAGGAAGGCTTTGGGTACAAGAGAACTCCCCAGGGGAGCCTTTACGCAGCCCCACATGCAACTGGACCCTCCGGGTTCGCTGTTCCTCAGCAAACCTAAACGTAGCCCTAGCCGTCATCGGAGACGAGTGAAAAATCAGGCCCCAGGAAATGCTTTGCGAGCCCCTTTGGACCATCTAAAAGTGCCCCTAAAGGAAGGCTTTGGGTACAAGAGAACTCCCCAGGGGAGCCTTTACGCAGCCCCACATGCAACTGGACCCTCCGGATTCGCTGTTCCTGAGCAAACCTAAACGTCCCCCTAGCCGTCTTCGGAGACGAGTGAAAAATCAGGCCCCAGGAAATGCGTTCCGAGGCCTTTTCTCCCATCCAAAAGAGCCCCCAAAGGAAGGCTTTGGGTACAAGAGAACTCCCCAGGGGAGCCTTTACGCAGCCCCACATGCAACTGGACCCTCCGGGTTCGCTGTTCCTGAGCAAACCTAAACATAGCCCTAGCAGTCATCGGAGACAAGTGAAAAATGAGGCCCCAGGAAATGCGTTCCGAGCCCTTTTCGCCCATCCAAAAGTGCCCCCAAAGGAAGGCTTTGGGTACAAGTGAACTCCCCAGGGGAGCCTTTACGCAGCCCCACATGCAACTGGACCCTCCGGGTTCGCTGTTCATGAGCAAACCTAAACGTAGCCCTAGCCGTCATCGGAGACGAGTGAAAAATCAGGCCCCAGGAAAGGCGTTCCGAGGCCTTTTCGCCCATCCAAAAAGGGCCCCCAAAGGAAGGATTTGGGTACAAGTGAACTCCCCAGGGGAGCCTTTACGCAGCCCCACATGCAACTGGACCCTCCGGGTTCGCTGTTTCCGAGCATCCCTAAACATAACCCTAGACGGCATCGAAGACGAGTGAAAAATCAGGCCCCAGGAAATGCGTTGCGAGCCCTTTTTGCCCATCCAAAAGTGCCCCCAAAGGAAGGCGTTGGGTACAAGTGAACTCCCCAGGGGAGCCTTTACGCAGCCCCACATGCAACTGGACCCTCCGGGTTCGCTGTTTCCGAGCATCCCTAAACATAGCCCTAGCCGGCATCGAAGACGAGTGAAAAATCAGGCCCCAGGAAATGCGTTGCAAGCCCTTTTCGCCCATCCAAAAGTGCCCCCAAAGGAAGGCTTTGGGTACAAGTGAACTCCCCAGGGGAGCCTTTACGCAGCCCCACATGCAACTGGACCCTCCGGGTTCGCTGTTCCTGAGCATCCCTAAACATAGCCCTAGCCGGCATCGAATACGAGTGAAAAATTAGGCCCCAGGAAATGCGTTGCGAGCCCTTTTCGTCCATCCAAAAGTGCCCCCAAAGGAAGGCTTTGGGTACAAGTGAACTCCCCAGGGAAGCCTTTACGCAGCCCCACATGCTACTGGACCCTCCGGGTTAACTGTTTCCGAGCATCCCTAAACATAGCCCTAGCCGGCATCGATGACGACTGAAAAATCAGGTCCCAGGAAATGCGTTACAAGCCCCTTTGGACCATCGAAACGTGTCACCAAAGGAAGGCTTTGAGTACAAGAGAACTCCCCAGGGGAGCTTTTACGCAGCCCCACATGCAACTGGACCCTCCGGGTTCGCTGTTTCCGAGCAACCCTAAACATAGCCCTAGCCGTCATCGGAGACGACTGAAAACTCAGGCCCCAGGAAATGCGTTGCGAGCCCCTTTGGACCATCCAAACGTGTCACCAAAGGAAGGCTTTGGGTACAAGTGAACTCCCCCGGGGAGCCTTTACGCAGCCCCACATGCAACTGGACCCTCCGGGTTCGCTGTTTTTGAACAAACCTAAACGTATCCCTAGCCATCATTGGAGACGAGTGAAAAATCAGGCCCCACGAAATGCGTTGCAAGCCCCTTTGGACCATCCAAAAGTGCCCCCAAAGGAAGGCTTTGGGTACAAGTGAACTCCCCAGGGGAGCCTTTACGCAGCCCCACATGCAACTGGACCCTCTGGGTTCGCTGTTTCCGAGCATCCCTAAACATAGCCCTAGCCGTCATCGGAGACGACTGAAAACTCAGGCCCCAGGAAATGCGTTGCGAGCCCCTTAGGACCATCCAAAAGTGCCCCCAAAGGAAGGCTTTGGGTACAAGAGAACTCCCCAGGGGAGCCTTTACTCAGCCCCACATGCAACTGGACCCTCCGGGTTCGCTGTTCATGAGCAAACCTAAACGTAGCCCTAGCCGTCATCGGAGACGACTGAAAAATCAGGCCCCAGGAAATGCGTTGCGAGCCCCTTTGGACCATCCAAAAGTATCACCAAAGGAAGGCTTTGGGTACAAGTGAACTCCCCAGGGGAGCCTTTACGCAGCCCCACAAGCAACTGGACCCTCCGGGTTCGCTGTTTCCGAGCATCCCTAAACATAGCCCTAGACGGCTTCGAAGACGAGTGAAAAATCAGGCCCCAGGAAATGCGTTGCAAGCCCTTTTCGCCCATCCAAAAGTGCCCCCAAAGGAAGGCTTTGGGTACAAGTGATCTCCCCAGGGGAGCCTTTACGCAGCCCCACATGCAACTGGACCCTCCGGGTTCGCTGTTTCCGAGCATCCCTAAACATAGCCCTAGCCGGCATCGATGACGACTGAAAAATCAGGCCCCAGGAAATGCGTTGCGAGCCCCTTAGGACCATCCAAAAGTGCCCCCAAAGGAAGGCTTTGGATACAAGTGAACTCCCCAGGGGAGCCTTTACGCAGCCCCACATGCAACTGGACCCTCCGGGTTCGCTGTTCCTGAGCAAACCTAAACGTAGCCCTGGCCATCATCGGAGACGAGTGAAAAATCAGGCCCCAGGAAATGCGTTCCGATGCCTTTTCGCCCATTCAAATGTGCCCCAAAAGGAAGACTTTGGGTACAAGAGAACTCCCCAGGGGAGCCTTTACGCAGCCCCACATGCAACTGGACCCTCCGGGTTCGCTGTTTCCGAGCATCCCTAAACGTAGCCCTAGCCGTCATCGGAGACGAGTGAAAAATCTGGCCCCAGGAAATGCATTCCGAGCCCTTTTCGCCCATCCAAAAGTGCCCCCAAAAGAAGGCTTTGGGTACAAGAGAACTCCCCAGGGGAGCCTTTACGCAGCCCCACATGCAACTGGACCCTCCAGGTTCGCTGTTTCCGAGCATCCCTAAACATAGTCCTAGCCGGCATCGATGACGACTGAAAAATCAGGCCCCAGGAAATGCGTTACGAGCCCTTTTCGCCCATCCAAAAGTGCCCCCAAAGGAAGGCTTTGGGTACAAGTGAACTCCCCAGGGGAGCCTTTACGCAGCCCCACATGCAACTGGACCCTCCGGGTTCGATGTTTCCGAGCATCCCTAAACATAGCCCTAGCCGGCATCGAAGTCGACTGAAAAATCAGACCCCAGGAAATGTTTTGCAAGCCCTTTTCATCCATCCAAAAGTGCCCCCAAAGGAAGGCTTTGGATACAAGTGAACTCCCCAGGGGAGCCTTTACGCAGCCGCACATGCAACTGGACCCTCCGGGTTCGATTTTTCCGAGCAATCCTAAATATATCCCTAGCCGGCTTGGGAGAAGACTGAAAACCCGGGCCCCAGAAAACGCGTTGCAAGCCCCTTTGGACCATCCAAACGTGTCACCAAAGGAAGGCTTTGGGTACAAGTGAACTCCCCCGGGGAGCCTTTACGCAGCCCCACATGCAACTGGACCCTCCGGGTTCGCTGTTTTTGAACAAACCTAAACGTAGCCCTAGCCATCATTGGAGACGAGTGAAAAATCAGGCCCCACGAAATGCGTTGCAAGCCCCTTTGGACCATCCAAAAGTGCCCCCAAAGGAAGGCTTTGGGTACAAGTGAACTCCCCAGGGGAGCCTTTACGCAGCCCCACATGCAACTGGACCCTCTGGGTTCGCTGTTTCCGAGCATCCCTAAACATAGCCCTAGCCGTCATCGGAGACGACTGAAAACTCAGGCCCCAGGAAATGCGTTGCGAGCCCCTTCGGACCATCCAAAAGTGCCCCCAAAGGAAGGCTTTGGGTACAAGAGAACTCCCCAGGGGAGCCTTTACGCAGCCCCACATGCAACTGGACCCTCCGGGTTCGCTGTTTCCGAGCATCCCTAAACATAGTCCTAGACGGCATCGAAGACGACTGAAAAATCAGGCCCCAGGAAATGCGTTGCAAGCCCTTTTCGCCCATCCAAAAGTGCCCCCAAAGGAAGGCTTTGGATACAAGTGAACTCCCCAGGGGAGCCTTTACGCAGCCCCACATGCAACTGGACCCTCCGGGTTCGCTGTTCCTGAGCAAACCTAAACGTAGCCCTAGCCATCATCGGAGACGAGTGAAAAATCAGGCCCCAGGAAATGCGTTCCGATGCCTTTTCGCCCATTCAAAAGTGCCCTCAAAGGAAGGCTTTGGGTAGAAGTGAACTCCCCAGGGGAGCTTTTACGCAGCCCCACATGCAACTGGACCCTCCGGGTTCGCTGTTTCCGAGCATCCCTAAACATAACCCTAGCCGGCATCGATGACGACTGAAAAATCAGGCCCCAGGAAATGCGTTGCGAGCCCTTTTCGTCCATCCAAAAGTGCCCCCAAAGGAAGGCTTTGGGTACAAGTGAACTCCCCAGGGGAGCCTTTACGCAGCCCCACATGTAACTGGACCCTCCGGTTTCGATTTTTCCGAGCAAACCTAAATATATCACTAACAGGCATGGGAGAAGACTGAAAACCCGGGCCCCAGAAAACGCGTTCCAAGCCCCTTTGGACCATCCAAAAGTATCACCAAAGGAAGGCTTTGGGTACAAGTGAACTCCCCAGGGGAGCCTTTACGCAGCCCCACATGCAACTGGACCCTCCGGGTTCGCTGTTTCCGAGCATCCCTGAACATAGCCCTAGCCGTCATCGGAGACGAGTGAAAAATCAGGCCCAAGGAAATGTGTTCCGAGCCCTTTTCACCCATCCAAAAGTGCCCCCAAAGAAAGGCTTTGGGTACAAGTGAACTCCCCACGGGAGCCTTTACGCAGCCCCACATGCAACTGGACCCTTCGGGTTCGCTGTTTCCGAGCATCCCTAAACATAGCCCTAGCCGGCATCGATGACGACTGAAAAATCAGGCCCCAGGAAATGCGTTGCGAGCCCTTTTCGTCCATCCAAAAGTGCCCCCAAAGGAAGGCTTTGGGTACAAGTGAACTCCCCAGGGGAGCCTTTACGCAGCCCCACATGCAACTGGACCCTCCGGGTTCGCTGTTTCCGAGCATCCCTAAACGTAACCCTAGCCGGCATCGATGACGACTGAAAAATCAGGCCCCAGGAAATGCGTTGCGAGCCCCTTAGGACCATCCAAAAGTGCCCCCAAAGGAAGGCTTTGGGTACAAGTGAACTCCCCAGGGGAGCCTTTACGCAGCCCCACATGCAACTGGACCCTCCAGGTTCGATTTTTCCGAGCAACCCTAAATATATCACTAGCCGGCATGGGAGAAGACTGAAAACCCGGGCCCCAGAAAACGCATTGCAAGCCCCTTTGGACCATCCAAAAGTGCCCCCAAAGGAAGGCTTTGGGTACAAGTGATCTCCCCAGGGGAGCCTTTACACAGCCCCACATGCAACTGGACCCTCCGGATTCGCTGTTCCTGAGCAAACCTAAACATAGCCCTAGCAGTCATCGGAGACAAGTGAAAAATGAGGCCCCAGGAAATGCGTTCCGAGCCCTTTTCGCCCATCCAAAAGTGCCCCCAAAGGAAGGCTTTGGGTACAAGTGAACTCCCCAGGGGAGCCTTTACGCAGCCCCACATGCAACTGGACCCTCCGGGTTCGCTGTTCATGAGCAAACCTAAACGTAGCCCTAGCCGTCATCGGAGACGAGTGAAAAATCAGGCCCCAGGAAAGGCGTTCCGAGGCCTTTTCGCCCATCCAAAAAGGGCCCCCAAAGGAAGGATTTGGGTACAAGTGAACTCCCCAGGGGAGCCTTTACGCAGCCCCACATGCAACTGGACCCTCCGGGTTCGCTGTTTCCGAGCATCCCTAAACATAACCCTAGACGGCATCGAAGACGAGTGAAAAATCAGGCCCCAGGAAATGCGTTGCGAGCCCTTTTTGCCCATCCAAAAGTGCCCCCAAAGGAAGGCGTTGGGTACAAGTGAACTCCCCAGGGGAGCCTTTACGCAGCCCCACATGCAACTGGACCCTCCGGGTTCGCTGTTTCCGAGCATCCCTAAACATAGCCCTAGCCGGCATCGAAGACGAGTGAAAAATCAGGCCCCAGGAAATGCGTTGCAAGCCCTTTTCGCCCATCCAAAAGTGCCCCCAAAGGAAGGCTTTGGGTACAAGTGAACTCCCCAGGGGAGCCTTTACGCAGCCCCACATGCAACTGGACCCTCCGGGTTCGCTGTTCCTGAGCATCCCTAAACATAGCCCTAGCCGGCATCGAATACGAGTGAAAAATTAGGCCCCAGGAAATGCGTTGCGAGCCCTTTTCGTCCATCCAAAAGTGCCCCCAAAGGAAGGCTTTGGGTACAAGTGAACTCCCCAGGGAAGCCTTTACGCAGCCCCACATGCTACTGGACCCTCCGGGTTAACTGTTTCCGAGCATCCCTAAACATAGCCCTAGCCGGCATCGATGACGACTGAAAAATCAGGTCCCAGGAAATGCGTTGCGAGCCCCTTAGGACCATCCAAAAGTGCCCCCAAAGGAAGGCTTTGGATACAAGTGATCTCCCCAGGGGAGCCTTCACACAGCCCCACATGCAACTGGACCCTCCGGTTTCGCTGTTCATTAGCAAACCTAAACGTAGCCCTAGCCGTCATCGGAGACGAGTGAAAAATCAGGCCCCAGGAAATGCGTTGCAAGACCCTTTTGCCCATCCAAAAGTGCCCGCAAAGGAAGGCTTTGGGTACAAGTGAACTCCCCAGGGGAGCCTTTACGCAGCCCCACATGCAACTGGACCCTCCGGGTTCGCTGTTTCCGAGCATCCCTAAACATATCCCTAGACGGCATCGAAGACGAGTGAAAAATCAGGCCCCAGGAAATGCGTTACAAGCCCCTTTGGACCATCGAAACGTGTCACCAAAGGAAGGCTTTGAGTACAAGAGAACTCCCCAGGGGAGCCTTTACGCAGCCCCACATGCAACTGGACCCTCCGGGTTCGCTGTTTCCGAGCAACCCTAAACATAGCCCTAGCCGTCATCGGAGACGACTGAAAACTCAGGCCCCAGGAAATGCGTTGCGAGCCCCTTTGGACCATCCAAACGTGTCACCAAAGGAAGGCTTTGGGTACAAGTGAACTCCCCCGGGGAGCCTTTACGCAGCCCCACATGCAACTGGACCCTCCGGGTTCGCTGTTTTTGAACAAACCTAAACGTAGCCCTAGCCATCATTGGAGACGAGTGAAAAATCAGGCCCCACGAAATGCGTTGCAAGCCCCTTTGGACCATCCAAAAGTGCCCCCAAAGGAAGGCTTTGGGTACAAGAGAACTCCCCAGGGGAGCCTTTACGCAGCCCCACATGCAACTGGACCCTCCGGGTTCGCTGTTCCTCAGCAAACCTAAACGTAGCCCTAGCCGTCATCGGAGACGAGTGAAAAATCAGGCCCCAGGAAATGCTTTGCGAGCCCCTTTGGACCATCTAAAAGTGCCCCTAAAGGAAGGCTTTGGGTACAAGAGAACTCCCCAGGGGAGCCTTTACGCAGCCCCACATGCAACTGGACCCTCCGGGTTCGCTGTTCCTGAGCAAACCTAAACGTAGCTCCAGCCGTCATCGGAGACGAGTGAAAAATCAGGCCCCAGGAAATGCGTTGCGAGCCCCTTTGGACCATCCAAAGGTGTCATCAAAGGAAGGCTTTGGGTACATCTGAACTCCCCAGGGGAGCCTTTACGCAGCCCCACATGCAACTGGACCCTCCGGGTTCGCTGTTCCTCAGCAAACCTAAACGTAGCCCTAGCCGTCATCGGAGACGAGTGAAAAATCAGGCCCCAGGAAATGCGTTCCGAGGCTTTTTCGCCCATCAAAATGTGCCCCCAAAGGAAGGCTTTGGGTACAAGTGAACTCCCCAGGGGAGCCTTTACGCAGCCCCACATGCAACTGGACCCTCGGGGTTCGCTGTTCCTGAGCAAACCTAAACATAGCCCTAGCAGTCATCGGAGACGAGTGAAAAATCAGGCCCCAGGAAATGCGTTGCGAGCCCTTTTCGCCCATCCAAATGTGCCCCCAAAGGAAGACTTTGGGTACAAGAGAACTCCCCAGGGGAGCCTTTACGCAGCCCCACATGCAACTGGACCCTCCGGGTTCGCTGTTTCCGAGCATCCCTAAACATAGCCCTAGCCGGCATCGAAGACGACTGAAAAATCAGGCCCCAGGAAATGCGTTGCGAGCCCTTTTCGCCCATCCAAAAGTGCCCCCAAAGGAAGGCTTTGGGTACAAGTGAACTCCCCAGGGGAGCCTTTACGCAGCCCCACATGCAACTGGACCCTCCGGGTTTGCTGTTTCCGAGCATCCCTAAACATAGCCCTAGCCGGCATCGAAGACGACTGAAAAATCAGGTCCCAGGAAATGCGTTGCGAGCCCTTTTCGCCCATCCAAAAGTACCCCCAAAGGAAGGCTTTGGGTACAAGTGAACTCCCCAGGGGAGCCGTTACGCAGCCCCACATGCAACTGGACCCTTCGGGTTCGATTTTTCCGAGCAACCCTAAATATATCCCTAGCCGGCATGGGAGAAGACTGAAAACCCGGGCCCCAGAAAACGCGTTGCAAGCCCCTTTGGACCATCCAAAAGTGTCACCAAAGGAAGGCTTTGGGTACAAGAGAACTCCCCAGGGGAGCCTTTACGCAGCCCCACATGCAACTGGACCCTCCGGGTTCGCTGTTCCTCAGCAAACCTAAACGTAGCCCTAGCCGTCTTCGGAGACGACTGAAAAATCAGGCCCCAGGAAATGCGTTGCAAGACCCTTTGGACCATCCAAAAGTGCCCGCAAAGGAAGGCTTTGGGTACAAGTGATCTCCCCAGGGGAGCCTTTACGCAGCCCCACATGCAACTGGACCCTCCGGGTTCGCTGTTCCTCAGCAAACCTAAACGTAGCCCTAGCCGTCTTCGGAGACGAGTGAAAAATCAGGCCCCAGGAAATGCGTTGCGAGCACTTTTTGCCCGTCCAAATGTGACCCCAAAGGAAGACTTTGGGTACAAGTGAACTCCCCAGGGGAGCCTTTACGCAGCCCCACATGCAACTGGACCCTCCGGGTTCGCTGTTTCCGAGCATCCCTAAACATAGCCCTAGACGGCTTCGAAGACGACTGAAAAATCAGGCCCCAGGAAATGCGTTGCAAGCCCTTTTCTCACATCCCAAAGTGCCCCCAAAGGAAGGCTTTGGGTACAAGTGAACTCCCCAGGGGAGCCATTACGCAGCCCCACATGCAACTGGACCCTCCGGGTTCGCTGTTCCTGAGCAAACCTAAACGTAGCTCCAGCCGTCATCGGAGACGAGTGAAAAATCAGGCCCCAGGAAATGCGTTGCGAGCCCCTTTGGACCATCCAAAAGTGTCATCAAAGGAAGGCTTTGGGTACATCTGAACTCCCCAGAGGAGCCTTTACGCAGCCCCACATGCAACTGGACCCTCCGGGTTCGCTGTTCCTCAGCAAACCTAAACGTAGCCCTAGCCGTCATCGGAGACGAGTGAAAAATCAGGCCCCAGGAAATGCGTTCCGAGGCTTTTTCGCCCATCCAAATGTGCCACCAAAGGAAGGCTTTGGGTACAAGTGAACTCCCCAGGGGAGCCTTTACGCAGCCCCACATGCAACTGGACCCTCGGGGTTCGCTGTTCCTGAGCAAACCTAAACATAGCCCTAGCAGTCATCGGAGACGAGTGAAAAATCAGGCCCCAGGAAATGCGTTGCGAGCCCTTTTCGCCCATCCAAATGTGCCCCCAAACGAAGACTTTGGGTACAAGAGAACTCCCCAGGGGAGCCTTTACGCAGCCCCACATGCAACTGGACCCTCCGGGTTCGCTGTTTCCGAGCATCCCTAAACATAGCCCTAGCCGGCATCGAAGACGAGTGAAAAATCAGGCCCCAGGAAATGCGTTACGAGCCCTTTTCGCCCTTCCAAAAGTGCCCTCAAAGGAAGGCTTTGGGTACAAGTGAACTCCCCAGGGGAGCCTTTACGCAGCCCCACATGCAACTGGACCCTCCGGGTTCGCTGTTTCCGAGCAACCCTAAATATATCCCTAGCCGGCATGGGAGAAGACTGAAAACCCGGGCCCCAGAAAACGCGTTCCAAGCCCCTTTGGACCATCCAAAAGTGTCACCAAAGGAAGGCTTTGGGTACAAGAGAACTCCCCAGGGGAGCCTTTACGCAGCCCCACATGCAACTGGACCCTCCGGGTTCGCTGTTCAAGTGCAAACCTAAACGTAGCCCTAGCCGTCTTCGGAGACGACTGAAAAATCAGGCCCCAGGAAATGCGTTGCAAGCCCCTTTGGACCATCCAAAAGTGCCCGCAAAGGAAGGCTTTGGGTACAAGTGATCTCCCCAGGGGAGCCTTTACGCAGCCCCACATGCAACTGGACCCTCCGGGTTCGCTGTTCCTGAACAAACCTAAACGTAGCCCTAGCCGTCTTCGGAGACGAGTGAAAAATCAGGCCCCAGGAAATGCGTTGCGAGCACTTTTTGCCCGTCCAAATGTGACCCCAAAGGAAGACTTTGGGTACAAGTGAACTCCCCAGGGGAGCCTTTACGCAGCCCCACATGCAACTGGACCCTCCGGGTTCGCTGTTTCCGAGCATCCCTAAACATAGCCCTAGACGGCTTCGAAGACGACTGAAAAATCAGGCCCCAGGAAATGCGTTGCAAGCCCTTTTCTCACATCCCAAAGTGCCCCCAAAGGAAGGCTTTGGGTACAAGTGAACTCCCCAGGGGAGCCATTACGCAGCCCCACATGCAACTGGACCCTCCGGGTTCGCTGTTCCTGAGCAAACCTAAACGTAGCTCCAGCCGTCATCGGAGACGAGTGAAAAATCAGGCCCCAGGAAATGCGTTGCGAGCCCCTTTGGACCATCCAAAAGTGTCATCAAAGGAAGGCTTTGGGTACATCTGAACTCCCCAGGGGAGCCTTTACGCAGCCCCACATGCAACTGGACCCTTCGGGTTCGATTTTTCCGAGCAACCCTAAATATATCCCTAGTCGGCATGGGAGAAGACTGAAAACCCGGGCCCCAGAAAACGCGTTCCAAGCCCCTTTGGACCATCCAAATGTGTCACCAAAGGAAGGCTTTGGGTACAAGAGAACTCCCCAGGGGAGCCTTTACGCAGCCCCACATGCAACTGGACCCTCCGGGTTCGCTGTTCCTCAGCAAACCTAAACGTAGCCCTAGCCGTCTTCGGAGACCACTGAAAAATCAGGCCCCAGGAAATGCGTTGCGAGCACTTTTTGCCCGTCCAAATGTGACCCCAAAGGAAGACTTTGGGTACAAGTGAACTCCCCAGGGGAGCCTTTACGCAGCCCCACATGCAACTGGACCCTCCGGGTTCGCTGTTTCCGAGCATCCCTAAACATAGCCCTAGACGGCTTCGAAGACGACTGAAAAATCAGGCCCCAGGAAATGCGTTGCAAGCCCTTTTCTCACATCCCAAAGTGCCCCCAAAGGAAGGCTTTGGGTACAAGTGAACTCCCCAGGGGAGCCATTACGCAGCCCCACATGCAACTGGACCCTCCGGGTTCGCTGTTCCTGAGCAAACCTAAACGTAGCTCCAGCCGTCATCGGAGACGAGTGAAAAATCAGGCCCCAGGATATGCGTTGCGAGCCCCTTTGGACCATCCAAAAGTGTCCCCAAAGGAAGGCTTTGGGTACAAGTGAACTCCCCAGGGGAGCCTTTACGCAGCCCCACATGCAACTGGACCCTCCGGGTTCGATTATTCCGAGCAACCCTAAATATATCACTAGCCGGCATGGGAGAAGACTGAAAACCCGGGCCCCAGAAAACGCGTTGCGAGCCCCTTTGGACCATCCAAAAGTGCCCCCAAAGGAAGGCTTTGGGTACAAGTGAACTCCCCAGGGGAGCCTTTACGCAGCCCCACATGCAACTGGACCCTCCGGGTTTGCTGTTCATGAGCAAACCTAAACGTAGCCCTGGCCGTCATCGAAGACGACTGAAAAATCAGACCCCAGGAAATGCGTTGCAAGCCCCTTTGGACCATCCAAAAGTGCCCGCAAAGGAAGGCTTTGGGTACAAGTGATCTCCCCAGGGGAGCCTTTACGCAGCCCCACATGCAACTGGACCCTCCGGGTTCGATTTTTCCGGGCAAACCTAAATATATCCCAAGCCGGCATGGGAGAAGGCTGAAAACCTGAGCCCCAGAAAACGCGTTGCAAGCCCCTTTGGACCATCCAAAAGTGTCACCAAAGGAAGGCTTTGGGTACAAGAGAACTCCCCAGGGGAGCCTTTACGCAGCCCCACATGCAACTGGACCCTCCGGGTTCGCTGTTCCTGAGCAAACCTAAACGTAGCCCTAGCCGTCATCGGAGACGAGTGAAAAATCAGGCCCCAGGAAATGCTTTGCGAGCCCCTTTGGACCATCTAAAAGTGCCCCTAAAGGAAGGCTTTGGGTACAAGTGATCTCCCCAGGGGAGCCTTTACGCAGCCCCACATGCAACTGGACCCTCCGGGTTCGCTGTTCCTGAGCAAACATAAACGTCCCCCTAGCCGTCTTCGGAGACGAGTGAAAAATCAGGCCCCAGGAAATGCGTTCCGAGGCCTTTTCTCCCATCCAAAAGTGCCCCCAAAGGAAGGCTTTGGGTACAAGAGAACTCCCCAGGGGAGCCTTTACGCAGCCCCACATGCAACTGGACCCTCCGGGTTCGCTGTTCCTGAGCAAACCTAAACATAGCCCTAGCAGTCATCGGAGACAAGTGAAAAATGAGGCCCCAGGAAATGCGTTCCGAGCCCTTTTCGCCCATCCAAAAGTGCCCCCAAAGGAAGGCTTTGGGTACAAGTGAACTCCCCAGGGGAGCCTTTACGCAGCCCCACATGCAACTGGACCCTCCGGGTTCGCTGTTCATGAGCAAACCTAAACGTAGCCCTAATTGTCATCGGAGACGAGTGAAAAATCAGGCCCCAGGAAAGGCGTTCCGAGGCCTTTTCGCCCATCCAAAATGGGCCCCCAAAGGAAGGCTTTGGGTACAAGTGAACTCCCCAGGGGAGCCTTTACGCAGCCCCACATGCAACTGGACCCTCCGGGTTCGCTGTTTCCGAGCATCCCTAAACATAACCCTAGACGGCATCGAAGACGAGTGAAAAATCAGGCCCCAGGAAATGCGTTGCGAGCCCTTTTCGCCCATCCAAAAGTGCCCCCAAAGGAAGGCGTTGGGTACAAGTGAACTCCCCAGGGGAGCCTTTACGCAGCCCCACATGCAACTGGACCCTCCGGGTTCGCTGTTTCCGAGCATCCCTAAACATAGCCCTAGCCGGCATCGAAGACGAGTGAAAAATCAGGCCCCAGGAAATGCGTTGCAAGCCCTTTTCGCCCATCCAAAAGTGCCCCCAAAGGAAGGCTTTGGGTACAAGTGAACTCCCCAGGGGAGCCTTTACGCAGCCCCACATGCAACTGGACCCTCCGGGTTCGCTGTTCCTGAGCATCCCTAAACATAGCCCTAGCCGGCATCGAATACGAGTGAAAAATTAGGCCCCAGGAAATGCGTTGCGAGCCCTTTTCGTCCATCCAAAAGTGCCCCCAAAGGAAGGCTTTGGGTACAAGTGAACTCCCCAGGGAAGCCTTTACGCAGCCCCACATGCTACTGGACCCTCCGGGTTAACTGTTTCCGAGCATCCCTAAACATAGCCCTAGCCGGCATCGATGACGACTGAAAAATCAGGTCCCAGGAAATGCGTTACAAGCCCCTTTGGACCATCGAAACGTGTCACCAAAGGAAGGCTTTGAGTACAAGAGAACTCCCCAGGGGAGCCTTTACGCAGCCCCACATGCAACTGGACCCTCCGGGTTCGCTGTTTCCGAGCAACCCTAAATATATCCCTAACCGGCATGGGAGAAGACTGAAAACCCGGGCCCCAGAAAAAGCGTTCCAAGCCCCTTTGGACCATCCAAACGTGTCACAAAAGGAAGGCTTTGGGTACAAGAGAACTCCCCAGGGGAGCCTTTACGCAGCCCCACATGCAAGTGGACCCTCCGGGTTCGCTGTTCCTCAGCAAACCTAAACGTAGCCCTAGCCGTCTTCGGAGACGACTGAAAAATCAGGCCCCAGGAAATGCGTTGCAAGACCCTTTGGACCATCCAAAAGTGCCCGCAAAGGAAGGCTTTGGGTACAAGTGATCTCCCCAGGGGAGCCTTTACGCAGCCCCACATGCAACTGGACCCTCCGGGTTCGCTGTTCCTGAACAAACCTAAACGTAGCCCTAGCCGTCTTCGGAGACGAGTGAAAAATCAGGCCCCAGGAAATGCGTTGCGAGCACTTTTTGCCCGTCCAAATGTGACCCCAAAGGAAGACTTTGGGTACAAGTGAACTCCCCAGGGGAGCCTTTACGCAGCCCCACATGCAACTGGACCCTCCGGGTTCGCTGTTTCCGAGCATCCCTAAACATAGCCCTAGACGGCTTCGAAGACGACTGAAAAATCAGGCCCCAGGAAATGCGTTGCAAGCCCTTTTCTCACATCCCAAAGTGCCCCCAAAGGAAGGCTTTGGGTACAAGTGAACTCCCCAGGGGAGCCATTACGCAGCCCCACATGCAACTGGACCCTCCGGGTTCGCTGTTCCTGAGCAAACCTAAACGTAGCCCTAGCGGTCATCGGAGACGAGTGAAAAATCAGGCCCCAGGATATGCGTTGCGAGCCCCTTTGGACCATCCAAAAGTGTCCCCAAAGGAAGGCTTTGGGTACAAGTGAACTCCCCAGGGGAGCCTTTACGCAGCCCCACATGCAACTGGACCCTCCGGGTTTGCTGTTCATGAGCAAACCTAAACGTAGCCCTGGCCGTCATCGAAGACGACTGAAAAATCAGGCACCAGGAAATGCGTTGCAAGCCCCTTTGGACCATCCAAAAGTGCCCGCAAAGGAAGGCTTTGGGTACAAGTGAACTCCCCAGGGGAGCCTTTACGCAGCCCCACATGCAACTGGACCCTCCGGGTTCGATTTTTCCGGGCAAACCTAAATATATCCCAAGCCGGCATGGGAGAAGACTGAAAACCTGAGCCCCAGAAAACGCGTTGCAAGCCCCTTTGGACCATCCAAAAGTGTCACCAAAGGAAGGCTTTGGGTACAAGAGAACTCCCCAGGGGAGCCTTTACGCAGCCCCACATGCAACTGGACCCTCGGGGTTCGCTGTTCCTGAGCAAACCTAAACATAGCCCTAGCCGTCATCGGAGACGAGTGAAAAATCAGGCCCCAGGAAATGCTTTGCGAGCCCCTTTGGACCATCTAAAAGTGCCCCTAAAGGAAGGCTTTGGGTACAAGTGATCTCCCCAGGGGAGCCTTTACGCAGCCCCACATGCAACTGGACCCTCCGGATTCGCTGTTCCTGAGCAAACCTAAACGTCCCCTTAGCCGTCTTCGGAGACGAGTGAAAAATCAGGCCCCAGGAAATGCGTTCCGAGGCCTTTTCTCCCATCCAAAAGAGCCCCCAAAGGAAGGCTTTGGGTACAAGAGAACTCCCCAGGGGAGCCTTTACGCAGCCCCACATGCAACTGGACCCTCCGGGTTCGCTGTTCCTGAGCAAACCTAAACATAGCCCTAGCAGTCATCGGAGACAAGTGAAAAATGAGGCCCCAGGAAATGCGTTCCGAGCCCTTTTCGCCCATCCAAAAGTGCCCCCAAAGGAAGGCTTTGGGTACAAGTGAACTCCCCAGGGGAGCCTTTACGCAGCCCCACATGCAACTGGACCCTCCGGGTTCGCTGTTCATGAGCAAACCTAAACGTAGCCCTAGCCGTCATCGGAGACGAGTGAAAAATCAGGCCCCAGGAAAGGCGTTCCGAGGCCTTTTCGCCCATCCAAAAAGGGCCCCCAAAGGAAGGATTTGGGTACAAGTGAACTCCCCAGGGGAGCCTTTACGCAGCCCCACATGCAACTGGACCCTCCGGGTTCGCTGTTTCCGAGCATCCCTAAACATAACCCTAGACGGCATCGAAGACGAGTGAAAAATCAGGCCCCAGGAAATGCGTTGCGAGCCCTTTTTGCCCATCCAAAAGTGCCCCCAAAGGAAGGCGTTGGGTACAAGTGAACTCCCCAGGGGAGCCTTTACGCAGCCCCACATGCAACTGGACCCTCCGGGTTCGCTGTTTCCGAGCATCCCTAAACATAGCCCTAGCCGGCATCGAAGACGAGTGAAAAATCAGGCCCCAGGAAATGCGTTGCAAGCCCTTTTCGCCCATCCAAAAGTGCCCCCAAAGGAAGGCTTTGGGTACAAGTGAACTCCCCAGGGGAGCCTTTACGCAGCCCCACATGCAACTGGACCCTCCGGGTTCGCTGTTCCTGAGCATCCCTAAACATAGCCCTAGCCGGCATCGAATACGAGTGAAAAATTAGGCCCCAGGAAATGCGTTGCGAGCCCTTTTCGTCCATCCAAAAGTGCCCCCAAAGGAAGGCTTTGGGTACAAGTGAACTCCCCAGGGAAGCCTTTACGCAGCCCCACATGCTACTGGACCCTCCGGGTTAACTGTTTCCGAGCATCCCTAAACATAGCCCTAGCCGGCATCGATGACGACTGAAAAATCAGGTCCCAGGAAATGCGTTGCGAGCCCCTTAGGACCATCCAAAAGTGCCCCCAAAGGAAGGCTTTGGATACAAGTGATCTCCCCAGGGGAGCCTTCACACAGCCCCACATGCAACTGGACCCTCCGGTTTCGCTGTTCATTAGCAAACCTAAACGTAGCCCTAGCCGTCATCGGAGACGAGTGAAAAATCAGGCCCCAGGAAATGCGTTGCAAGACCCTTTTGCCCATCCAAAAGTGCCCGCAAAGGAAGGCTTTGGGTACAAGTGAACTCCCCAGGGGAGCCTTTACGCAGCCCCACATGCAACTGGACCCTCCGGGTTCGCTGTTTCCGAGCATCCCTAAACATATCCCTAGACGGCATCGAAGACGAGTGAAAAATCAGGCCCCAGGAAATGCGTTACAAGCCCCTTTGGACCATCGAAACGTGTCACCAAAGGAAGGCTTTGAGTACAAGAGAACTCCCCAGGGGAGCCTTTACGCAGCCCCACATGCAACTGGACCCTCCGGGTTCGCTGTTTCCGAGCAACCCTAAACATAGCCCTAGCCGTCATCGGAGACGACTGAAAACTCAGGCCCCAGGAAATGCGTTGCGAGCCCCTTTGGACCATCCAAACGTGTCACCAAAGGAAGGCTTTGGGTACAAGTGAACTCCCCCGGGGAGCCTTTACGCAGCCCCACATGCAACTGGACCCTCCGGGTTCGCTGTTTTTGAACAAACCTAAACGTAGCCCTAGCCATCATTGGAGACGAGTGAAAAATCAGGCCCCACGAAATGCGTTGCAAGCCCCTTTGGACCATCCAAAAGTGCCCCCAAAGGAAGGCTTTGGGTACAAGAGAACTCCCCAGGGGAGCCTTTACGCAGCCCCACATGCAACTGGACCCTCCGGGTTCGCTGTTCCTCAGCAAACCTAAACGTAGCCCTAGCCGTCATCGGAGACGAGTGAAAAATCAGGCCCCAGGAAATGCTTTGCGAGCCCCTTTGGACCATCTAAAAGTGCCCCTAAAGGAAGGCTTTGGGTACAAGAGAACTCCCCAGGGGAGCCTTTACGCAGCCCCACATGCAACTGGACCCTCCGGATTCGCTGTTCCTGAGCAAACCTAAACGTCCCCCTAGCCGTCTTCGGAGACGAGTGAAAAATCAGGCCCCAGGAAATGCGTTCCGAGGCCTTTTCTCCCATCCAAAAGAGCCCCCAAAGGAAGGCTTTGGGTACAAGAGAACTCCCCAGGGGAGCCTTTACGCAGCCCCACATGCAACTGGACCCTCCGGGTTCGCTGTTCCTGAGCAAACCTAAACATAGCCCTAGCAGTCATCGGAGACAAGTGAAAAATGAGGCCCCAGGAAATGCGTTCCGAGCCCTTTTCGCCCATCCAAAAGTGCCCCCAAAGGAAGGCTTTGGGTACAAGTGAACTCCCCAGGGGAGCCTTTACGCAGCCCCACATGCAACTGGACCCTCCGGGTTCGCTGTTCATGAGCAAACCTAAACGTAGCCCTAGCCGTCATCGGAGACGAGTGAAAAATCAGGCCCCAGGAAAGGCGTTCCGAGGCCTTTTCGCCCATCCAAAAAGGGCCCCCAAAGGAAGGATTTGGGTACAAGTGAACTCCCCAGGGGAGCCTTTACGCAGCCCCACATGCAACTGGACCCTCCGGGTTCGCTGTTTCCGAGCATCCCTAAACATAACCCTAGACGGCATCGAAGACGAGTGAAAAATCAGGCCCCAGGAAATGCGTTGCGAGCCCTTTTTGCCCATCCAAAAGTGCCCCCAAAGGAAGGCGTTGGGTACAAGTGAACTCCCCAGGGGAGCCTTTACGCAGCCCCACATGCAACTGGACCCTCCGGGTTCGCTGTTTCCGAGCATCCCTAAACATAGCCCTAGCCGGCATCGAAGACGAGTGAAAAATCAGGCCCCAGGAAATGCGTTGCAAGCCCTTTTCGCCCATCCAAAAGTGCCCCCAAAGGAAGGCTTTGGGTACAAGTGAACTCCCCAGGGGAGCCTTTACGCAGCCCCACATGCAACTGGACCCTCCGGGTTCGCTGTTCCTGAGCATCCCTAAACATAGCCCTAGCCGGCATCGAATACGAGTGAAAAATTAGGCCCCAGGAAATGCGTTGCGAGCCCTTTTCGTCCATCCAAAAGTGCCCCCAAAGGAAGGCTTTGGGTACAAGTGAACTCCCCAGGGAAGCCTTTACGCAGCCCCACATGCTACTGGACCCTCCGGGTTAACTGTTTCCGAGCATCCCTAAACATAGCCCTAGCCGGCATCGATGACGACTGAAAAATCAGGTCCCAGGAAATGCGTTACAAGCCCCTTTGGACCATCGAAACGTGTCACCAAAGGAAGGCTTTGAGTACAAGAGAACTCCCCAGGGGAGCCTTTACGCAGCCCCACATGCAACTGGACCCTCCGGGTTCGATGTTTCCGAGCATCCCTAAACATAGCCCTAGCCGGCATCGAAGTCGACTGAAAAATCAGACCCCAGGAAATGTTTTGCAAGCCCTTTTCATCCATCCAAAAGTGCCCCCAAAGGAAGGCTTTGGATACAAGTGAACTCCCCAGGGGAGCCTTTACGCAGCCGCACATGCAACTGGACCCTCCGGGTTCGATTTTTCCGAGCAATCCTAAATATATCCCTAGCCGGCTTGGGAGAAGACTGAAAACCCGGGCCCCAGAAAACGCGTTGCAAGCCCCTTTGGACCATCCAAACGTGTCACCAAAGGAAGGCTTTGGGTACAAGTGAACTCCCCCGGGGAGCCTTTACGCAGCCCCACATGCAACTGGACCCTCCGGGTTCGCTGTTTTTGAACAAACCTAAACGTAGCCCTAGCCATCATTGGAGACGAGTGAAAAATCAGGCCCCACGAAATGCGTTGCAAGCCCCTTTGGACCATCCAAAAGTGCCCCCAAAGGAAGGCTTTGGGTACAAGTGAACTCCCCAGGGGAGCCTTTACGCAGCCCCACATGCAACTGGACCCTCTGGGTTCGCTGTTTCCGAGCATCCCTAAACATAGCCCTAGCCGTCATCGGAGACGACTGAAAACTCAGGCCCCAGGAAATGCGTTGCGAGCCCCTTCGGACCATCCAAAAGTGCCCCCAAAGGAAGGCTTTGGGTACAAGAGAACTCCCCAGGGGAGCCTTTACGCAGCCCCACATGCAACTGGACCCTCCGGGTTCGCTGTTTCCGAGCATCCCTAAACATAGTCCTAGACGGCATCGAAGACGACTGAAAAATCAGGCCCCAGGAAATGCGTTGCAAGCCCTTTTCGCCCATCCAAAAGTGCCCCCAAAGGAAGGCTTTGGATACAAGTGAACTCCCCAGGGGAGCCTTTACGCAGCCCCACATGCAACTGGACCCTCCGGGTTCGCTGTTCCTGAGCAAACCTAAACGTAGCCCTAGCCATCATCGGAGACGAGTGAAAAATCAGGCCCCAGGAAATGCGTTCCGATGCCTTTTCGCCCATTCAAAAGTGCCCTCAAAGGAAGGCTTTGGGTAGAAGTGAACTCCCCAGGGGAGCTTTTACGCAGCCCCACATGCAACTGGACCCTCCGGGTTCGCTGTTTCCGAGCATCCCTAAACATAACCCTAGCCGGCATCGATGACGACTGAAAAATCAGGCCCCAGGAAATGCGTTGCGAGCCCTTTTCGTCCATCCAAAAGTGCCCCCAAAGGAAGGCTTTGGGTACAAGTGAACTCCCCAGGGGAGCCTTTACGCAGCCCCACATGTAACTGGACCCTCCGGTTTCGATTTTTCCGAGCAAACCTAAATATATCACTAACAGGCATGGGAGAAGACTGAAAACCCGGGCCCCAGAAAACGCGTTCCAAGCCCCTTTGGACCATCCAAAAGTATCACCAAAGGAAGGCTTTGGGTACAAGTGAACTCCCCAGGGGAGCCTTTACGCAGCCCCACATGCAACTGGACCCTCCGGGTTCGCTGTTTCCGAGCATCCCTGAACATAGCCCTAGCCGTCATCGGAGACGAGTGAAAAATCAGGCCCAAGGAAATGTGTTCCGAGCCCTTTTCACCCATCCAAAAGTGCCCCCAAAGAAAGGCTTTGGGTACAAGTGAACTCCCCACGGGAGCCTTTACGCAGCCCCACATGCAACTGGACCCTTCGGGTTCGCTGTTTCCGAGCATCCCTAAACATAGCCCTAGCCGGCATCGATGACGACTGAAAAATCAGGCCCCAGGAAATGCGTTGCGAGCCCTTTTCGTCCATCCAAAAGTGCCCCCAAAGGAAGGCTTTGGGTACAAGTGAACTCCCCAGGGGAGCCTTTACGCAGCCCCACATGCAACTGGACCCTCCGGGTTCGCTGTTTCCGAGCATCCCTAAACGTAACCCTAGCCGGCATCGATGACGACTGAAAAATCAGGCCCCAGGAAATGCGTTGCGAGCCCCTTAGGACCATCCAAAAGTGCCCCCAAAGGAAGGCTTTGGGTACAAGTGAACTCCCCAGGGGAGCCTTTACGCAGCCCCACATGCAACTGGACCCTCCAGGTTCGATTTTTCCGAGCAACCCTAAATATATCACTAGCCGGCATGGGAGAAGACTGAAAACCCGGGCCCCAGAAAACGCATTGCAAGCCCCTTTGGACCATCCAAAAGTGCCCCCAAAGGAAGGCTTTGGGTACAAGTGATCTCCCCAGGGGAGCCTTTACACAGCCCCACATGCAACTGGACCCTCCGGATTCGCTGTTCCTGAGCAAACCTAAACGTAGCCCTAGCCGTCATCGGAGACGAGTGAAAAATCAGGCCCCAGGAAATGCATTCCGAGGCCTTTTCGCCCATCCAAAAGTGCCCCCAAATGAAGGCTTTGGGTACAAGAGAACTCCCCAGGGGAGCCTTTACGCAGCCCCACATGCAACTGGACCCTCCGGGTTCGCTGTTTCCGAGCATCCCTAAACATAGTCCTAGACGGCATCGAAGACGACTGAAAAATCAGGCCCCAGGAAATGCGTTGCAAGCCCATTTCGCCCATCCAAAAGTGCCCCCAAAGGAAGGCTTTGGGTACAAGTGAACTCCCCAGGGGAGCCTTTACGCAGCCCCACATGCAACTGGACCCTCCAGGTTCGATTTTTCCGAGCAACCCTAAATATATCCCTAGCCGGCATGGGAGAAGACTGAAAACCCGGGCCCCAGAAAACGCGTTGCAAGCCCCTTTGGACCATCCAAAAGTGCCCGCAAAGGAAGGCTTTGGGTACAAGTGATCTCCCCAGGGGAGCCTTTACACAGCCCCACATGCAACTGGACCCTCCGGATTCGCTGTTCCTGAGCAAACCTAAACGTAGCCCTAGCCGTCATCAGAGACGAGTGAAAAATCAGGCCCCAGGAAATGCATTCCGAGGCCTTTTCGCCCATCCAAAAGTGCCCCCAAAGGAAGGCTTTGGGTACAAGAGAACTCCCCAGGGGAGCCTTTACGCAGCCCCACATGCAACTGGACCCTCCGGGTTCGCTGTTTCCGAGCATCCCTAAACATAGTCCTAGACGGCATCGAAGACGACTGAAAAATCAGGCCCCAGGAAATGCGTTGCGAGCCCTTTTTGCCCATCCAAATGTGCCCCCAAAGGAAGGCTTTGGGTACAAGTGAACTCCCCAGGGGAGCCTTTACGCAGCCCCACATGCAACTGGACCCTCCGGGTTCGCTGTTTCCGAGCATCCCTAAACATAGCCCTAGCCGTCATCGGAGACGACTGAAAAATCATACCCCAGGAAATGCGTTCCGATCCCATTTAACCCATCCAAAAGTGCCCCCAAAGAAAGGCTTTGGGTACAAGTGAACACCCCAGGGGAGCCTTTACGAAGCCCCACATGCAACTGGACCCTCCGGGTTCGCTGTTTCCGAGCATCCCTAAACATAGCCCTGGCCGGCATCGATGACGACTGAAAAATCAGGCCCCAGGAAATGCGTTCCGAGGCCTTTTCACCCATCCAAAAGTGCCCGCAAAGGAAGACTTTGGGTACAAGAGAACTCCCCAGGGGAGCCTTTACGCAGCCCCACATGCAACTGGACCCTCCGGGTTCGCTGTTTCCCAGCATCCCTAAACATAGCCCATGATGGCATCGAAGACGAATGAAAAATCAGGCCCCAGGAAATGCGTTTCGAGCCCTTTTCGCTCATCCAAACGTGCCCCCAAAGGAAGCTTTGGGTACAAGTGAACTCCCCAGGGGAGCCTTTACGCAGCCCCACATGCAACTGGACCCTTCGCGTTCGATTTTTCCGAGCAACCCTAATTATATCCCTAACCGGCATGGGAGAAGACTGAAAACCCGGGCCACAGAAAACGTGTTGCAAGCCCCTTTGGACCATCCAAAAGTGTCACCAAAGGAAGGCTTTGGGTACAAGAGAACTCCCCACGGGAGCCTTTACGCAGCCGCACATGCAACTGGACCCTCCGGGTTCGCTGTTCCTGAGCAAACCTAAACGTAGCCCTAGCCGTCATCGGAGACGACTGAAAAATCAGGCCCCAGGAAATGCGTTCCGAGCCCTTTTCGTCCATCCAAAAGTGCCCCCAAAGGAAGGCTTTGGGTACAAGTGAACTCCCCAGGGGAGCCTTTACGCAGCCCCACATGCAACTGGACCCTCCGGGTTCGCTGTTTCCGAGCATCCCTGAACATAGCCCTAGCCGGCATCAATGACGACTGAAAAATCAGGCCCCAGGAAATGCGTTACGAGCCCTTTTCGCTCATCCAAAAGTGCCCCCAAAAGAAGGCTTTGGGTACAAGTGAACTCCCCAGGGGAGCCTTTACGCAGCCCCACATGCAACTGGACCCTCCGGGTTCGCTGTTTCCGAGCATCCCTAAACATAGCCCTAGCCGGCATCGAAGACAAGTGAAAAATCAGGACCCAGGAAATGTGTTGCGAGCCCCTTTGGACCATCCAAAAGTGCCCCCAAAGGAAGGCTTTGGGTACAAGTGATCTCCCCAGGGGAGCCTTTACGCAGCCCCACATGCAACTGGACCCTCCGGGTTCGCTGTTCCTGAGTAAACCTAAACGTAGCCCTAGGCGTCATCGGAGACGACTGAAAAATCAGGCCCCAGGAAATGCGTTCCGAGGCCTTTTCGCCCATCCAAAAGTGCCCCCAAAGGAAGACTTTGGGTACATCTGAACTCCCCAGGGGAGCCTTTACGCAGCCCCACATGCAACTGGACCCTCCGGGTTCGCTGTTCCTGAGCAAACCTAAACGTAGCCCTAGGCGTCATCGAAGACGACTGAAAAATCAGGCCCCAGGAAATGCGTTGCGAGCCCCTTCGGACCATCCAAATGTGCCACCAAAGGAAGGCTTTGGGTACATCTGAAGTTCCCAGGGGAGCCTTTACGCAGCCCCACATGCAACTGGACCCTTCGGGTTCGATTTTTCCGAGCAACGCTAATTGTATTCCTAACCAGCATGGGAGAAGACTGAAAACCCGGGCCCCAGAAAACGCGTTGCGAGCCCCTTTGGACCATCCAAAAATGTCACCAAAGGAAGGCTTTGGGTACAAGTGAACTCCCCAGGGGAGCCTTTACGCAGCCGCACATGCAACTGGACCCTCCGGGTTCGCTGTTCATGAGCAAACCTAAACGTAGCCCTAGGCGTCATCGGAGACGACTGAAAAATCAGGCCCAAGGAAATGCGTTGCGAGCCCCTTCGGACCATCCAAATGTGCCCCCATAGGAAGGCTTTGGGTACAAGTGAACTCCCCAGGGGAGCCTTTACGCAGCCCCACATGCAACTGGTCGCTTCGGGTTCGATTTTTCCGAGCAACCCTAATTGTATTCCTAACCGGCATGGGAGAAGACTGAAAACCCGGGCCCCAGAAAACACGTTGCGAGCCCCTTTGGACCATCCAAACGTGTCACCAAAGGAAGGCTTTGGGTACAAGTGAACTCCCCAGGGGAGCCTTTACGCAGCCGCACATGCAACTGGACCCTCCGGGTTCGCTGTTTCCGAGCATCCCTAAACATAGCCCTAGCCGGCATCGAAGATGACTGAAAAATCAAGCCCAAGGAAGTGCGTTGCAAGCCCTTTTCGCTCATCCAAAAGTGCCCCCAAAGGAAGGCTTTGGGTACAAGAGAACTCCCCAGGGGAGCCTTTACGCAGCCCCACATGCAACTGGACCCTCCGGGTTCGCTGTTCATGAGCAAACCTAAACGTAGCCCTAGCCGTCATCGGAGACTAGTGAAAAATCAGGCCCCAGGAAATGCGTTCCGAGGCCTTTTCGCCCATCCAAAAAGGGCCCCCAAAGGAAGGCTTTGGGTACAAGTGAACTCCCCAGGGGAGCCTTTACGCACCCCACATGCAAATGGAACCTCCTTGTTTGCTGTTTACGAGCAACCCTAAATATAACCCTAGCCAGCATGGCAGAGGACTGAAAACTCCGGCCACAGAAAAAGCATTTCAAGCCCCATTCACCCATACAAAAGTTCACCCAAAGGAAGGCGTTGGGTACAAGTGAACTCCCCAGGGGAGCCTTTATGCAGCCCCACATGCAACTGGACCCTCCGGGTTCGCTGTTCATGAGCAAACCTAAACGTAGCCCTAGCCATCATTGGAGACGACTGAAAAATCAGGCCCCAGGAAATGCGTTGCGAGCCCCTTTGGACCATCCAAAAGTGCCCCCAAAGGAAGGCTTTGGGTACAAGTGAACTCCCCAGGGGAGCCTTTACGCAGCCCCACATGCAACTGGACCCTTCGGGTTCGCTGTTTCCGAGCATCCCTAAACATAGCCCTAGCCGTCATCGGAGACGACTGAAAAATCAGGCCCCAGGAAATGAGTTGCGAGCCCCTTAGGACCATCCAAAAGTGCCCCCAAAGGAAGGCTTTGGGTAAAAGAGAACTCCCCAGGGGAGCCTTTACGCAGCCCCACATGCAACTGGTCCCTTCGGGTTCGATTTTTCCGAGCAACACTAAATATATCCCTAGTGGGCATGGGAGAAGACTGAAAACCCGGGCCCCAGAAAACGCGTTCCAAGCCCCTTTGGACCATCCAAAAGTGTCACCAAAGGAAGGTTTTGGGTACAAGAGAACTCCACAGGGGAGCCTTTACGCAGCCCCACATGCAACTGGACCCTCCGGGTTCGCTGTTCCTCAGCAAACCTAAACGTAGCCCTAGCCATCATTGGAGACGACTGAAAAATCAGGCCCCAGGAAATGCGTTGTGAGCCCTTTTTGCCCATCCAAAAGTGCCCCCAAAGGAAGGCTTTGGGTACAAGTGAACTCCCCAGGGGAGCCTTTACGCAGCCCCACATGCAAGTGGACCCTCCGGGTTCGCTGTTTCCGAGCATCCCTAAACATAGCCCTAGCCGGCATCGATGACGACTGAAAAATCAGGCCCCAGGAAATTCGTTCCGAGCCCTTTTCGCCCATCCAAAAGTGCCCCCAAAGAAAGGCTTTGGGTACAAGTGAACTCCCCAGGGGAGCCTTTACGCAGCCCCACATGCAACTGGACCCTTCGGGTTCGCTGTTTCCGAGCATCCCTAAACATAGCCCTAGCCGGCATCGAAGACGACTGAAAAATCAGGCCCCAGGAAATGCGTTGCGAGCCCTTTTCGCCCATCCAAATGTGCCCCCAAAGGAAGGCTTTGGGTACAAGTGAACTCCCCAGGGGAGCCTTTACGCAGCCCCACATGCAACTGGACCCTCCGGGTTCGCTGTTTCCGAGCATCCCTAAACATAGCCCTAGCCGGCATCGAAGACAAGTGAAAAATCAGGCCCCAGGAAATGCGTTGCGAGCCCCTTTGGACCATCCAAAAGTGCCCCCAAAGGAAGGCTTTGGGTACAAGTGATCTCCCCAGGGGAGACTTTACGCAGCCCCACATGCAACTGGACCCTCCGGGTTCGCTGTTCCTGAGCAAACCTAAACGTAGCCCTAGCCGTCATCGGAGACGAGTGAAAAATCAGGCCCCAGGAAATGCGTTCCGAGGCCTTTTCGCCCATCCAAAAGTGCCCCCAAAGGAAGAATTTGGGTACAAGTGAACTCCCCAGGGGAGCCTTTACGCAGCCCCACACGCAACTGGACCCTCCGGGTTCGCTGTTTCCTGAGCAAACCTAAACGTAGCCCTGGCCGTCAAAGGAGACGACTGAAAAATCAGGTCCCAGGAAATGCGTTGCAAGCCCCTTTGGACCATCCAAAAGTGCCCGCAAAGGAAGGATTTGGGTACAAGTGATTTACCCAGGGGAGACTTTACGCAGCCCCACATGCAACTGGACCCTCCGGGTTCGCTGTTCCTGAGCAAACCTAAACGTAGCCCTAGCCGTCATCGAAGGCGAATGAAAAATCAGGCCCCAGGAAATGCGTTGCGAGCCCTTTTCTCTCATCCAAAAGTGCCCCCAAAGGAAGGCTTTGGGTACAAGTGAACTCCCCAGGGGAGCCTTTACGCAGCCCCACATGCAACTGGACCCTCCGGGTTCGCTGTTTCCGAGCATCCCTAAACATAGCCCTAGCCGTCTTCGGAGACGACTGAAAAATCAGGACCCAGGAAATGCGTTGCGAGCCCTTTTGGACCATCCAAAAGTGCCCCCAAAGGAAGCCTTTGGATACAAGTGATCTCCCCAGGGGAGCCTTTACGCAGCCCCACATGCAACTGGACCCTCCGCGTTCTCTGTTCCTGAGCAAACCTAAACGTAGCCCTAGCCGTCATCGGAGACGACTGAAAAATCAGGCCCCAGGAAATGCGTTCCGAGGCCTTTTCGCCCATCCAAAAGTGCCCCCAAAGGAAGGCTTTGGGTACAAGTGAACTCCCCAGGGGAGCCTTTACGCAGCCCCACATGCAACTGGACCCTCCGGGTTCGATGTTTCCGAGCATCCCTAAACATAGCCCTAGCCGGCATCGAAGTCGACTGAAAAATCAGACCCCAGGAAATGCGTTGCGAGCCCTTTTCGTCCATTCAAAAGTGCCCCCAAAGGAAGGCTTTGGGTACAAGTGAACTCCCCAGGGGAGCCTTTACGCAGCCCCACATGCAACTGGACCCTCCGGGTTCGATTTTCCGAGCAAATCTAAATATATCACTAGCCGGCATGGGAGAAGACTGAAAACCCGGGCCCCAGAAAACGCGTTGCAAGCCCCTTTGGACCATCCAAAAGTGTCACCAAAGGAAGGCTTTGGGTACAAGTGAACTCCCCAGGGGAGCCTTTACGCAGCCCCACATGCAACTGGACCCTCCGGGTTCGCTGTTAATGAGCAAACCTAAACGTAGCCCTAGCCGTCATCGGAGACAACTGAAAAATCAGGCCCCAGGAAATGCGTTGCAAGCCCCTTTGGACCATCCAAAAGTGCCCGCAAAGGAAGGCTTTGGGTACAAGTGATCTCCCCAGGGGAGCCTTTACGCAGCCGCACATGCAACTGGACCCTCCGGGTTCGATGTTCCTGAGCAAACCTAAACGTAGCCCTAGGCGTCACCGGAGACGACTGAAAAATCAGGCCCCAGGAAATGCGTTCCGAGGCCTTTTCGCCCATCCAAAAGTGCCCCCAAAGGAAGGCTTTGGGTACAAGAGAACTCCCCACGGGAGCCTTTATGCAGCCCCACATGCAAGTGGACCCTCCGGGTTCGCTGTTTCCGAGCATCCCTAAACATAGCCCGAGCCGGCATCGAAGGCGAATGAAAAATCAGGCCCCAGGAAATGCGTTGCGAGCCCTTTTCGCTCATCCAAAAGTGCCCCCAAAGGAAGGCTTTGGGTACAAGTGAACTCCCCAGGGGAGCTTTTATGCAGCCTCACATGCAACTGGACCCTTTGGGTTCGCTGTTTCCGAGCATCCCTAAACATAGCCCTAGCCGGCATCGATGACGACTGAAAAATCAGGCCCCAGGAAATGCGTTACGAGCCCTTTTCGCTCATCCAAAAGTGCCCCCAAAGGAAGGCTTTGGGTACAAGAGAACTCCCCACGGGAGCCTTTACGCAGCCCCACATGCAACTGGACCCTTCGGGTTCGCTGTTTCCGAGCATCCCTAAACATAGCCCTAGACGGCATCGAAGGCGAATGAAAAATCAGGCCCCAGGAAATGCGTTGCGAGCCCTTTTCGCTCATCCAAAAGTGCCCCCAAAGGAAGGCTTTGGGTACAAGTGAACTCCCCAGGGGAGCCTTTACGCAGCCCCACATGCAACTGGACCCTTCGGGTTCGCTGTTTCCCAGCATACCTAAACATAGCCCTAGACGGCATCGAAGACGAATGAAAAATCAGGCCCCAGGAAATGCGCTGCGAGCCCTTTTCGTCCAACCAAAAGTGCCCCCAAAGGAAGGCTTTGGGTACAAGTGAACTCCCCAGGGGAGCCTTTACGCAGCCCCACATGCAACTGGACCCTCCAGGTTCGCTGTTTCCGAGCATCCCTAAACATAGCCCTAGCCGGCATCGAAGACGAGTGAAAAATCAGGCCCCAAGAAATGCGCTGCGAGCCCTTTTCGCCCACCCAAATGTGCCCCCAAAGGAAGTCTTTGGGTACAGAGAACTCCCCAGGGGAGCCTTTACGCAGCCCCACATGCAAGTGGACCCTCCGGGTTCTCTGTTTCCCAGCATCCCTAAACAAAGCCCTAGATGGCATCGAAGACGAATGAAAAATCAGGCCCCAAAAAATGCGTTGCGAGCCCTTTTCGCTCATCCAAATGTGCCCCCAAAGGAAGGCTTTGGGTACAAGTGAACTCCCCAGGGGAGCCTTTACACAGCCCCACATGCAACTGGACCCTCCGGGTTCGCTGTTCCTGAGCAAACCTAAACGTAGCCCTAGGCGTCATCGGAGACGACTGAAAAATCAGGCCCCAGGAAATGCGTTCCGAGGCCTTTTCGCCCATCCAAAAGTGCCCCCAAAGGAAGAATTTGGGTACAAGTGAACTCCCCAGGGGAGCCTTTACGCAGCCCCACACGCAACTGCACCCTCCGGGTTCGCTGTTCCTGAGCAAACCTAAACGTAGCCCTAGCCGTCATCGGAGACGACTGAAAAATCAGGCCCCAGGAAATGCGTTGCGAGCCCTTTTCGCCCATCCAAAAGTGCCCCCAAAGAAAGGCTTTGGGTACAAGTGAACTCCCCAGGGGAGCCTTTACGCAGCCCCACATGCAACTGGACCCTCCGGGTTCGCTGTTCCTGAGCAAACCTAAACGTAGCCCTAGCCGTCATCGAAGACAACTGAAAAATCAGGCCCCAGGAAATGCGTTGCAAGCCCCTTTGGACCATCCAAAAGTGCCCGCAAAGGAAGGCTTTGGGTACAAGTGATCTCCCCAGGGGAGCCTTTACGCAGCCCCACATGCAACTGGACGCTCCGGGTTCGCTGTTCTTGAGCAATCCTAAACGTAGCCCTAGGCGTCATCGGAGACGACTGAAAAATCAGGCCCCAGGAAATGCGTTCCGAGGCCTTTTCGCCCATCCAAATGTGCCCCCAAAGGAAGGCTTTGGGTACAAGTGAACTCCCCAGGGGAGCCTTTACGCAGCCCCACATGCAACTGGACCCTCCGGGTTCGCTGTTTCCGAGCATCTCTAAACATAGTCCTAGACGGCATCGGAGACGAGTGAAAAATCAGGCCCCAGGAAATGCGTTGTGAGCCCTTTTTGCCCATCCAAAAGTGCCCCCAAAGGAAGGCTTTGGGTACAAGTGAACTCCCCAGGGGAGCCTTTACGCAGCCCCACATGCAACTGGACCCTCCGGGTTCGCTGTTTCCGAGCATCCCTAAACATAGCCCTAGCCGGCATCGATGACGACTGAAAAATCAGGCCCCAGGAAATTCGTTCCGAGACCTTTTCGCCCATCCAAAAGTGCCCCCAAAGAAAGGCTTTGGGTACAAGTGAACTCCCCAGGGGAGCCTTTACGCAGCCCCACATGCAACTGGACCCTTCGGGTTCGCTGTTTCCGAGCATCCCTAAACATAGCCCTAGCCGGCATCGAAGACGACTGAAAAATCAGGCCCCAGGAAATGCGTTGCGAGCCCTTTTCGCCCATCCAAATGTGCCCCCAAAGGAAGGCTTTGGGTACAAGTGAACTCCCCAGGGGAGCCTTTACGCAGCCCCACATGCAACTGGACCCTCCGGGTTCGCTGTTTCCGAGCATCCCTAAACATAGCCCTAGCCGGCATCGAAGACAAGTGAAAAATCAGGCCCCAGGAAATGCGTTGCGAGCCCCTTTGGACCATCCAAAAGTGCCCCCAAAGGAAGGCTTTGGGTACAAGTGATCTCCCCAGGGGAGACTTTACGCAGCCCCACATGCAACTGGACCCTCCGGGTTCGCTGTTCCTGAGCAAACCTAAACGTAGCCCTAGCCGTCATCGGAGACGAGTGAAAAATCAGGCCCCAGGAAATGCGTTCCGAGGCCTTTTCGCCCATCCAAAAGTGCCCCCAAAGGAAGAATTTGGGTACAAGTGAACTCCCCAGGGGAGCCTTTACGCAGCCCCACACGCAACTGGACCCTTCGGGTTCGCTGTTTCCTGAGCAAACCTAAACGTAGCCCTGGCCGTCAAAGGAGACGACTGAAAAATCAGGTCCCAGGAAATGCGTTGCAAGCCCCTTTGGACCATCCAAAAGTGCCCGCAAAGGAAGGATTTGGGTACAAGTGATTTACCCAGGGGAGACTTTACGCAGCCCCACATGCAACTGGACCCTCCGGGTTCGCTGTTCCTGAGCAAACCTAAACGTAGCCCTAGCCGTCATCGAAGGCGAATGAAAAATTAGGCCCCAGGAAATGCGTTGCGAGCCCTTTTCTCTCATCCAAAAGTGCCCCCAAAGGAAGGCTTTGGGTACAAGTGAACTCCCCAGGGGAGCCTTTACGCAGCCCCACATGCAACTGGACCCTCCGGGTTCGCTGTTTCCGAGCATCCCTAAACATAGCCCTAGCCGTCTTCGGAGACGACTGAAAAATCAGGACCCAGGAAATGCGTTGCGAGCCCTTTTGGACCATCCAAAAGTGCCCCCAAAGGAAGGCTTTGGATACAAGTGATCTCCCCAGGGGAGCCTTTACGCAGCCCCACATGCAACTGGACCCTCCGGGTTCGCTGTTCCTGAGCAAACCTAAACGTAGCCCTAGCCGTCATCGGAGACGACTGAAAAATCAGGCCCCAGGAAATGCGTTCCGAGGCCTTTTCGCCCATCCAAAAGTGCCCCCAAAGGAAGGCTTTGGGTACAAGTGAACTCCCCAGGGGAGCCTTTACGCAGCCCCACATGCAACTGGATCCTCCGGGTTCGATGTTTCCGAGCATCCCTAAACATAGCCCTAGCCGGCATCGAAGTCGACTGAAAAATCAGACCCCAGGAAATGCGTTGCGAGCCCTTTTCGTCCATTCAAAAGTGCCCCCAAAGGAAGGCTTTGGGTACAAGTGAACTCCCCAGGGGAGCCTTTACGCAGCCCCACATGCAACTGGACCCTCCGGGTTCGATTTTCCGAGCAAATCTAAATATATCACTAGCCGGCATGGGAGAAGACTGAAAACCCGGGCCCCAGAAAACGCGTTGCAAGCCCCTTTGGACCATCCAAAAGTGTCACCAAAGGAAGGCTTTGGGTACAAGAGAACTCCCCAGGGGAGCCTTTACGCAGCCCCACATGCAACTGGATCCTCCGGGTTCGATGTTTCCGAGCATCCCTAAACATAGCCCTAGCCGGCATCGAAGTCGACTGAAAAATCAGACCCCAGGAAATGCGTTGCGAGCCCTTTTCGTCCATTCAAAAGTGCCCCCAAAGGAAGGCTTTGGGTACAAGTGAACTCCCCAGGGGAGCCTTTACGCAGCCCCACATGCAACTGGACCCTCCGGGTTCGATTTTCCGAGCAAATCTAAATATATCACTAGCCGGCATGGGAGAAGACTGAAAACCCGGGCCCCAGAAAACGCGTTGCAAGCCCCTTTGGACCATCCAAAAGTGTCACCAAAGGAAGGCTTTGGGTACAAGAGAACTCCCCAGGGGAGCCTTTACGCAGCCCCACATGCAACTGGACCCTCCGGGTTCGCTGTTAATGAGCAAACCTAAACGTAGCCCTAGCCGTCATCGGAGACAACTGAAAAATCAGGCCCCAGGAAATGCGTTGCAAGCCCCTTTGGACCATCCAAAAGTGCCCGCAAAGGAAGGCTTTGGGTACAAGTGATCTCCCCAGGGGAGCCTTTACGCAGCCCCACATGCAACTGGACCCTCCGGGTTCGATGTTCCTGAGCAAACCTAAACGTAGCCCTAGGCGTCACCGGAGACGACTGAAAAATCAGGCCCCAGGAAATGCGTTCCGAGGCCTTTTCGCCCATCCAAAAGTGCCCCCAAAGGAAGGCTTTGGGTACAAGAGAACTCCCCAGGGGAGCTTTTATGCAGCCTCACATGCAACTGGACCCTTTGGGTTCGCTGTTTCCGAGCATCCCTAAACATAGCCCTAGCCGGCATCGATGACGACTGAAAAATCAGGCCCCAGGAAATGCGTTACGAGCCCTTTTCGCTCATCCAAAAGTGCCCCCAAAGGAAGGCTTTGGGTACAAGAGAACTCCCCACGGGAGCCTTTACGCAGCCCCACATGCAACTGGACCCTCCGGGTTCACTGTTTCCGAGCATCCCTAAACATAGCCCTAGACGGCATCGAAGTCGAATGAAAAATCAGGCCCCAGGAAATGCGTTGCGAGCCCTTTTCGCTCATCCAAAAGTGCCCCCAAAGGAAGGCTTTGGGTACAAGTGAACTCCCCAGGGGAGCCTTTACGCAGCCCCACATGCAACTGGACCCTTCGGGTTCGCTGTTTCCGAGCATCCCTAAACATAGCCCTAGACGGCATCGAAGACGAATGAAAAATCAGGCCCCAGGAAATGCGCTGCGAGCCCTTTTCGTCCAACCAAAAGTGCCCCCAAAGGAAGGCTTTGGGTAGAAGTCAACTCCCCAGGGGAGCCTTTACGCAGCCCCACATGCAACTGGACCCTCCAGGTTCGCTGTTTCCGAGCATCCCTAAACATAGCCCTAGCCGGCATCGAAGACGAGTGAAAAATCAGGCCCCAAGAAATGCGCTGCGAGCCCTTTTCGCCCACCCAAATGTGCCCCCAAAGGAAGTCTTTGGGTACAGAGAACTCCCCAGGGGAGCCTTTACGCAGCCCCACATGCAAGTGGACCCTCCGGGTTCGCTGTTTCCCAGCATCCCTAAACAAAGCCCTAGATGGCATCGAAGACGAATGAAAAATCAGGCCCCAGGAAATGCGTTGCGAGCCCTTTTCGCTCATCCAAATGTGCCCCCAAAGGAAGGCTTTGGGTACAAGTGAACTCCCCAGGGGAGCCTTTACGCAGCCCCACATGCAACTGGACCCTCCGGGTTCGCTGTTCCTGAGCAAACCTAAACGTAGCCCTAGGCGTCATCGGAGACGACTGAAAAATCAGGCCCCAGGAAATGCGTTCCGAGGCCTTTTCGCCCATCCAAAAGTGCCCCCAAAGGAAGAATTTGGGTACAAGTGAACTCCCCAGGGGAGCCTTTACGCAGCCCCACACGCAACTGGACCCTCCGGGTTCGCTGTTCCTGAGCAAACCTAAACGTAGCCCTAGCCGTCATCGGAGACGACTGAAAAATCAGGCCCCAGGAAATGCGTTGCAAGCCCCTTTGGACCATCCAAAAGTGCCCGCAAAGGAAGGCTTTGGGTACAAGTGATCTCCCCAGGGGAGCCTTTACGCAGCCCCACATGCAACTGGACGCTCCGGGTTCGCTGTTCTTGAGCAATCCTAAACGTAGCCCTAGGCGTCATCGGAGACGACTGAAAAATCAGGCCCCAGGAAATGCGTTGCGAGGCCTTTTCGCCCATCCAAATGTGCCCCCAAAGGAAGGCTTTGGGTACAAGTGAACTCCCCAGGGGAGCCTTTACGCAGCCCCACATGCAACTGGACCCTCCGGGTTCGCTGTTTCCGAGCATCTCTAAACATAGTCCTAGACGGCATCGGAGACGAGTGAAAAATCAGGCCCCAGGAAATGCGTTGTGAGCCCTTTTTGCCCATCCAAAAGTGCCCCCAAAGGAAGGCTTTGGGTACAAGTGAACTCCCCAGGGGAGCCTTTACGCAGCCCCACATGCAACTGGACCCTCCGGGTTCGCTGTTTCCGAGCATCCCTAAACATAGCCCTAGCCGGCATCGATGACGACTGAAAAATCAGGCCCCAGGAAATTCGTTCCGAGCCCTTTTCGCCCATCCAAAAGTGCCCCCAAAGAAAGGCTTTGGGTACAAGTGAACTCCCCAGGGGAGCCTTTACGCAGCCCCACATGCAACTGGACCCTTCGGGTTCGCTGTTTCCGAGCATCCCTAAACATAGCCCTAGCCGGCATCGAAGACGACTGAAAAATCAGGCCCCAGGAAATGCGTTGCGAGCCCTTTTCGCCCATCCAAATGTGCCCCCAAAGGAAGGCTTTGGGTACAAGTGAACTCCCCAGGGGAGCCTTTACGCAGCCCCACATGCAACTGGACCCTCCGGGTTCGCTGTTTCCGAGCATCCCTAAACATAGCCCTAGCCGGCATCGAAGACAAGTGAAAAATCAGGCCCCAGGAAATGCGTTGCGAGCCCCTTTGGACCATCCAAAAGTGCCCCCAAAGGAAGGCTTTGGGTACAAGTGATCTCCCCAGGGGAGACTTTACGCAGCCCCACATGCAACTGGACCCTCCGGGTTCGCTGTTCCTGAGCAAACCTAAACGTAGCCCTAGCCGTCATCGGAGACGAGTGAAAAATCAGGCCCCAGGAAATGCGTTCCGAGGCCTTTTCGCCCATCCAAAAGTGCCCCCAAAGGAAGAATTTGGGTACAAGTGAACTCCCCAGGGGAGCCTTTACGCAGCCCCACACGCAACTGGACCCTTCGGGTTCGCTGTTTCCTGAGCAAACCTAAACGTAGCCCTGGCCGTCAAAGGAGACGACTGAAAAATCAGGTCCCAGGAAATGCGTTGCAAGCCCCTTTGGACCATCCAAAAGTGCCCGCAAAGGAAGGATTTGGGTACAAGTGATTTACCCAGGGGAGACTTTACGCAGCCCCACATGCAACTGGACCCTCCGGGTTCGCTGTTCCTGAGCAAACCTAAACGTAGCCCTAGCCGTCATCGAAGGCGAATGAAAAATCAGGCCCCAGGAAATGCGTTCCGAGGCCTTTTCGCCCATCCAAAAGTGCCCCCAAAGGAAGTCTTTGGGTACAAGTGAACTCCCCAGGGGAGCCTTTACGCAGCCCCACATGCAACTGGATCCTCCGGGTTCGATGTTTCCGAGCATCCCTAAACATAGCCCTAGCCGGCATCGAAGTCGACTGAAAAATCAGACCCCAGGAAATGCGTTGCGAGCCCTTTTCGTCCATTCAAAAGTGCCCCCAAAGGAAGGCTTTGGGTACAAGTGAACTCCCCAGGGGAGCCTTTACGCAGCCCCACATGCAACTGGACCCTCCGGGTTCGATTTTCCGAGCAAATCTAAATATATCACTAGCCGGCATGGGAGAAGACTGAAAACCCGGGCCCCAGAAAACGCGTTGCAAGCCCCTTTGGACCATCCAAAAGTGTCACCAAAGGAAGGCTTTGGGTACAAGAGAACTCCCCAGGGGAGCCTTTACGCAGCCCCACATGCAACTGGACCCTCCGGGTTCGCTGTTAATGAGCAAACCTAAACGTAGCCCTAGCCGTCATCGGAGACAACTGAAAAATCAGGCCCCAGGAAATGCGTTGCAAGCCCCTTTGGACCATCCAAAAGTGCCCGCAAAGGAAGGCTTTGGGTACAAGTGATCTCCCCAGGGGAGCCTTTACGCAGCCCCACATGCAACTGGACCCTCCGGGTTCGATGTTCCTGAGCAAACCTAAACGTAGCCCTAGGCGTCACTGGAGACGACTGAAAAATCAGGCCCCAGGAAATGCGTTCCGAGGCCTTTTCGCCCATCCAAAAGTGCCCCCAAAGGAAGGCTTTGGGTACAAGAGAACTCCCCACGGGAGCCTTTATGCAGCCCCACATGCAAGTGGACCCTCCGGGTTCGCTGTTTCCGAGCATCCCTAAACATAGCCCTAGCCGGCATCGAAGGCGAATGAAAAATCAGGCCCCAGGAAATGCGTTGCGAGCCCTTTTCGCTCATCCAAAAGTGCCCCCAAAGGAAGGCTTTGGGTACAAGTGAACTCCCCAGGGGAGCTTTTATGCAGCCTCACATGCAACTGGACCCTTTGGGTTCGCTGTTTCCGAGCATCCCTAAACATAGCCCTAGCCGGCATCGATGACGACTGAAAAATCAGGCCCCAGGAAATGCGTTACGAGCCCTTTTCGCTCATCCAAAAGTGCCCCCAAAGGAAGGCTTTGGGTACAAGTGAACTCCCCAGGGGAGCCTTTACGCAGCCCCACATGCAACTGGACCCTTCGGGTTCGCTGTTTCCGAGCATCCCTAAACATAGCCCTAGACGGCATCGAAGGCGAATGAAAAATCAGGCCCCAGGAAATGCGTTGCGAGCCCTTTTCGCTCATCCAAAAGTGCCCCCAAAGGAAGGCTTTGGGTACAAGTGAACTCCCCAGGGGAGCCTTTACGCAGCCCCACATGCAACTGGACCCTCCAGGTTTGCTGTTTCCGAGCATCCCTAAACATAGCCCTAGCCGGCATCGAAGACGAGTGAAAAATCAGGCCCCAAGAAATGCGCTGCGAGCCCTTTTCGCCCATCCAAATGTGCCCCCAAAGGAAGACTTTGGATACAGAGACCTCCCCAGGGGAGCCTTTACGCAGCCCCACATGCAACTGGACCCTCCGGGTTCGCTGTTTCCGAGCATCCCTAAACATAGCCCTAGCCGGCATCGAAGACAAGTGAAAAATCAGGCCCCAGGAAATGCGTTGCGAGCCCCTTTGGACCATCCAAAAGTGCCCCCAAAGGAAGGCTTTGGGTACAAGTGACCTCCCCAGGGGAGACTTTACGCAGCCCCACATGCAACTGGACCCTCCGGGTTCGCTGTTCCTGAGCAAACCTAAACGTAGCCCTAGCCGTCATCGGAGACGAGTGAAAAATCAGGCTCCAGGAAATGCGTTCCGAGGCCTTTTCGCCCATCCAAAAGTGCCCGCAAAGGAAGGCTTTGGGTACAAGTGAACTCCCCAGGGGAGCCTTTACGCAGCCCCACATGCAAGTGGACCCTCCGGGTTCGCTGTTTCCGAGCATCTCTAAACATAGTCCTAGACGGCATCGGAGACGAGTGAAAAATCAGGCCCCAGGAAATGCGTTGCGAGCCCTTTTTGCCCATCCAAAAGTGCCCCCAAAGGAAGGCTTTGGGTACAAGTGAACTCCCCAGGGGAGCCTTTACGCAGCCCCACATGCAACTGGACCCTCCGGGTTCGCTGTTTCCGAGCATCCCTAAACATAGCCCTAGCCGTCATCGGAGACGACTGAAAAATCAGGCCCCAGGAAATGCGTTGCGAGCCCTTTTCGCCCATCCAAAAGTGCCCCCAAAGAAAGGCTTTGGGTACAAGTGAACTCCCCAGGGGAGCCTTTACGCAGCCCCACATGCAACTGGACCCTTCGGGTTCGCTGTTTCCGAGCATCCCTAAACATAACCCTAGCCGGCATCGAAGACGAATGAAAAATCAGGCCCCAGGAAATGCGTTCCGAGGCCTTTTCGCCCATCCAAAAGTGCCCCCAAAGGAAGGCTTTGGGTACAAGTGAACTCCCCAGGGGAGCCTTTACGCAGCCCCACATGCAACTGGACCCTCCGGGTTCGCTGTTCATGAGCAAACCTAAACGTAGCCCTAGCCGTCATCGGAGACGACTGAAAAATCAGGCCCCAGGAAATGCATTGCAAGCCCATTTGGACCATCCAAAAGTGCCCGCAAAGGAAGGCTTTGGGTACAAGTGATCTCCCCAGGGGAGCCTTTACGCAGCCCCACATGCAACTGGACCCTCCGGGTTCGCTGTTCCTGAGCAAACATAAACGTAGCCCTAGCCGTCATCGGAAACGAGTGAAAAATCAGGCCCCAGGAAATGCGTTGCGAGCCCTTTTCGTCCATTCAAAAGTGCCCCCAAGGAAAGGCTTTGGGTACAAGTGAACTCCCCAGGGGAGCCTTTACGCAGCCCCACATGCAACTGGACCCTCCGGGTTCGATTTTCCGAGCAAATCTAAATATATCACTAGCCGGCATGGGAGAAGACTGAAAACCCGGGCCCCAGAAAACGCGTTGCAAGCCCCTTTGGACCATCCAAAAGTGTCACCAAAGGAAGGCTTTGGGTACAAGAGAACTCCCCAGGGGAGCCTTTACGCAGCCCCACATGCAACTGGACCCTCCGGGTTCGATATTTCCGAGCATCCCTGAACATATCCCTAGCCCGCATCGATGACGACTGAAAAATCAGGCCACAGGAAATGCGTTGCGAGCCCCTTTGGAATATCCAAAAGTGCCCCCAACGGAAGGCTTTGGGTACAAGTGAACTCCCCAGGGGAGCCTTTACACAGCCCCACATGCAACTGGACCCTCCGGGTTCGATATTTCCGAGCATCCCTAAACATAGCCCTAGCCGGCATCGAAGACGACTGAAAAATCAGGCCCCAGGAAATGTGTTACGAGCCCTTTTCGCCCATCCAAAAGTGCCCCCAAAGGAAGGCTTTGGGTACAAGTGAACTCCCCAGGGGAGCCTTTACGCAGCCCCACATGCAACTGGACCCTCCGGGTTCGCTGTTCCTGAGCAAACCTAAACGTAGCCCTAGCCGTCATCGGAGACGACTGAAAAATCAGGCCCCAGGAAATGCGTTGCGAGCCCCTTTGGACCATCCAAAAGTGCCCCCAAAGAAAGGCTTTGGGTACAAGTGAACTCCCCAGGGGAGCCTTTACGCAGCCCCACATGCAACTGGACCCTTTGGGTTCGCTGTTTCCGAGCATCCCTAAACATAGCCCTAGCCGGCATCGATGACGACTGAAAAATAAGGCCCCAGGAAATGCGTTACGAGACCTTTTCGCTCATCCAAAAGTGCCCCCAAAGGAAGGCTTTGGGTACAAGTGAACTCCCCAGGGGAGCCTTTACGCAGCCCCACATGCAACTGGACCCTCCGGGTTCGATATTTCCGAGCATCCCTGAACATATCCCTAGCCGGCATCGATGACGACTGAAAAATCAGGCCCCAGGAAATGCGTTGCGAGCCCCTTTGGACCATCCAAAAGTGCCCCCAACGGAAGGCTTTGGGTACAAGTGAACTCCCCAGGGGAGCCTTTACGCAGCCCCACATGCAACTGGACCCTCCGGGTTCGATTTTTCCGAGCAAACCTAAATATATCACTAGCCGGCATGGGAGAAGACTGAAAACCCGGGCCCCAGAAAACGCGTTGCAAGCCCCTTTGGACCATCCAAAAGTGTCACCAAAGGAAGGCTTTGGGTACAAGTGAACTCCCCAGGGGAGCCTTTACGCAGCCCCACATGCAACTGGACCCTCCGGGTTCGATATTTCCGAGCATCCCTGAACATATCCCTAGCCCGCATCGATGACGACTGAAAAATCAGGCCACAGGAAATGCGTTGCGAGCCCCTTTGGAATATCCAAAAGTGCCCCCAAAGGAAGGCTTTGGGTACAAGTGAACTCCCCAGGGGAGCCTTTACACAGCCCCACATGCAACTGGACCCTCCGGGTTCGATATTTCCGAGCATCCCTAAACATAGCCCTAGCCGGCATCGAAGACGACTGAAAAATCAGGCCCCAGGAAATGTGTTACGAGCCCTTTTCGCCCATCCAAAAGTGCCCCCAAAGGAAGGCTTTGGGTACAAGTGAACTCCCCAGGGGAGCCTTTACGCAGCCCCACATGCAACTGGACCCTTCGGGTTCGCTGTTCCTGAGCAAACCTAAACGTAGCCCTGGCCGTCAAAAGAGACGACTGAAAAATCAGGCCCCAGGAAATGCGTTGCGAGCCCCTTCGGACCATCCAAAAGTGCCCCCAAAGGAAGGCTTTGGGTACATCTGAAGTTCCCAGGGGAGCCTTTACGCAGCCCCACATGCAACTGGACCCTTCGGGTTCGATTTTTCCGAGCAAACCTAATTATATCCCTAACCGGCATGGGAGAAGACTGAAAACCCGGGCCCCAGAAAACGTGTTGCAAGCCCCTTTGGACCATCCAAAAGTGTCACCAAAGGAAGGCTTTGGGTACAAGAGAACTCCCCACGGGAGCCTTTACGCAGCCCCACATGCAACTGGACCCTCCGGGTTCGCTGTTCCTGAGCAAACCTAAACGTAGCCCTAGCCGTCATCGGAGACGACTGAAAAATCAGGCCCCAGGAAATGCGTTGCGAGCCCCTTTGGACCATCCAAAAGTGCCCCCAAAGAAAGGCTTTGGGTACAAGTGAACTCCCCAGGGGAGCCTTTACGCAGCCCCACATGCAACTGGACCCTTTGGGTTCGCTGTTTCCGAGCATCCCTAAACATAGCCCTAGCCGGCATCGATGACGACTGAAAAATAAGGCCCCAGGAAATGCGTTACGAGACCTTTTCGCTCATCCAAAAGTGCCCCCAAAGGAAGGCTTTGGGTACAAGTGAACTCCCCAGGGGAGCCTTTACGCAGCCCCACATGCAACTGGACCCTCCGGGTTCGATATTTCCGAGCATCCCTGAACATATCCCTAGCCCGCATCGATGACGACTGAAAAATCAGGCCACAGGAAATGCGTTGCGAGCCCCTTTGGAATATCCAAAAGTGCCCCCAACGGAAGGCTTTGGGTACAAGTGAACTCCCCAGGGGAGCCTTTACACAGCCCCACATGCAACTGGACCCTCCGGGTTCGATATTTCCGAGCATCCCTAAACATAGCCCTAGCCGGCATCGAAGACGACTGAAAAATCAGGCCCCAGGAAATGTGTTACGAGCCCTTTTCGCCCATCCAAAAGTGCCCCCAAAGGAAGGCTTTGGGTACAAGTGAACTCCCCAGGGGAGCCTTTACGCAGCCCCACATGCAACTGGACCCTTCGGGTTCGCTGTTCCTGAGCAAACCTAAACGTAGCCCTGGCCGTCAAAAGAGACGACTGAAAAATCAGGCCCCAGGAAATGCGTTGCGAGCCCCTTCGGACCATCCAAAAGTGCCCCCAAAGGAAGGCTTTGGGTACATCTGAAGTTCCCAGGGGAGCCTTTACGCAGCCCCACATGCAACTGGACCCTTCGGGTTCGATTTTTCCGAGCAAACCTAATTATATCCCTAACCGGCATGGGAGAAGACTGAAAACCCGGGCCCCAGAAAACGTGTTGCAAGCCCCTTTGGACCATCCAAAAGTGTCACCAAAGGAAGGCTTTGGGTACAAGAGAACTCCCCACGGGAGCCTTTACGCAGCCCCACATGCAACTGGACCCTCCGGGTTCGCTGTTCCTGAGCAAACCTAAACGTAGCCCTAGCCGTCATCGGAGACGACTGAAAAATCAGGCCCCAGGAAATGCGTTGCGAGCCCCTTTGGACCATCCAAAAGTGCCCCCAAAGAAAGGCTTTGGGTACAAGTGAACTCCCCAGGGGAGCCTTTACGCAGCCCCACATGCAACTGGACCCTTTGGGTTCGCTGTTTCCGAGCATCCCTAAACATAGCCCTAGCCGGCATCGATGACGACTGAAAAATAAGGCCCCAGGAAATGCGTTACGAGACCTTTTCGCTCATCCAAAAGTGCCCCCAAAGGAAGGCTTTGGGTACAAGTGAACTCCCCAGGGGAGCCTTTACGCAGCCCCACATGCAACTGGACCCTCCGGGTTCGATATTTCCGAGCATCCCTGAACATATCCCTAGCCCGCATCGATGACGACTGAAAAATCAGGCCACAGGAAATGCGTTGCGAGCCCCTTTGGAATATCCAAAAGTGCCCCCAACGGAAGGCTTTGGGTACAAGTGAACTCCCCAGGGGAGCCTTTACACAGCCCCACATGCAACTGGACCCTCCGGGTTCGATATTTCCGAGCATCCCTAAACATAGCCCTAGCCGGCATCGAAGACGACTGAAAAATCAGGCCCCAGGAAATGTGTTACGAGCCCTTTTCGCCCATCCAAAAGTGCCCCCAAAGGAAGGCTTTGGGTACAAGTGAACTCCCCAGGGGAGCCTTTACGCAGCCCCACATGCAACTGGACCCTTCGGGTTCGCTGTTCCTGAGCAAACCTAAACGTAGCCCTGGCCGTCAAAAGAGACGACTGAAAAATCAGGCCCCAGGAAATGCGTTGCGAGCCCCTTCGGACCATCCAAAAGTGCCCCCAAAGGAAGGCTTTGGGTACATCTGAAGTTCCCAGGGGAGCCTTTACGCAGCCCCACATGCAACTGGACCCTTCGGGTTCGATTTTTCCGAGCAAACCTAATTATATCCCTAACCGGCATGGGAGAAGACTGAAAACCCGGGCCCCAGAAAACGTGTTGCAAGCCCCTTTGGACCATCCAAAAGTGTCACCAAAGGAAGGCTTTGGGTACAAGAGAACTCCCCAGGGGAGCCTTTACGCAGCCCCACATGCAACTGGACCCTCCGGGTTCGCTGTTCCTGAGCAAACCTAAACGTAGCCCTAGCCGTCATCGGAGACGACTGAAAAATCAGGCCCCAGGAAATGCGTTGCGAGCCCCTTTGGACCATCCAAAAGTGCCCCCAAAGAAAGGCTTTGGGTACAAGTGAACTCCCCAGGGGAGCCTTTACGCAGCCCCACATGCAACTGGACCCTTTGGGTTCGCTGTTTCCGAGCATCCCTAAACATAGCCCTAGCCGGCATCGATGACGACTGAAAAATAAGGCCCCAGGAAATGCGTTACGAGACCTTTTCGCTCATCCAAAAGTGCCCCCAAAGGAAGGCTTTGGGTACAAGTGAACTCCCCAGGGGAGCCTTTACGCAGCCCCACATGCAACTGGACCCTCCGGGTTCGATATTTCCGAGCATCCCTGAACATATCCCTAGCCGGCATCGATGACGACTGAAAAATCAGGCCCCAGGAAATGCGTTGCGAGCCCCTTTGGACCATCCAAAAGTGCCCCCAAAGGAAGGCTTTGGGTACAAGTGAACTCCCCAGGGGAGCCTTTACGCAGCCCCACATGCAACTGGACCCTCCGGGTTCGATATTTCCGAGCATCCCTAAACATAGCCCTAGACGGCATCGAAGGCGAATGAAAAATCAGGCCCCAGGAAATGCGTTGCGAGCCCTTTTCGCTCATCCAAAAGTGCCCCCAAAGGAAGGCTTTGGGTACAAGTGAACTCCCCAGGGGAGCCTTTACGCAGCCCCACATGCAACTGGACCCTTCGGGTTCGCTGTTCCTGAGCAAACCTAAACGTAGCCCTGGCCGTCAAAAGAGACGACTGAAAAATCAGGCCCCAGGAAATGCGTTGCGAGCCCCTTCGGACCATCCAAAAGTGCCCCCAAAGGAAGGCTTTGGGTACATCTGAAGTTCCCAGGGGAGCCTTTACGCAGCCCCACATGCAACTGGACCCTTCGGGTTCGATTTTTCCGAGCAAACCTAATTATATCCCTAACCGGCATGGGAGAAGACTGAAAACCCGGGCCCCAGAAAAGGTGTTGCAAGCCCCTTTGGACCATCCAAAAGTGTCACCAAAGGAAGGCTTTGGGTACAAGAGAACTCCCCACGGGAGCCTTTACGCAGCCCCACATGCAACTGGACCCTCCGGGTTCGCTGTTCCTGAGCAAACCTAAACGTAGCCCTAGCCGTCATCGGAGACGACTGAAAAATCAGGCCCCAGGAAATGCGTTTCGAGCCCCTTTGGACCATCCAAAAGTGCCCCCAAAGAAAGGCTTTGGGTACAAGTGAACTCCCCAGGGGAGCCTTTACGCAGCCCCACATGCAACTGGACCCTTTGGGTTCGCTGTTTCCGAGCATCCCTAAACATAGCCCTAGCCGGCATCGATGACGACTGAAAAATAAGGCCCCAGGAAATGCGTTACGAGCCCTTTTCGCTCATCCAAAAGTGCCCCCAAAGGAAGGCTTTGGGTACAAGTGAACTCCCCAGGGGAGCCTTTACGCAGCCCCACATGCAACTGGACCCTTCGGGTTCGCTGTTTCCGAGCATCCCTAAACATAGCCCTAGCCGGCATCGAAGACGAGTGAAAAATCAGGCCCCAAGAAATGCGCTGCGAGCCCTTTTCGCACATCCAAATGTGCCCCCAAAGGAAGATTTTAGGTACAGAGAACTCCCCAGGGGAGCCTTTACGCAGCCCCACATGCAAGTGGACCCTCCGGGTTCGCTGTTTCCCAGCATCCCTAAACAAAGCCCTAGATGGCATCGAAGACGAATGAAAAATCAGGCCCCAGGAAATGCGTTGCGAGCCCCTTTGGACCATCCAAAAGTGCCCCCAAAGGAAGGCTTTGGGTACAAGTGATCTCCCCAGGGGAGACTTTACGCAGCCCCACATGCAACTGGACCCTCCGGGTTCGCTGTTCCTGAGCAAACCTAAACGTAGCCCTAGCCGTCATCGGAGACGAGTGAAAAATCAGGCCCCAGGAAATGCGTTCCGAGGCCTTTTCGCCCATCCAAAAGTGCCCCCAAAGGAAGAATTTGGGTACAAGTGAACTCCCCAGGGGAGCCTTTACGCAGCCCCACACGCAACTGGACCTTTCGGGTTCGCTGTTTCCAGAGCAAACCTAAACGTAGCCCTGGCCGTCAAAGGAGACGACTGAAAAATCAGGTCCCCGGAAATGCGTTGCGAGCCCCTTCGGACCATCCAAAAGTTCCCCCAAAGGAAGGCTTTGGGTACATCTGAAGTTCCCAGGGGAGCCTTTACGCAGCCCCACATGCAACTGGACCGTCCGGGTTCGATTTTTCCGAGCAACCCTAATTATATCCCTAACCGGCATGGGAGAAGACTGAAAACCCGTGCCCCAGAAAACGTGTTGCAAGCCCCTTTGGACCATCCAAAAGTGTCACCAAAGGAAGGCTTTGGGTACAAGAGAACTCCCCACGGGAGCCTTTACGCAGCCCCACATGCAACTGGACCCTCCGGGTTCGCTGTTTCCGAGCATCCCTAAACATAGCCCTAGCCGGCATCGATGACAACTGAAAAATCAGGCCCCAGGAAATGCGTTGTGAGCCCTTTTCGCCCATCCAAAAGTGCCCCCAAAGGAAGGCTTTGGGTACAAGTGAACTCCCCAGGGGAGCCTTTACGCAGCCCCACATGCAACTGGACCCTCCGGGTTCGCTGTTTCCGAGCATCCCTAAACATAGCCCTAGCCGGCATCGATGACGACTGAAAAATCAGGCCCCAGGAAATGCGTTGCGAGCCCCTTAGGACCATCCAAAAGTGTCACCAAAGGAAGGCTTTGGGTACAAGTGAACTCCCCAGGGGAGCCTTTACGCAGCCCCACATGCAACTGGACCCTTCGGGTTCGCTGTTTCCGAGCATCCCTAAACATAGCCCTAGCCGGCATCGAAGACGACTAAAAAATCAGGCCCCAGGAAATGCGTTTCGAGCCCCTTTGGACCATCCAAAAGTGCCCCCAAAGGAAGGCTTTGGGTACAAGTGAACTCCCCAGGGGAGCCTTTACGCAGCCCCACATGCAACTGGACCCTCCGGGTTCGATTTTTCCGAGCAACCCTAAATATATCACTAGCCGGCATGGGAGAAGACTGAAAACCCGGGCCCCAGAAAACGCGTTGCAAGCCCCTTTGGACCATCCAAAATTGTCACCAAAGGAAGGCTTTGGGTACAAGTGAACTCCCCAGGGGAGCCTTTACGCAGCCCCACATGCAACTGGACCCTCCGGGTTCGCTGTTCATGAGCAAACCTAAACGTAGCCCTAGCCGTCATCGGAGACGACTGAAAAATCAGGCCCCAGGAAATGCGTTGCAAGCCCCTTCGGACCATCCAAAAGTGCCCCCAAAGGAAGGCTTTGGGTACAAGTGAACTCCCCAGGGGAGCCTTTACGCAGCCCCACATGCAACTGGACCCTCCGGGTTCGCTGTTTCCGAGCATCCCTAAACATAGCCCTAGCCGGCATAGAAGACGACTGAAAAATCAAGCCCCAGGAAATGCGTTGCGAGCCCTTTTCGCCCATCCAAAAGTGCCCCCAAAGGAAGGCTTTGGGTACAAGTGAACTCCCCAGGGGAGCCTTTACGCAGCCCCACATGCAACTGGACCCTCCGGGTTCGCTGTTTCCGAGCATCCCTAAACATAGCCCTAGCCGTCATCGGAGACGACTGAAAAATCAGGCCTCAGGAAATGCGTTCCGAGCCCTTTTTGCCCATCCAAAAGTGCCCCCAAAGGAAGGCTTTGGGTACAATTGAACTCCCCAGGGGAGCCTTTACGCAGCCCCACATGCAACTGGACCCTTCGGGTTCGCTGTTTCCGAGCATCCCTAAACATAACCCTAGCCGGCATCGAAGACGACTGAAAAATCAGGCCCCAGGAAATGCGTTGCGAGCCCTTTTCGCCCATCCAAATGTGCCCCCAAAGGAAGGCTTTGGGTACAAGTGAACTCCCCAGGGGAGCCTTTACGCAGCCCCACATGCAACTGGACCGTCCGGGTTCGATTTTTCCGAGCAAACCTAATTATATCCCTAACGGGCATGGGAGAAGACTGAAAACCCGTGCCCCAGAAAACGTGTTGCAAGCCCCTTTGGACCATCCAAAAGTGTCACCAAAGGAAGGCTTTGGGTATAAGAGAACTCCCCACGGGAGCCTTTACGCAGCCCCACATGCAACTGGACCCTCCGGGTTCGCTGTTTCCGAGCATCCCTAAACATAGCCCTAGCCGGCATCGATGACAACTGAAAAATCAGGCCCCAGGAAATGCGTTGTGAGCCCTTTTCGCCCATCCAAAAGTGCCCCCAAAGGAAGGCTTTGGGTACAAGTGAACTCCCCAGGGGAGCCTTTACGCAGCCCCACATGCAACTGGACCCTCCGGGTTCGCTGTTTCCGAGCATCCCTAAACATAGCCCTAGCCGGCATCGATGACGACTGAAAAATCAGGCCCCAGGAAATGCGTTGCGAGTCCCTTAGGACCATCCAAAAGTGTCACCAAAGGAAGGCTTTGGGTACAAGTGAACTCCCCAGGGGAGCCTTTACGCAGCCCCACATGCAACTGGACCCTTCGGGTTCGCTGTTTCCGAGCATCCCTAAACATAGCCCTAGCCGGCATCGAAGACGACTAAAAAATCAGGCCCCAGGAAATGCGTTTCGAGCCCCTTTGGACCATCCAAAAGTGCCCCCAAAGGAAGGCTTTGGGTACAAGTGAACTCCCCAGGGGAGCCTTTACGCAGCCCCACATGCAACTGGACCCTCCGGGTTCGATTTTTCCGAGCAACCCTAAATATATCACTAGCCGGCATGGGAGAAGACTGAAAACCCGGGCCCCAGAAAACGCGTTGCAAGCCCCTTTGGACCATCCAAAATTGTCACCAAAGGAAGGCTTTGGGTACAAGTGAACTCCCCAGGGGAGCCTTTACGCAGCCCCACATGCAACTGGACCCTCCGGGTTCGCTGTTCATGAGCAAACCTAAACGTAGCCCTAGCCGTCATCGGAGACGACTGAAAAATCAGGCCCCAGGAAATGCGTTGCAAGCCCCTTCGGACCATCCAAAAGTGCCCCCAAAGGAAGGCTTTGGGTACAAGTGAACTCCCCAGGGGAGCCTTTACGCAGCCCCACATGCAACTGGACCCTCCGGGTTCGCTGTTTCCGAGCATCCCTAAACATAGCCCTAGCCGGCATAGAAGACGACTGAAAAATCAAGCCCCAGGAAATGCGTTGCGAGCCCTTTTCGCCCATCCAAAAGTGCCCCCAAAGGAAGGCTTTGGGTACAAGTGAACTCCCCAGGGGAGCCTTTACGCAGCCCCACATGCAACTGGACCCTCCGGGTTCGCTGTTTCCGAGCATCCCTAAACATAGCCCTAGCCGTCATCGGAGACGAGTGAAAAATCAGGCCTCAGGAAATGCGTTCCGAGCCCTTTTTGCCCATCCAAAAGTGCCCCCAAAGGAAGGCTTTGGGTACAATTGAACTCCCCAGGGGAGCCTTTACGCAGCCCCACATGCAACTGGACCGTCCGGGTTCGATTTTTCCGAGCAACCCTAATTATATCCCTAACCGGCATGGGAGAAGACTGAAAACCCGGGCCCCAGAAAACGTGTTGCAAGCCCCTTTGGACCATCCAAAAGTGCCCGCAAAGGAAGGCTTTGGGTACAAGTGAACTCCCCAGGGGAGCCTTTACGCAGCCCCACATGCAACTGGACCCTCCGGGTTCGCTGTTTCCGAGCATCCCTAAACATAGCCCTAGCCGGCATTGATGACGACTGAAAAATCAGGCCCCAGGAAATGCGTTGCGAGCCCCTTTGGACCATCCAAAAGTGCCCGCAAAGGAAGGCTTTGGGTACAAATGATCTGCCCAGGGGAGCCTTTACGCAGCCCCACATGCAACTGGACCCTCCGGGTTCGATTTTTCCGAGCAACCCTAAATATATCACTAGCCGGCATGGGAGAAGACTGAAAACCCGGGCCCCAGAAAACGCGTTGCAAGCCCCTTTGGACCATCCAAAATTGTCACCAAAGGAAGGCTTTGGGTACAAGTGATCTCCCCAGGGGAGCCTTTACGCAGCCCCACATGCAACTGGACCCTTCGGGTTCGCTGTTCCTGAGCAAACCTAAACGTAGCCCTAGCCGTCATCGGAGACGAGTGAAAAATCAGGCCCCAGGAAATGCATTCTGAGACCTTTTCGCCCATCCAAATGTGCCCCCAAAGGAAGACTTTGGGTACAAGAGAACTCCCCAGGGGAGCCTTTACGCAGCCCCACATGCAACTGGACCCTCCGGGTTCGCTGTTTCCGAGCATCCCTAAACATAGCCCTAGCCGGCATAGAAGACGACTGAAAAATCAAGCCCCAGGAAATGCGTTGCGAGCCCTTTTCGCCCATCCAAAAGTGCCCCCAAAGGAAGGCTTTGGGTACAAGTGAACTCCCCAGGGGAGCCTTTACGCAGCCCCACATGCAACTGGACCCTCCGGGTTCGCTGTTTCCGAGCATCCCTAAACATAGCCCTAGCCGTCATCGGAGACGACTGAAAAATCAGGCCTCAGGAAATGCGTTCCGAGCCCTTTCGCCCATCCAAAAGTGCCCCCAAAGGAAGGCTTTGGGTACAATTGAACTCCCCAGGGGAGCCTTTACGCAGCCCCACATGCAACTGGACCCTCCGGGTTCGCTGTTCCTGAGCAAACCTAAACGTAGCCCTGGCCGTCATCGCAGATGTGTGAAAAATCAGGCCCCAGGAAATGCGTTGCGAGCCCTTTTTGCCCATCCAAAAGTGCCCCCAAAGGAAGGCTTTGGGTACAAGTGAACTCCCCATGGGAGCCTTTACGCAGCCCCACATGCAACTGGACCCTTCGGGTTCGCTGTTTCCGAGCATCCCTAAACATAGCCCTAGCCGGCATCGATGACGACTGAAAAATCAGGCCCCAGGAAATGCGTTACGAGCCCTTTTCGCCCATCCAAAAGTGCCCCCAAAGGAAGGCTTTGGGTACAAGTGAACTCCCCAGGGGAGCCTTTACGCAGCCCCACATGCAACTGGACCATTCGGGTTCGCGGTTTCCGAGCATCCCTAAACATAGCCCTAGCCGGCATCGAAGACGACTGAAAAATCAGGCCCCAGGAAATGCGTTGCGAACCCTTTTCATCCATCCAAAAGTGCCCCCAAAGGAAGGCTTTGGGTACAAGTGAACTCCCCAGGGGAGCCTTTACGCAGCCCCACATGCAACTGGACCCTCCGGGTTCGCTGTTCATGAGCAAACCTAAACGTAGCCCTAGCCGTCATCGGAGACGACTGAAAAATCAGGCCCCAGGAAATGCGTTGCGAGCCCCTTTGGACCATCCAAAAGTGCCCGCAAAGGAAGGCTTTGGGTACAAGTGATCTCCCCAGGGGAGCCTTTACGCAGCCCCACATGCAACTGGACCCTCCGGGTTCGCTGTTCCTGAGCAAACCTAAACGTAGCCCTAGCCGTCATCGGAGACGACTGAAAAATCAGGCCCCAGGAAATGCGTTCCGAGGCTTTTTCGCCCATCCAAATGTGCTTATAAAGGAAGGCTTTGGGTACAAGTGAACTCCCCAGGGGAGCCTTTACGCAGCCCCACATGCAACTGGACGCTCCGGGTTCGCTGTTCCTGAGCAAACCTAAACGTAGCCCTAGGCGTCATCGGAGACGACTGAAAAATCAGGCCCCAGGAAATGCGTTCCGAGGCCTTTTCGCCCATCCAAATGTGCCCCCAAAGGAAGACTTTGGGTACAAGAGAACTCCCCAGGGGAGCGTTTACGCAGCCCCACATGCAACTGGACCCTCCGGGTTCGCTGTTTCCAAGCATCTCTAAACATAGTCCTAGACGGCATCGGAGACGACTGAAAAATCAGGCCCCAGGATATGCGTTGTGAGCCCTTTTTGCCCATCCAAAAGTGCCCCCAAAGGAAGGCTTTGGGTACAAGTGAACTCCCCAGGGGAGCCTTTACGCAGCCCCACATGCAACTGGACCCTCCGGGTTCGCTGTTTCCGAGCATCCCTAAACATAGCCCTAGCCGTCATCGGAGACGACTGAAAAATCAGGCCCCAGGAAATTCGTTCCGAGCCCTTTTCGCCCATCCAAAAGTGCCCCCAAAGAAAGGCTTTGGGTACAAGTGAACTCCCCAGGGGAGCCTTTACGCAGCCCCACATGCAACTGGACCCTTCGGGTTCGCTGTTTCCGAGCATCCCTAAACATAGCCCTAGCCGGCATCGAAGACGACTGAAAAATCAGGCCCCAGGAAATGCGTTACGAGCCCTTTTCGCCCATCCAAATGTGCCCCCAAAGGAAGGCTTTGGGTACAAGTGAACTCCCCAGGGGAGCCTTTACGCAGCCCCACATGCAACTGGACCCTCCGGGTTCGCTGTTTCCGAGCATCCCTAAACATAGCCCTAGCCGGCATCGAAGACAAGTGAAAAATCAGGCCCCAGGAAATGCGTTGCGAGCCCCTTTGGACCATCCAAAAGTGCCCCCAAAGGAAGGCTTTGGGTACAAGTGATCTCCCCAGGGGAGCCTTTACGCAGCCCCACATGCAACTGGACCCTCCGGGTTCGCTGTTCCTGAGCAAACCTAAACATAACCCTAGCCGTCATCGGAGACGAGTGAAAAATCAGGCCCCAGGAAATGCGTTCCGAGGCCTTTTCGCCCATCCAAAAGTGCCCCCAAAGGAAGAATTTGGGTACAAGTGAACTCCCCAGGGGAGCCTTTACGCAGCCCCACACGCAACTGGACCCTTCGGGTTCGCTGTTTCCTGAGCAAACCTAAACGTAGCCCTGGCCGTCAAAGGAGACGACTGAAAAATCAGGCCCCAGGAAATGCGTTGCGAGCCCCTTGGGACCATCCAAAAGTGCCCCCAAAGGAAGGCTTTGGGTACATCTGAAGTTCCCAGGGGAGCCTTTACGCAGCCCCACATGCAACTGGACCGTCCGGGTTCGATTTTTCCGAGCAACCCTATTTATATCCCTAACCGGCATGGGAGAAGACTGAAAACCCGTGCCCCAGAAAACGTGTTGCAAGCCCCTTTGGACCATCCAAAAGTGCCCGCAAAGGAAGGCTTTGGGTACAAGTGATCTCCCCAGGGGAGCCTTTACGCAGCCCCACATGCAACTGGACCCTCCGGGTTCGCTGTTCCTGAGCAAACCTAAACGTAGCCCTAGCCGTCATCGGAGACGACTGAAAAATCAGGCCCCAGGAAATGCGTTCCGAGGCTTTTTCGCCCATCCAAATGTGCTTATAAAGGAAGGCTTTGGGTACAAGAGAACTCCCCAGGGGAGCCTTTACGCAGCCCCACATGCAACTGGACCCTCCGGGTTCGCTGTTTCCGAGCATCCCTAAACATAGCCCTAGCCGGCATAGAAGACGACTGAAAAATCAAGCCCCAGGAAATGCGTTGCGAGCCCTTTTCGCCCATCCAAAAGTGCCCCCAAAGGAAGGCTTTGGGTACAAGTGAACTCCCCAGGGGAGCCTTTACGCAGCCCCACATGCAACTGGACCATTCGGGTTCGCTGTTTCCGAGCATCCCTAAACATAGCCCTAGCCGGCATCGATGACGATTGAAAAATCAGGCCCCAGGAAATGCGTTGCAAGCCCCTTTGGACCATCCAAAAGTGCCCGCAAAGGAAGGCTTTGGGTACAAGTGATCTCCCCAGGGGAGCCTTTACGCAGCCCCACATGCAACTGGACCCTCCAGGTTCGCTGTTCCTGAGCAAACCTAAACGTAGCCCTAGCCGTCATCGGAGACGACTGAAAAATCAGGCCCCAGGAAATGCGTTCGAGGCCTTTTCGCCCATCCAAATGTGCCCCCAAAGGAAGGCTTTGGGTACAAGAGAACTCCCCAGGGGAGCCTTTACGCAGCCCCACATGCAACTGGACCCTCCGGGTTCGCTGTTTCCGAGCATCCCTAAACATAGCCCTAGCCGGCATAGAAGACGACTGAAAAATCAAGCCCCAGGAAATGCGTTGCGAGCCCTTTTCGCCCATCCAAAAGTGCCCCCAAAGGAAGGCTTTGGGTACAAGTGAACTCCCCAGGGGAGCCTTTACGCAGCCCCACATGCAACTGGACCCTTCGGGTTCGCTGTTTCCGAGCATCCCTAAACATAGCCCTAGCCGGCATCGAAGACGAATGAAAAATCAGGCCCCAGGAAATGCGTTACGAGCCCTTTTAGCCCATCCAAAAGTGCCCCCAAAGGAAGGCTTTGGGTACAAGTGAACTCCCCAGGGGAGCCTTTACGCAGCCCCACATGCAACTGGACCCTTCGGGTTCGCTGTTTCCGAGCATCCCTAAACATAGCCCTAGCCGGCATCGAAGACGACTGAAAAATCAGGCCCCAGGAAATGCGTTACGAGCCCTTTTTGCCCATCCAAAAGTGCCCCCAAAGGAAGGCTTTGGGTACAAGTGAACTCCCCAGGGGAGCCTTTACGCAGCCCCACATGCAACTGGACCCTCCGGGTTCGCTGTTCATGAGCAAACCTAAACGTAGCCCTAGCCGTCATCGGAGACGACTGAAAAATCAGGCCCCAGGAAATGCGTTGCAAGCCCATTTGGACCATCCAAAAGTGCCCGCAAAGGAAGGCTTTGGGTACAAGTGAACTCCCCAGGGGAGCCTTTACGCAGCCCCACATGCAACTGGACCCTCCGGGTTCGCTGTTCCTGAGCAAACATAAACGTAGCCCTAGCCGTCATCGGAAACGAGTGAAAAATCAGGCCCCAGGAAAGGCGTTCCGAGGCCTTTTCGCCCATCCAAAAGTGCCCGCAAAGGAAGACTTTGGGTACAAGAGAACTCCCCAGGGGAGCCTTTACGCAGCCCCACATGCAACTGGACCCTCCGGGTTCGCTGTTTCCGAGCATCCCTAAACATAGACCTAGCGGGAATCGAAGACGAATGAAAAATCAAGCCCCAGGAAATGCGTTGCGAGCCCTTTTTGCCCATCCAAAAGTGCCCCCAAAGGAAGGCTTTGGGTACAAGTGAACTCCCCAGGGGAGCCTTTACGCAGCCCCACATGCAACTGGACCCTCCGGGTTCGCTGTTCATGAGCAAACCTAAACGTAGCCCTAGCCGTCATCGGAGACGACTGAAAAATCAGGCCCCAGGAAATGCGTTGCGAGCCCCTTTGGACCATCCAAAAGTGCCCGCAAAGGAAGGCTTTGGGTACAAGTGATCTCCCCAGGGGAGCCTTTACGCAGCCCCACATGCAACTGGACCCTCCGGGTTCGCTGTTCCTGAGCAAACCTAAACGTAGCCCTAGCCGTCATCGGAGACGACTGAAAAATCAGGCCCCAGGAAATGCGTTCCGAGGCTTTTTCGCCCATCCAAAAGTGCCCCCAAAGGAAGAATTTGGGTACAAGTGAACTCCCCAGGGGAGCCTTTACGCAGCCCCACACGCAACTGGACCCTCCGGGTTCGCTGTTCCTGAGCAAACCTAAACGTAGCCCTAGCCGTCATCGGAGACGAGTGAAAAATCAGGCCCCAGGAAATGCGTTGCAAGCCCCTTTGGACCATCCAAAAGTGCCCGCAAAGGAAGGCTTTGGGTACAAGTGATCTCCCCAGGGGAGCCTTTACGCAGCCCCACATGCAACTGGACGCTCCGGGTTCGCTGTTCCTGAGCAAACCTAAACGTAGCCCTAGGCGTCATCGGAGACGACTGAAAAATCAGGCCCCAGGAAATGCGTTCCGAGGCCTTTTCGCCCATCCAAATGTGCCCCCAAAGGAAGACTTTGGGTACAAGAGAACTCCCCAGGGGAGCGTTTACGCAGCCCCACATGCAACTGGACCCTCCGGGTTCGCTGTTTCCAAGCATCTCTAAACATAGTCCTAGACGGCATCGGAGACGACTGAAAAATCAGGCCCCAGGATATGCGTTGTGAGCCCTTTTTGCCCATCCAAAAGTGCCCCCAAAGGAAGGCTTTGGGTACAAGTGAACTCCCCAGGGGAGCCTTTACGCAGCCCCACATGCAACTGGACCCTCCGGGTTCGCTGTTTCCGAGCATCCCTAAACATAGCCCTAGCCGTCATCGGAGACGACTGAAAAATCAGGCCCCAGGAAATTCGTTCCGAGCCCTTTTCGCCCATCCAAAAGTGCCCCCAAAGAAAGGCTTTGGGTACAAGTGAACTCCCCAGGGGAGCCTTTACGCAGCCCCACATGCAACTGGACCCTTCGGGTTCGCTGTTTCCGAGCATCCCTAAACATAGCCCTAGCCGGCATCGAAGACGACTGAAAAATCAGGCCCCAGGAAATGCGTTACGAGCCCTTTTCGCCCATCCAAATGTGCCCCCAAAGGAAGGCTTTGGGTACAAGTGAACTCCCCAGGGGAGCCTTTACGCAGCCCCACATGCAACTGGACCCTCCGGGTTCGCTGTTTCCGAGCATCCCTAAACATAGCCCTAGCCGGCATCGAAGACAAGTGAAAAATCAGGCCCCAGGAAATGCGTTGCGAGCCCCTTTGGACCATCCAAAAGTGCCCCCAAAGGAAGGCTTTGGGTACAAGTGATCTCCCCAGGGGAGACTTTACGCAGCCCCACATGCAACTGGACCCTCCGGGTTCGCTGTTCCTGAGCAAACCTAAACATAACCCTAGCCGTCATCGGAGACGAGTGAAAAATCAGGCCCCAGGAAATGCGTTCCGAGGCCTTTTCGCCCATCCAAAAGTGCCCCCAAAGGAAGAATTTGGGTACAAGTGAACTCCCCAGGGGAGCCTTTACGCAGCCCCACACGCAACTGGACCCTTCGGGTTCGCTGTTTCCTGAGCAAACCTAAACGTAGCCCTGGCCGTCAAAGGAGACGACTGAAAAATCAGGCCCCAGGAAATGCGTTGCGAGCCCCTTCGGACCATCCAAAAGTGCCCCCAAAGGAAGGCTTTGGGTACATCTGAAGTTCCCAGGGGAGCCTTTACGCAGCCCCACATGCAACTGGACCGTCCGGGTTCGATTTTTCCGAGCAACCCTATTTATATCCCTAACCGGCATGGGAGAAGACTGAAAACCCGTGCCCCAGAAAACGTGTTGCAAGCCCCTTTGGACCATCCAAAAGTGCCCGCAAAGGAAGGCTTTGGGTACAAGTGATCTCCCCAGGGGAGCCTTTACGCAGCCCCACATGCAACTGGACCCTCCGGGTTCGCTGTTCCTGAGCAAACCTAAACGTAGCCCTAGCCGTCATCGGAGACGAATGAAAAATCAGGCCCCAGGAAATGCGTTCCGAGGCTTTTTCGCCCATCCAAATGTGCTTATAAAGGAAGGCTTTGGGTACAAGAGAACTCCCCAGGGGAGCCTTTACGCAGCCCCACATGCAACTGGACCCTCCGGGTTCGCTGTTTCCGAGCATCCCTAAACATAGCCCTAGCCGGCATAGAAGACGACTGAAAAATCAAGCCCCAGGAAATGCGTTGCGAGCCCTTTTCGCCCATCCAAAAGTGCCCCCAAAAGGAAGGCTTTGGGTACAAGTGAACTCCCCAGGGGAGCCTTTACGCAGCCCCACATGCAACTGGACCCTCCGGGTTCGCTGTTCATGAGCAAACCTAAACGTAGTCCTAGCCGTCATCGGAGACGACTGAAAAATCAGGCCCCAGGAAATGCGTTACGAGCCCTTTTCGCCCATCCAAAAGTGCCCCCAAAGGAAGGCTTTGGGTACAAGTGAACTCCCCAGGGGAGCCTTTACGCAGCCCCACATGCAACTGGACCCTCCGGGTTCGCTGTTCCTGAGCAAACCTAAACGTAGCCCTAGCCGTCATCGGAGACGACTGAAAAATCAGGCCCCAGGAAATGCGTTCCGAGGCTTTTTCGCCCATCCAAATGTGCTTATAAAGGAAGGCTTTGGGTACAAGAGAACTCCCCAGGGGAGCCTTTACGCAGCCCCACATGCAACTGGACCCTCCGGGTTCGCTGTTTCCGAGCATCCCTAAACATAGCCCTAGCCGGCATAGAAGACGACTGAAAAATCAAGCCCCAGGAAATGCGTTGCGAGCCCTTTTCACCCATCCAAAAGTGCCCCCAAAGGAAGGCTTTGGGTACAAGTGAACTCCCCAGGGGAGCCTTTACGCAGCCCCACATGCAACTGGACCCTCCGGGTTCGCTGTTCCTGAGCAAACCTAAACGTAGCCCTGGCCGTCATCGCAGATGTGTGAAAAATCAGGCCCCAGGAAATGCGTTGCGAGCCCTTTTTGCCCATCCAAAAGTGCCCCCAAAGGAAGGCTTTGGGTACAAGTGAACTCCCCAGGGGAGCCTTTACGCAGCCCCACATGCAACTGGACCCTTCGGGTTCGCTGTTTCCGAGCATCCCTAAACATAGCCCTAGCCGGCATCGAAGATGACTGAAAAATCAGGCCCCAGGAAATGCGTTGCAAGCCCATTTGGACCATCCAAAAGTGCCCGCAAAGGAAGGCTTTGGGTACAAGTGATCTCCCCAGGGGAGCCTTTACGCAGCCCCACATGCAACTGGACCCTCCGGGTTCGCTGTTTCCGAGCATCCCTAAACATAGCCCTAGCCGGCATAGAAGATGACTGAAAAATCAAGCCCCAGGAAATGCGTTGCGAGCCCTTTTCGCCCATCCAAAAGTGCCCCCAAAGGAAGGCTTTGGGTACAAGTGAACTCCCCAGGGGAGCCTTTACGCAGCCCCACATGCAACTGGACCCTCCGGGTTCGCTGTTCCTGAGCAAACCTAAACGTAGCCCTGGCCGTCATCGCAGATGTGTGAAAAATCAGGCCCCAGGAAATGCGTTGCGAGCCCTTTTTGCCCATCCAAAAGTGCCCCCAAAGGAAGGCTTTGGGTACAAGTGAACTCCCCAGGGGAGCCTTTACGCAGCCCCACATGCAACTGGACCCTTCGGGTTCGCTGTTTCCGAGCATCCCTAAACATAGCCCTAGCCGGCATCGATGACGACTGAAAAATCAGGCCCCAGGAAATGCGTTACGAGCCCTTTTCGTCCATCCAAAAGTGCCCCCAAAGGAAGGCTTTGGGTACAAGTGAACTCACCAGGGGAGCCTTTACGCAGCCCCACATGCAACTGGACCATTCGGGTTCGCTGTTTCCGAGCATCCCTAAACATAGCCCTAGCCGGCATCGAAGACGAATGAAAAATCAGGCCCCAGGAAATGCGTTGCGAACCCTTTTCGTCCATCCAAAAGTGCCCCCAAAGGAAGGCTTTGGGTACAAGTGAACTCCCCAGGGGAGCCTTTACGCAGCCCCACATGCAACTGGACCCTCCGGGTTCGCTGTTCCTGAGCAAACCTAAACGTAGCCCTAGCCGTCATCGGAGACGACTGAAAAATCAGGCCCCAGGAAATGCGTTCCGAGCCCTTTTCGCCCATCCAAAAGTGCCCCCAAAGGAAGAATTTGGGTACAAGTGAACTCCCCAGGGGAGCCTTTACGCAGCCCCACACGCAACTGGACCCTCCGGGTTCGCTGTTCCTGAGCAAACCTAAACGTAGCCCTAGCCGTCATCGGAGACGACTGAAAAATCAGGCCCCAGGAAATGCGTTGCAAGCCCCTTTGGACCATCCAAAAGTGCCCGCAAAGGAAGGCTTTGGGTACAAGTGATCTCCCCAGGGGAGCCTTTACGCAGCCCCACATGCAACTGGACGCTCCGGGTTCGCTGTTCCTGAGCAAACCTAAACGTAGCCCTAGGCGTCATCGGAGACGACTGAAAAATCAGGCCCCAGGAAATGCGTTCCGAGGCCTTTTCGCCCATCCAAATGTGCCCCCAAAGGAAGACTTTGGGTACAAGAGAACTCCCCAGGGGAGCGTTTACGCAGCCCCACATGCAACTGGACCCTCCGGGTTCGCTGTTTCCAAGCATCTCTAAACATAGTCCTAGACGGCATCGGAGACGACTGAAAAATCAGGCCCCAGGATATGCGTTGTGAGCCCTTTTTGCCCATCCAAAAGTGCCCCCAAAGGAAGGCTTTGGGTACAAGTGAACTCCCCAGGGGAGCCTTTACGCAGCCCCACATGCAACTGGACCCTCCGGGTTCGCTGTTTCCGAGCATCCCTAAACATAGCCCTAGCCGTCATCGGAGACGACTGAAAAATCAGGCCCCAGGAAATTCGTTCCGAGCCCTTTTCGCCCATCCAAAAGTGCCCCCAAAGAAAGGCTTTGGGTACAAGTGAACTCCCCAGGGGAGCCTTTACGCAGCCCCACATGCAACTGGACCCTTCGGGTTCGCTGTTTCCGAGCATCCCTAAACATAGCCCTAGCCGGCATCGAAGACGACTGAAAAATCAGGCCCCAGGAAATGCGTTACGAGCCCTTTTCGCCCATCCAAATGTGCCCCCAAAGGAAGGCTTTGGGTACAAGTGAACTCCCCAGGGGAGCCTTTACGCAGCCCCACATGCAACTGGACCCTCCGGGTTCGCTGTTTCCGAGCATCCCTAAACATAGCCCTAGCCGGCATCGAAGACAAGTGAAAAATCAGGCCCCAGGAAATGCATTGCGAGCCCCTTTGGACCATCCAAAAGTGCCCCCAAAGGAAGGCTTTGGGTACAAGTGAACTCCCCAGGGGAGCCTTTACGCAGCCCCACATGCAACTGGACCCTCCGGGTTCGCTGTTTCCGAGCATCCCTAAACATAGCCCTAGCCGTCATCGGAGACGACTGAAAAATCAGGCCCCAGGAAATTCGTTCCGAGCCCTTTTCGCCCATCCAAAAGTGCCCCCAAAGAAAGGCTTTGGGTACAAGTGAACTCCCCAGGGGAGCCTTTACGCAGCCCCACATGCAACTGGACCCTTCGGGTTCGCTGTTTCCGAGCATCCCTAAACATAGCCCTAGCCGGCATCGAAGACGACTGAAAAATCAGGCCCCAGGAAATGCGTTACGAGCCCTTTTCGCCCATCCAAATGTGCCCCCAAAGGAAGGCTTTGGGTACAAGTGAACTCCCCAGGGGAGCCTTTACGCAGCCCCACATGCAACTGGACCCTCCGGGTTCGCTGTTTCCGAGCATCCCTAAACATAGCCCTAGCCGGCATCGAAGACAAGTGAAAAATCAGGCCCCAGGAAATGCATTGCGAGCCCCTTTGGACCATCCAAAAGTGCCCCCAAAGGAAGGCTTTGGGTACAAGTGATCTCCCCAGGGGAGACTTTACGCAGCCCCACATGCAACTGGACCCTCCGGGTTCGCTGTTCCTGAGCAAACCTAAGCATAACCCTAGCCGTCATCGGAGACGAGTGAAAAATCAGGCCCACGGAAATGCGTTCCGAGGCCTTTTCGCCCATCCAAAAGTGCCCCCAAAGGAAGAATTTGGGTACAAGTGAACTCCCCAGGGGAGCCTTTACGCAGCCCCACACGCAACTGGACCCTTCGGGTTCGCTGTTTCCTGAGCAAACCTAAACGTAGCCCTGGCCGTCAAAGGAGATGACTGAAAAATCAGGCCCCAGGAAATGCGTTGCGAGCCCCTTCGGACCATCCAAAAGTGCCCCCAAAGGAAGGCTTTGGGTACATCTGAAGTTCCCAGGGGAGCCTTTACGCAGCCCCACATGCAACTGGACCGTCCGGGTTCGATTTTTCCGAGCAACCCTATTTATATCCCTAACCGGCATGGGAGAAGACTGAAAACCCGTGCCCCAGAAAACGTGTTGCAAGCCCCTTTGGACCATCCAAAAGTGCCCGCAAAGGAAGGCTTTGGGTACAAGTGATCTCCCCAGGGGAGCCTTTACGCAGCCCCACATGCAACTGGACCCTCCGGGTTCGCTGTTCCTGAGCAAACATAAACGTAGCCCTAGCCGTCATCGGAGACGACTGAAAAATCAGGCCCCAGGAAATGCGTTCCGAGGCTTTTTCGCCCATCCAAATGTGCTTATAAAGGAAGGCTTTGGGTACAAGAGAACTCCCCAGGGGAGCCTTTACGCAGCCCCACATGCAACTGGACCCTCCGGGTTCGCTGTTTCCGAGCATCCCTAAACATAGCCCTAGCCGGCATAGAAGACGACTGAAAAATCAAGCCCCAGGAAATGCGTTGCGAGCCCTTTTCGCCCATCCAAAAGTGCCCCCAAAGGAAGGCTTTGGGTACAAGTGAACTCCCCAGGGGAGCCTTTACGCAGCCCCACATGCAACTGGACCCTCCGGGTTCGCTGTTCCTGAGCAAACCTAAACGTAGCCCTGGCCGTCATCGCAGATGTGTGAAAAATCAGGCCCCAGGAAATGCGTTGCGAGCCCTTTTTGCCCATCCAAAAGTGCCCCCAAAGGAAGGCTTTGGGTACAAGTGAACTCCCCAGGGGAGCCTTTACGCAGCCCCACATGCAACTGGACCATTCGGGTTCGCTGTTTCCGAGCATCCCTAAACATAGCCCTAGCCGGCATCGATGACGATTGAAAAATCAGGCCCCAGGAAATGCGTTGCAAGCCCCTTTGGACCATCCAAAAGTGCCCGCAAAGGAAGGCTTTGGGTACAAGTGATCTCCCCAGGGGAGCCTTTACGCAGCCCCACATGCAACTGGACCCTCCAGGTTCGCTGTTCCTGAGCAAACCTAAACGTAGCCCTAGCCGTCATCGGAGACGACTGAAAAATCAGGCCCCAGGAAATGCGTTCCGAGGCCTTTTCGCCCATCCAAATGTGCCCATAAAGGAAGACTTTGGGTACAAGAGAACTCCCCAGGGGAGCCTTTACGCAGCCCCACATGCAACTGGACCCTCCGGGTTCGCTGTTTCCGAGCATCCCTAAACATAGCCCTAGCCGGCATAGAAGACGACTGAAAAATCAAGCCCCAGGAAATGCGTTGCGAGCTCTTTTCGCCCATCCAAAAGTGCCCCCAAAGGAAGGCTTTGGGTACAAGTGAACTCCCCAGGGGAGCCTTTACGCAGCCCCACATGCAACTGGACCCTTCGGGTTCGCTGTTTCCGAGCATCCCTAAACATAGCCCTAGCCGGCATCGAAGACGACTGAAAAATCAGGCCCCAGGAAATGCGTTACGAGCCCTTTTCGCCCATCCAAAAGTGCCCCCAAAGGAAGGCTTTGGGTACAAGTGAACTCCCCAGGGGAGCCTTTACGCAGCCCCACATGCAACTGGACCCTCCGGGTTCGCTGTTCATGAGCAAACCTAAACGTAGCCCTAGCCGTCATCGGAGACGACTGAAAAATCAGGCCCCAGGAAATGCGTTGCGAGCCCCTTTGGACCATCCAAAAGTGCCCGCAAAGGAAGGCTTTGGGTACAAGTGAACTCCCCAGGGGAGCCTTTACGCAGCCCCACATGCAACTGGACCCTCCGGGTTCGCTGTTCCTGAGCAAACATAAACGTAGCCCTAGCCGTCATCGGAAACGAGTGAAAAATCAGGCCCCAGGAAATGCGTTCCGAGGCCTTTTCGCCCATCCAAAAGTGCCCGCAAAGGAAGACTTTGGGTACAAGAGAACTCCCCAGGGGAGCCTTTACGCAGGCCCACATGCAACTGGACCCTCCGGGTTCGCTGTTTCCGAGCATCCCTAAACATAGACCTAGCGGGCATCGAAGACGAATGAAAAATCAAGCCCCAGGAAATGCGTTGCGAGCCCTTTTTGCCCATCCAAAAGTGCCCCCAAAGGAAGGCTTTGGGTACAAGTGAACTCCCCAGGGGAGCCTTTACGCAGCCCCACATGCAACTGGACCCTCCGGGTTCGCTGTTCCTGAGCAAACATAAAAGTAGCCCTAGCCGTCATCGGAGACGACTGAAAAATCAGGCCCCAGGAAATGCGTTGCGAGCCCTTTTTGCCCATCCAAAAGTGCCCCCAAAGGAAGGCTTTGGGTACAAGTGAACTCCCCAGGGGAGCCTTTACGCAGCCCCACATGCAACTGGACCCTCCGGGTTCGCTGTTTCCGAGCATCCCTAAACATAGCCCTAGCCGGCATCGGAGACGACTGAAAAATCAGGCTCCAGAAAATGCGTTACGAGCACTTTTCGCCCATCCAAAAGTGCCCCCAAAGGAAGGCTTTGGGTACAAGTGAACTCCCCAGGGGAGCCTTTACGCAGCCCCACATGCAACTGGACCCTTCGGGTTCGCTGTTTCCGAGCATCCCTAAACATAGCCCTAGCCGGCATCGAAGACGACTGAAAAATCAGGCCCCAGGAAATGCGTTGCGAGCCCTTTTCGTCCATCCAAAAGTGCCCCCAAAGGAAGGCTTTGGGTACAAGTGAACTCCCCAGGGGAGCCTTTACGCAGCCCCACATGCAACTGGACCCTCCGGGTTCGCTGTTCCTGAGCAAACCTAAACGTAGCCCTAGCCGTCATCGGAGACGACTGAAAAATCAGGCCCCAGGAAATGCGTTCCGAGGCTTTTTCGCCCATCCAAATGTGCTTATAAAGGAAGGCTTTGGGTACAAGAGAACTCCCCAGGGGAGCCTTTACGCAGCCCCACATGCAACTGGACCCTCCGGGTTCGCTGTTTCCGAGCATCCCTAAACATAGCCCTAGCCGGCATAGAAGACGACTGAAAAATCAAGCCCCAGGAAATGCGTTGCGAGCCCTTTTCGCCCATCCAAAAGTGCCCCCAAAGGAAGGCTTTGGGTACAAGTGATCTCTCCAGGGGAGCCTTTACGCAGCCCCACATGCAACTGGACCCTCCAGGTTCGCTGTTCCTGAGCAAACCTAAACGTAGCCCTAGCCGTCATCGGAGACGACTGAAAAATCAGGCTCCAGGAAATGCGTTCCGAGGCCTTTTCGCCCATCCAAATGTGCCCATAAAGGAAGACTTTGGGTACAAGTGAACTCCCCAGGGGAGCCTTTACGCAGCCCCACATGCAACTGGACCCTCCGGGTTCGCTGTTTCCGAGCATCCCTAAACATAGCCCTAGCCGGCATAGAAGACGACTGAAAAATGAAGCCCCAGGAAATGCGTTGCGAGCCCTTTTCGCCCATCCAAAAGTGCCCCCAAAGGAAGGCTTTGGGTACAAGTGATCTCCCCAGGGGAGCCTTTACGCAGCCCCACATGCAACTGGACCCTTCGGGTTCGCTGTTTCCGAGCATCCCTAAACATAGCCCTAGCCGGCATCGAAGACGAATGAAAAATCAGGCCCCAGGAAATGCGTTACGAGCCCTTTTAGCCCATCCAAAAGTGCCCCCAAAGGAAGGCTTTGGGTACAAGTGAACTCCCCAGGGGAGCCTTTACGCAGCCCCACATGCAACTGGACCCTTCGGGTTCGCTGTTTCCGAGCATCCCTAAACATAGCCCTAGCCGGCATCGAAGACGACTGAAAAATCAGGCCCCAGGAAATGCGTTACGAGCCCTTTTCGCCCATCCAAAAGTGCCCCCAAAGGAAGGCTTTGGGTACAAGTGAACTCCCCAGGGGAGCCTTTACGCAGCCCCACATGCAACTGGACCCTCCGGGTTCGCTGTTCATGAGCAAACCTAAACGTAGCCCTAGCCGTCATCGGAGACGACTGAAAAATCAGGCCCCAGGAAATGCGTTGCAAGCCCATTTGGACCATCCAAAAGTGCCCGCAAAGGAAGGCTTTGGGTACAAGTGAACTCCCCAGGGGAGCCTTTACGCAGCCCCACATGCAACTGGACCCTCCGGGTTCACTGTTCCTGAGCAAACATAAACGTAGCCCTAGCAGTCATCGGAAACGAGTGAAAAATCAGGCCCCAGGAAATGCGTTCCGAGGCCTTTTCGCCCATCCAAAAGTGCCCGCAAAGGAAGACTTTGGGTACAAGAGAACTCCCCAGGGGAGCCTTTACGCAGCCCCACATGCAACTGGACCCTCCGGGTTCGCTGTTTCCGAGCATCCCTAAACATAGACCTAGCGGGCATCGAAGACGAATGAAAAATCAAGCCCCAGGAAATGCGTTGCGAGCCCTTTTTGCCCATCCAAAAGTGCCCCCAAAGGAAGGCTTTGGGTACAAGTGAACTCCCCAGGGGAGCCTTTACGCAGCCCCACATGCAACTGGACCCTCCGGGTTCGCTGTTCATGAGCAAACATAAACGTAGCCCTAGCCGTCATCGGAGACGAGTGAAAAATCAGGCCCCAGGAAATGCGTTGCGAGCCCTTTTCGCCCATCCAAATGTGCCCCCAAAGGAAGACTTTGGGTACAAGAGAACTCCCCAGGGGAGCCTTTACGCAGCCCCACATGCAACTGGACCCTCCGGGTTCGCTGTTTCCGAGCATCCCTAAACGTAGCCCTAGCCGTCATCGGAGACGACTGAAAAATCAGGCCCCAGGAAATGCGTTGCGAGCCCTTTTCGCCCATCCAAAAGTGCCCCCAAAGGAAGGCTTTGGGTACAAGTGAACTCCCCAGGGGAGCCTTTACGCAGCCCCACATGCAACTGGACCCTTCGGGTTCGCTGTTTCCGAGCATCCCTAAACATAGCCCTAGCCGGCATCGAAGACGACTGAAAAATCAGGCCCCAGGAAATGCGTTACGAGCCCTTTTCGCCCATCCAAAAGTGCCCCCAAAGGAAGGCTTTGGGTACAAGTGAACTCCCCAGGGGAGCCTTTACGCAGCCCCACATGCAACTGGACCCTCCGGGTTCGCTGTTCATGAGCAAACCTAAACGTAGCCCTAGCCGTCATCGGAGACGACTGAAAAATCAGGCCCCAGGAAATGCGTTGCGAGCCCCTTTGGACCATCCAAAAGTGCCCGCAAAGGAAGGCTTTGGGTACAAGTGAACTCCCCAGGGGAGCCTTTACGCAGCCCCACATGCAACTGGACCCTCCGGGTTCGCTGTTCCTGAGCAAACCTAAACGTAGCCCTAGCCGTCATCGGAGACGACTGAAAAATCAGGCCCCAGGAAATGCGTTCCGAGGCTTTTTCGCCCATCCAAATGTGCTTATAAAGGAAGGCTTTGGGTACAAGAGAACTCCCCAGGGGAGCCTTTACGCAGCCCCACAGGCAACTGGACCCTCCGGGTTCGCTGTTTCCGAGCATCCCTAAACATAGCCCTAGCCGGCATAGAAGACGACTGAAAAATCAAGCCCCAGGAAATGCGTTGCGAGCCCTTTTTGCCCATCCAAAAGTGCCCCCAAAGGAAGGCTTTGGGTACAAGTGAACTCCCCAGGGGAGCCTTTACGCAGCCCCACATGGAACTGGACCCTCCGGGTTCGCTGTTCCTGAGCAAACCTAAATGTAGCCCTGGCCGTCATCGGAGATGTGTGAAAAATCAGGCCCCAGGAAATGCGTTGCGAGCCCTTTTTGCCCATCCAAAAGTGCCCCCAAAGGAAGGCTTTGGGTACAAGTGAACTCCCCAGGGGAGCCTTTACGCAGCCCCACATGCAACTGGACCCTTCGGGTTCGCTGTTTCCGAGCATCCCTAAACATAGCCCTAGCCGGCATCGATGACGATTGAAAAATCAGGCCCCAGGAAATGCGTTGCAAGCCCCTTTGGACCATCCAAAAGTGCCCGCAAAGGAAGGCTTTGGGTACAAGTGATCTCCCCAGGGGAGCCTTTACGCAGCCCCACATGCAACTGGACCCTCCAGGTTCGCTGTTCCTGAGCAAAACTAAACGTAGCCCTAGCCGTCATCGGAGACGACTGAAAAATCAGGCCCCAGGAAATGCGTTCCGAGGCCTTTTCGCCCATCCAAATGTGCCCATAAAGGAAGACTTTGGGTACAAGTGAACTCCCCAGGGGAGCCTTTACGCAGCCCCACATGCAACTGGACCCTCCGGGTTCGCTGTTTCCGAGCATCCCTAAACATAGCCCTAGCCGGCATAGAAGACGACTGAAAAATGAAGCCCCAGGAAATGCGTTGCGAGCCCTTTTCGCCCATCCAAAAGTGCCCCCAAAGGAAGGCTTTGGGTACAAGTGAACTCCCCAGGGGAGCCTTTACGCAGCCCCACATGCAACTGGACCCTTCGGGTTCGCTGTTTCCGAGCATCCCTAAACATAGCCCTAGCCGGCATCGAAGACGAATGAAAAATCAGGCCCCAGGAAATGCGTTACGAGCCCTTTTAGCCCATCCAAAAGTGCCCCCAAAGGAAGGCTTTGGGTACAAGTGAACTCCCCAGGGGAGCCTTTACGCAGCCCCACATGCAACTGGACCCTTCGGGTTCGCTGTTTCCGAGCATCCCTAAACATAGCCCTAGCCGGCATCGAAGACGACTGAAAAATCAGGCCCCAGGAAATGCGTTGCAAGCCCATTTGGACCATCCAAAAGTGCCCGCAACGGAAGGCTTTGGGTACAAGTGAACTCCCCAGGGGAGCCTTTACGCAGCCCCACATGCAACTGGACCCTCCGGGTTCGCTGTTCCTGAGCAAACATAAACGTAGCCCTAGCAGTCATCGGAAACGAGTGAAAAATCAGGCCCCAGGAAATGCGTTCCGAGGCCTTTTCGCCCATCCAAAAGTGCCCGCAAAGGAAGACTTTGGGTACAAGAGAACTCCCCAGGGGAGCCTTTACGCAGCCCCACATGCAACTGGACCCTCCGGGTTCGCTGTTTCCGAGCATCCCTAAACATAGACCTAGCGGGCATCGAAGACGAATGAAAAATCAAGCCCCAGGAAATGCGTTGCGAGCCCTTTTTGCCCATCCAAAAGTGCCCCCAAAGGAAGGCTTTGGGTACAAGTGAACTCCCCAGGGGAGCCTTTACGCAGCCCCACATGCAACTGGACCCTCCGGGTTCGCTGTTCATGAGCAAACATAAACGTAGCCCTAGCCGTCATCGGAGACGAGTGAAAAATCAGGCCCCAGGAAATGCGTTCCGAGGCCTTTTCGCCCATCCAAATGTGCCCCCAAAGGAAGACTTTGGGTACAAGAGAACTCCCCAGGGGAGCCTTTACGCAGCCCCACATGCAACTGGACCCTCCGGGTTCGCTGTTTCCGAGCATCCCTAAACGTAGCCCTAGCCGTCATCGGAGACGACTGAAAAATCAGGCCCCAGGAAATGCGTTGCGAGCCCTTTTCGCCCATCCAAAAGTGCCCCCAAAGGAAGGCTTTGGGTACAAGTGAACTCCCCAGGGGAGCCTTTACGCAGCCCCACATGCAACTGGACCCTTCGGGTTCGCTGTTTCCGAGCATCCCTAAACATAGCCCTAGCCGGCATCGAAGACGACTGAAAAATCAGGCCCCAGGAAATGCGTTACGAGCCCTTTTCGCCCATCCAAAAGTGCCCCCAAAGGAAGGCTTTGGGTACAAGTGAACTCCCCAGGGGAGCCTTTACGCAGCCCCACATGCAACTGGACCCTCCGGGTTCGCTGTTCATGAGCAAACCTAAACGTAGCCCTAGCCGTCATCGGAGACGACTGAAAAATCAGGCCCCAGGAAATGCGTTGCGAGCCCCTTTGGACCATCCAAAAGTGCCCGCAAAGGAAGGCTTTGGGTACAAGTGAACTCCCCAGGGGAGCCTTTACGCAGCCCCACATGCAACTGGACCCTCCGGGTTCGCTGTTCCTGAGCAAACCTAAACGTAGCCCTAGCCGTCATCGGAGACGACTGAAAAATCAGGCCCCAGGAAATGCGTTCCGAGGCTTTTTCGCCCATCCAAATGTGCTTATAAAGGAAGGCTTTGGGTACAAGAGAACTCCCCAGGGGAGCCTTTACGCAGCCCCACAGGCAACTGGACCCTCCGGGTTCGCTGTTTCCGAGCATCCCTAAACATAGCCCTAGCCGGCATAGAAGACGACTGAAAAATCAAGCCCCAGGAAATGCGTTGCGAGCCCTTTTCGCCCATCCAAAAGTGCCCCCAAAGGAAGGCTTTGGGTACAAGTGAACTCCCCAGGGGAGCCTTTACGCAGCCCCACATGCAACTGGACCCTCCGGGTTCGCTGTTCCTGAGCAAACCTAAACGTAGCCCTGGCCGTCATCGCAGATGTGTGAAAAATCAGGCCCCAGGAAATGCGTTGCGAGCCCTTTTTGCCCATCCAAAAGTGCCCCCAAAGGAAGGCTTTGGGTACAAGTGAACTCCCCAGGGGAGCCTTTACGCAGCCCCACATGCAACTGGACCCTTCGGGTTCGCTGTTTCCGAGCATCCCTAAACATAGCCCTAGCCGGCATCGATGACGATTGAAAAATCAGGCCCCAGGAAATGCGTTGCAAGCCCCTTTGGACCATCCAAAAGTGCCCGCAAAGGAAGGCTTTGGGTACAAGTGATCTCCCCAGGGGAGCCTTTACGCAGCCCCACATGCAACTGGACCCTCCAGGTTCGCTGTTCCTGAGCAAAACTAAACGTAGCCCTAGCCGTCATCGGAGACGACTGAAAAATCAGGCCCCAGGAAATGCGTTCCGAGGCCTTTTCGCCCATCCAAATGTGCCCATAAAGGAAGACTTTGGGTACAAGTGAACTCCCCAGGGGAGCCTTTACGCAGCCCCACATGCAACTGGACCCTCCGGGTTCGCTGTTTCCGAGCATCCCTAAACATAGCCCTAGCCGGCATAGAAGACGACTGAAAAATGAAGCCCCAGGAAATGCGTTGCGAGCCCTTTTCGCCCATCCAAAAGTGCCCCCAAAGGAAGGCTTTGGGTACAAGTGAACTCCCCAGGGGAGCCTTTACGCAGCCCCACATGCAACTGGACCCTTCGGGTTCGCTGTTTCCGAGCATCCCTAAACATAGCCCTAGCCGGCATCGAAGACGAATGAAAAATCAGGCCCCAGGAAATGCGTTACGAGCCCTTTTAGCCCATCCAAAAGTGCCCCCAAAGGAAGGCTTTGGGTACAAGTGAACTCCCCAGGGGAGCCTTTACGCAGCCCCACATGCAACTGGACCCTTCGGGTTCGCTGTTTCCGAGCATCCCTAAACATAGCCCTAGCCGGCATCGAAGACGACTGAAAAATCAGGCCCCAGGAAATGCGTTACGAGCCCTTTTCGCCCATCCAAAAGTGCCCCCAAAGGAAGGCTTTGGGTACAAGTGAACTCCCCAGGGGAGCCTTTACGCAGCCCCACATGCAACTGGACCCTCCGGGTTCGCTGTTCATGAGCAAACCTAAACGTAGCCCTAGCCGTCATCGGAGACGACTGAAAAATCAGGCCCCAGGAAATGCGTTGCAAGCCCATTTGGACCATCCAAAAGTGCCCGCAAAGGAAGGCTTTGGGTACAAGTGAACTCCCCAGGGGAGCCTTTACGCAGCCCCACATGCAACTGGACCCTCCGGGTTCGCTGTTCCTGAGCAAACATAAACGTAGCCCTAGCCGTCATCGGAAACGAGTGAAAAATCAGGCCCCAGGAAATGCGTTCCGAGGCCTTTTCGCCCATCCAAAAGTGCCCGCAAAGGAAGACTTTGGGTACAAGAGAACTCCCCAGGGGAGCCTTTACGCAGCCCCACATGCAACTGGACCCTCCGGGTTCGCTGTTTCCGAGCATCCCTAAACATAGACCTAGCGGGCATCGAAGACGAATGAAAAATCAAGCCCCAGGAAATGCGTTGCGAGCCCTTTTCGTCCATCCAAAAGTGCCCCCAAAGGAAGGCTTTGGGTACAAGTGAACTCCCCAGGGGAGCCTTTACGCAGCCCCACATGCAACTGGACCCTCCGGGTTCGCTGTTCCTGAGCAAACCTAAACGTAGCCCTAGCCGTCATCGGAGACGACTGAAAAATCAGGCCCCAGGAAATGCGTTCCGAGGCTTTTTCGCCCATCCAAATGTGCTTATAAAGGAAGGCTTTGGGTACAAGAGAACTCCCCAGGGGAGCCTTTACGCAGCCCCACATGCAACTGGACCCTCCGGGTTCGCTGTTTCCGAGCATCCCTAAACATAGCCCTAGCCGGCATAGAAGACGACTGAAAAATCAAGCCCCAGGAAATGCGTTGCGAGCCCTTTTCGCCCATCCAAAAGTGCCCCCAAAGGAAGGCTTTGGGTACAAGAGAACTCCCCAGGGGAGCCTTTACGCAGCCCCACATGCAACTGGACCCTCCGGGTTCGCTGTTCCTGAGCAAACCTAAACGTAGCCCTGGCCGTCATCGGAGATGTGTGAAAAATCAGGCCCCAGGAAATGCGTTGCGAGCCCTTTTTGCCCATCCAAAAGTGCCCCCAAAGGAAGGCTTTGGGTACAAGTGAACTCCCCAGGGGAGCCTTTACGCAGCCCCACATGCAACTGGACCCTTCGGGTTCGCTGTTTCCGAGCATCCCTAAACATAGCCCTAGCCGGCATCGATGACGATTGAAAAATCAGGCCCCAGGAAATGCGTTGCAAGCCCCTTTGGACCATCCAAAAGTGCCCGCAAAGGAAGGCTTTGGGTACAAGTGATCTCTCCAGGGGAGCCTTTACGCAGCCCCACATGCAACTGGACCCTCCAGGTTCGCTGTTCCTGAGCAAACCTAAACGTAGCCCTAGCCGTCATCGGAGACGACTGAAAAATCAGGCTCCAGGAAATGCGTTCCGAGGCCTTTTCGCCCATCCAAATGTGCCCATAAAGGAAGACTTTGGGTACAAGTGAACTCCCCAGGGGAGCCTTTACGCAGCCCCACATGCAACTGGACCCTCCGGGTTCGCTGTTTCCGAGCATCCCTAAACATAGCCCTAGCCGGCATAGAAGACGACTGAAAAATGAAGCCCCAGGAAATGCGTTGCGAGCCCTTTTCGCCCATCCAAAAGTGCCCCCAAAGGAAGGCTTTGGGTACAAGTGATCTCCCCAGGGGAGCCTTTACGCAGCCCCACATGCAACTGGACCCTTCGGGTTCGCTGTTTCCGAGCATCCCTAAACATAGCCCTAGCCGGCATCGAAGACGAATGAAAAATCAGGCCCCAGGAAATGCGTTACGAGCCCTTTTAGCCCATCCAAAAGTGCCCCCAAAGGAAGGCTTTGGGTACAAGTGAACTCCCCAGGGGAGCCTTTACGCAGCCCCACATGCAACTGGACCCTTCGGGTTCGCTGTTTCCGAGCATCCCTAAACATAGCCCTAGCCGGCATCGAAGACGACTGAAAAATCAGGCCCCAGGAAATGCGTTACGAGCCCTTTTCGCCCATCCAAAAGTGCCCCCAAAGGAAGGCTTTGGGTACAAGTGAACTCCCCAGGGGAGCCTTTACGCAGCCCCACATGCAACTGGACCCTCCGGGTTCGCTGTTCATGAGCAAACCTAAACGTAGCCCTAGCCGTCATCGGAGACGACTGAAAAATCAGGCCCCAGGAAATGCGTTGCAAGCCCATTTGGACCATCCAAAAGTGCCCGCAACGGAAGGCTTTGGGTACAAGTGAACTCCCCAGGGGAGCCTTTACGCAGCCCCACATGCAACTGGACCCTCCGGGTTCGCTGTTCCTGAGCAAACATAAACGTAGCCCTAGCAGTCATCGGAAACGAGTGAAAAATCAGGCCCCAGGAAATGCGTTCCGAGGCCTTTTCGCCCATCCAAAAGTGCCCGCAAAGGAAGACTTTGGGTACAAGAGAACTCCCCAGGGGAGCCTTTACGCAGCCCCACATGCAACTGGACCCTCCGGGTTCGCTGTTTCCGAGCATCCCTAAACATAGACCTAGCGGGCATCGAAGACGAATGAAAAATCAAGCCCCAGGAAATGCGTTGCGAGCCCTTTTTGCCCATCCAAAAGTGCCCCCAAAGGAAGGCTTTGGGTACAAGTGAACTCCCCAGGGGAGCCTTTACGCAGCCCCACATGCAACTGGACCCTCCGGGTTCGCTGTTCATGAGCAAACATAAACGTAGCCCTAGCCGTCATCGGAGACGAGTGAAAAATCAGGCCCCAGGAAATGCGTTCCGAGGCCTTTTCGCCCATCCAAATGTGCCCCCAAAGGAAGACTTTGGGTACAAGAGAACTCCCCAGGGGAGCCTTTACGCAGCCCCACATGCAACTGGACCCTCCGGGTTCGCTGTTTCCGAGCATCCCTAAACGTAGCCCTAGCCGTCATCGGAGACGACTGAAAAATCAGGCCCCAGGAAATGCGTTGCGAGCCCTTTTCGCCCATCCAAAAGTGCCCCCAAAGGAAGGCTTTGGGTACAAGTGAACTCCCCAGGGGAGCCTTTACGCAGCCCCACATGCAACTGGACCCTTCGGGTTCGCTGTTTCCGAGCATCCCTAAACATAGCCCTAGCCGGCATCGAAGACGACTGAAAAATCAGGCCCCAGGAAATGCGTTACGAGCCCTTTTCGCCCATCCAAAAGTGCCCCCAAAGGAAGGCTTTGGGTACAAGTGAACTCCCCAGGGGAGCCTTTACGCAGCCCCACATGCAACTGGACCCTCCGGGTTCGCTGTTCATGAGCAAACCTAAACGTAGCCCTAGCCGTCATCGGAGACGACTGAAAAATCAGGCCCCAGGAAATGCGTTGCGAGCCCCTTTGGACCATCCAAAAGTGCCCGCAAAGGAAGGCTTTGGGTACAAGTGAACTCCCCAGGGGAGCCTTTACGCAGCCCCACATGCAACTGGACCCTCCGGGTTCGCTGTTCCTGAGCAAACCTAAACGTAGCCCTAGCCGTCATCGGAGACGACTGAAAAATCAGGCCCCAGGAAATGCGTTCCGAGGCTTTTTCGCCCATCCAAATGTGCTTATAAAGGAAGGCTTTGGGTACAAGAGAACTCCCCAGGGGAGCCTTTACGCAGCCCCACAGGCAACTGGACCCTCCGGGTTCGCTGTTTCCGAGCATCCCTAAACATAGCCCTAGCCGGCATAGAAGACGACTGAAAAATCAAGCCCCAGGAAATGCGTTGCGAGCCCTTTTCGCCCATCCAAAAGTGCCCCCAAAGGAAGGCTTTGGGTACAAGTGAACTCCCCAGGGGAGCCTTTACGCAGCCCCACATGCAACTGGACCCTTCGGGTTCGCTGTTTCCGAGCATCCCTAAACATAGCCCTAGCCGGCATCGAAGACGAATGAAAAATCAGGCCCCAGGAAATGCGTTACGAGCCCTTTTAGCCCATCCAAAAGTGCCCCCAAAGGAAGGCTTTGGGTACAAGTGAACTCCCCAGGGGAGCCTTTACGCAGCCCCACATGCAACTGGACCCTTCGGGTTCGCTGTTTCCGAGCATCCCTAAACATAGCCCTAGCCGGCATCGAAGACGACTGAAAAATCAGGCCCCAGGAAATGCGTTACGAGCCCTTTTCGCCCATCCAAAAGTGCCCCCAAAGGAAGGCTTTGGGTACAAGTGAACTCCCCAGGGGAGCCTTTACGCAGCCCCACATGCAACTGGACCCTCCGGGTTCGCTGTTCATGAGCAAACCTAAACGTAGCCCTAGCCGTCATCGGAGACGACTGAAAAATCAGGCCCCAGGAAATGCGTTGCAAGCCCATTTGGACCATTCAAAAGTGCCCGCAACGGAAGGCTTTGGGTACAAGTGAACTCCCCAGGGGAGCCTTTACGCAGCCCCACATGCAACTGGACCCTCCGGGTTCGCTGTTCCTGAGCAAACATAAACGTAGCCCTAGCAGTCATCGGAAACGAGTGAAAAATCAGGCCCCAGGAAATGCGTTCCGAGGCCTTTTCGCCCATCCAAAAGTGCCCGCAAAGGAAGACTTTGGGTACAAGAGAACTCCCCAGGGGAGCCTTTACGCAGCCCCACATGCAACTGGACCCTCCGGGTTCGCTGTTTCCGAGCATCCCTAAACATAGACCTAGCGGGCATCGAAGACGAATGAAAAATCAAGCCCCAGGAAATGCATTGCGAGCCCTTTTTGCCCATCCAAAAGTGCCCCCAAAGGAAGGCTTTGGGTACAAGTGAACTCCCCAGGGGAGCCTTTACGCAGCCCCACATGCAACTGGACCCTCCGGGTTCGCTGTTCATGAGCAAACATAAACGTAGCCCTAGCCGTCATCGGAGACGAGTGAAAAATCAGGCCCCAGGAAATGCGTTCCGAGGCCTTTTCGCCCATCCAAATGTGCCCCCAAAGGAAGACTTTGGGTACAAGAGAACTCCCCAGGGGAGCCTTTACGCAGCCCCACATGCAACTGGACCCTCCGGGTTCGCTGTTTCCGAGCATCCCTAAACGTAGCCCTAGCCGTCATCGGAGACGACTGAAAAATCAGGCCCCAGGAAATGCGTTGCGAGCCCTTTTCGCCCATCCAAAAGTGCCCCCAAAGGAAGGCTTTGGGTACAAGTGAACTCCCCAGGGGAGCCTTTACGCAGCCCCACATGCAACTGGACCCTTCGGGTTCGCTGTTTCCGAGCATCCCTAAACATAGCCCTAGCCGGCATCGAAGACGACTGAAAAATCAGGCCCCAGGAAATGCGTTACGAGCCCTTTTCGCCCATCCAAAAGTGCCCCCAAAGGAAGGCTTTGGGTACAAGTGAACTCCCCAGGGGAGCCTTTACGCAGCCCCACATGCAACTGGACCCTCCGGGTTCGCTGTTCATGAGCAAACCTAAACGTAGCCCTAGCCGTCATCGGAGACGACTGAAAAATCAGGCCCCAGGAAATGCGTTGCGAGCCCTTTTCGCCCATCCAAAAGTGCCCCCAAAGAAAGGCTTTGGGTACAAGTGAACTCCCCAGGGGAGCCTTTACGCAGCCCCACATGCAACTGGACCCTTCGGGTTCGCTGTTTCCGAGCATCCCTAAACATAGCCCTAGCCGGCATCGAAGACGAATGAAAAATCAGGCCCCAGGAAATGCGTTACGAGCACTTTTCGCCCATCCAAAAGTGCCCCCAAAGGAAGGCTTTGGGTACAAGTGAACTCCCCAGGGGAGCCTTTACGCAGCCCCACATGCAACTGGACCCTTCGGGTTCGCTGTTTCCGAGCATCCCTAAACATAGCCCTAGCCGGCATCGAAGACGACTGAAAAATCAGGCCCCAGGAAATGCGTTGCGAGCCCTTTTCGTCCATCCAAAAGTGCCCCCAAAGGAAGGCTTTGGGTACAAGTGAACTCCCCAGGGGAGCCTTTACGCAGCCCCACATGCAACTGGACCCTCCGGGTTCGCTGTTCCTGAGCAAACCTAAACGTAGCCCTAGCCGTCATCGGAGACGACTGAAAAATCAGGCCCCAGGAAATGCGTTGCAAGCCCATTTGGACCATCCAAAAGTGCCCGCAAAGGAAGGCTTTGGGTACAAGTGATCTCCCCAGGGGAGCCTTTACGCAGCCCCACATGCAACTGGACCCTCCGGGTTCGCTGTTCATGAGCAAAAATAAACGTAGCCCTAGCCGTCATCGGAAACGAGTGAAAAATCAGGCCCCAGGAAATGCGTTCCGAGGCCTTTTCGCCCATCCAAAAGTGCCCCCAAAGGAAGACTTTGGGTACAAGAGAACTCCCCAGGGGAGCCTTTACGCAGCCCCACATGCAACTGGACCCTCCGGGTTCGCTGTTTCCGAGCATCCCTAAACATAGCCCTAGCCGTCATCGGAGACGACTGAAAAATCAGGCCCCAGGAAATGCGTTGCGAGCCCTTTTCGCCCATCCAAAAGTGCCCCCAATGAAAGGCTTTGGGTACAAGTGAACTCCCCAGGGGAGCCTTTACGCAGCCCCACATGCAACTGGACCCTTCGGGTTCGCTGTTTCCGAGCATCCCTAAACATAGCCCTAGCCGGCATCGAAGACGAATGAAAAATCAGGCCCCAGGAAATGCATTCCGAGCCCTTTTCGCCCATCCAAAAGTGCCCCCAAAGGAAGGCTTTGGGTACAAGTGAACTCCCCAGGGGAGCCTTTACGCAGCCCCACATGCAACTGGACCCTCCGGGTTCGCTGTTTCCGAGCATCCCTAAACATAGCCCTAGCCGGCATCGAAGACGAATGAAAAATCAGGCCCCAGGAAATGCGTTCCGAGCCCTTTTCGCCCATCCAAAAGTGCCCCCAAAGGAAGAATTTGGGTACAAGTGAACTCCCCAGGGGAGCCTTTACGCAGCCCCACACGCAACTGGACCCTCCGGGTTCGCTGTTCCTGAGCAAACCTAAACGTAGCCCTAGCCGTCATCGGAGACGACTGAAAAATCAGGCCCCAGGTAATGCGTTGCAAGCCCCTTTGGACCATCCAAAAGTGCCCGCAAAGGAAGGCTTTGGGTACAAGTGATCTCCCCAGGGGAGCCTTTACGCAGCCCCACATGCAACTGGACGCTCCGGGTTCGCTGTTCCTGAGCAAACCTAAACGTAGCCCTAGGCGTCATCGGAGACGACTGAAAAATCAGGCCCCAGGAAATGCGTTCCGAGGCCTTTTCGCCCATCCAAATGTGCCCCCAAAGGAAGACTTTGGGTACAAGAGAACTCCCCAGGGGAGCCTTTACGCAGCCCCACATGCAACTGGACCCTCCGGGTTCGCTGTTTCCAAGCATCTCTAAACATAGTCCTAGACGGCATCAAAGACGACTGAAAAATCAGGCCCCAGGAAATGCGTTCCGAGGCCTTTTCGCCCATCCAAAAGTGCCCCCAAAGGAAGGCTTTGGGTACAAGTGAACTCCCCAGGGGAGCCTTTACGCAGCCCCACATGCAACTGGACCCTCCGGGTTCGCTGTTTCCGAGCATCCCTAAACATAGCCCTAGCCGTCATCGGAGACGACTGAAAAATCAGGCCCCAGGAAATTCGTTCCGAGCCCTTTTCGCCCATCCAAAAGTGCCCCCAAAGAAAGGCTTTGGGTACAAGTGAACTCCCCAGGGGAGCCTTTACGCAGCCCCACATGCAACTGGACCCTTCGGGTTCGCTGTTTCCGAGCATCCCTAAACATAGCCCTAGCCGGCATCGAAGACGACTGAAAAATCAGGCCCCAGGAAATGCGTTACGAGCCCTTTTCGCCCATCCAAAAGTGCCCCCAAAGGAAGGCTTTGGGTACAAGTGAACTCCCCAGGGGAGCCTTTACGCAGCCCCACATGCAACTGGACCCTCCGGGTTCGCTGTTCATGAGCAAACCTAAACGTAGCCCTAGCCGTCATCGGAGACGACTGAAAAATCAGGCCCCAGGAAATGCGTTGCAAGCCCCTTTGGACCATCCAAAAGTGCCCGCAAAGGAAGGCTTTGGGTACAAGTGAACTCCCCAGGGGAGCCTTTACGCAGCCCCACATGCAACTGGACCCTCCGGGTTCGCTGTTCCTGAGCAAACATAAACGTAGCCCTAGCCGTCATCGGAAACGAGTGAAAAATCAGGCCCCAGGAAATGCGTTCCGAGGCCTTTTCGCCCATCCAAAAGTGCCCGCAAAGGAAGACTTTGGGTACAAGAGAACTCCCCAGGGGAGCCTTTACGCAGCCCCACATGCAACTGGACCCTCCGGGTTCGCTGTTTCCGAGCATCCCTAAACATAGACCTAGCGGGCATCGAAGACAAATGAAAAATCAAGCCCCAGGAAATGCGTTGCGAGCCCTTTTTGCCCATCCAAAAGTGCCCCCAAAGGAAGGCTTTGGGTACAAGTGAACTCCCCAGGGGAGCCTTTACGCAGCCCCACATGCAACTGGACCCTCCGGGTTCGCTGTTCATGAGCAAACATAAACGTAGCCCTAGCCGTCATCGGAGACGACTGAAAAATCAGGCCCCAGGAAATGCGTTGCGAGCCCTTTTCGCCCATCCAAAAGTGCCCCCAAAGAAAGGCTTTGGGTACAAGTGAACTCCCCAGGGGAGCCTTTACGCAGCCCCACATGCAACTGGACCCTTCGGGTTCGCTGTTTCCGAGCATCCCTAAACATAGCCCTAGCCGGCATCGAAGACGAATGAAAAATCAGGCCCCAGGAAATGCGTTACGAGCACTTTTCGCCCATCCAAAAGTGCCCCCAAAGGAAGGCTTTGGGTACAAGTGAACTCCCCAGGGGAGCCTTTACGCAGCCCCACATGCAACTGGACCCTTCGGGTTCGCTGTTTCCGAGCATCCCTAAACATAGCCCTAGCCGGCATCGAAGACGACTGAAAAATCAGGCCCCAGGAAATGCGTTGCGAGCCCTTTTCGTCCATCCAAAAGTGCCCCCAAAGGAAGGCTTTGGGTACAAGTGAACTCCCCAGGGGAGCCTTTACGCAGCCCCACATGCAACTGGACCCTCCGGGTTCGCTGTTCCTGAGCAAACCTAAACGTAGCCCTAGCCGTCATCGGAGACGACTGAAAAATCAGGCCCCAGGAAATGCGTTGCAAGCCCATTTGGACCATCCAAAAGTGCCCGCAAAGGAAGGCTTTGGGTACAAGTGATCTCCCCAGGGGAGCCTTTACGCAGCCCCACATGCAACTGGACCCTCCGGGTTCGCTGTTCATGAGCAAAAATAAACGTAGCCCTAGCCGTCATCGGAAACGAGTGAAAAATCAGGCCCCAGGAAATGCGTTCCGAGGCCTTTTCGCCCATCCAAAAGTGCCCGCAAAGGAAGACTTTGGGTACAAGAGAACTCCCCAGGGGAGCCTTTACGCAGCCCCACATGCAACTGGACCCTCCGGGTTCGCTGTTTCCGAGCATCCCTAAACATAGCCCTAGCCGTCATCGGAGACGACTGAAAAATCAGGCCCCAGGAAATGCGTTGCGAGCCCTTTTCGCCCATCCAAAAGTGCCCCCAATGAAAGGCTTTGGGTACAAGTGAACTCCCCAGGGGAGCCTTTACGCAGCCCCACATGCAACTGGACCCTTCGGGTTCGCTGTTTCCGAGCATCCCTAAACATAGCCCTAGCCGGCATCGAAGACGAATGAAAAATCAGGCCCCAGGAAATGCATTCCGAGCCCTTTTCGCCCATCCAAAAGTGCCCCCAAAGGAAGGCTTTGGGTACAAGTGAACTCCCCAGGGGAGCCTTTACGCAGCCCCACATGCAACTGGACCCTCCGGGTTCGCTGTTTCCGAGCATCCCTAAACATAGCCCTAGCCGGCATCGAAGACGAATGAAAAATCAGGCCCCAGGAAATGCGTTCCGAGCCCTTTTCGCCCATCCAAAAGTGCCCCCAAAGGAAGAATTTGGGTACAAGTGAACTCCCCAGGGGAGCCTTTACGCAGCCCCACACGCAACTGGACCCTCCGGGTTCGCTGTTCCTGAGCAAACCTAAACGTAGCCCTAGCCGTCATCGGAGACGACTGAAAAATCAGGCCCCAGGTAATGCGTTGCAAGCCCCTTTGGACCATCCAAAAGTGCCCGCAAAGGAAGGCTTTGGGTACAAGTGATCTCCCCAGGGGAGCCTTTACGCAGCCCCACATGCAACTGGACGCTCCGGGTTCGCTGTTCCTGAGCAAACCTAAACGTAGCCCTAGGCGTCATCGGAGACGACTGAAAAATCAGGCCCCAGGAAATGCGTTCCGAGGCCTTTTCGCCCATCCAAATGTGCCCCCAAAGGAAGACTTTGGGTACAAGAGAACTCCCCAGGGGAGCCTTTACGCAGCCCCACATGCAACTGGACCCTCCGGGTTCGCTGTTTCCAAGCATCTCTAAACATAGTCCTAGACGGCATCAAAGACGACTGAAAAATCAGGCCCCAGGAAATGCGTTCCGAGGCCTTTTCGCCCATCCAAAAGTGCCCCCAAAGGAAGGCTTTGGGTACAAGTGAACTCCCCAGGGGAGCCTTTACGCAGCCCCACATGCAACTGGACCCTCCGGGTTCGCTGTTTCCGAGCATCCCTAAACATAGCCCTAGCCGTCATCGGAGACGACTGAAAAATCAGGCCCCAGGAAATTCGTTCCGAGCCCTTTTCGCCCATCCAAAAGTGCCCCCAAAGAAAGGCTTTGGGTACAAGTGAACTCCCCAGGGGAGCCTTTACGCAGCCCCACATGCAACTGGACCCTTCGGGTTCGCTGTTTCCGAGCATCCCTAAACATAGCCCTAGCCGGCATCGAAGACGACTGAAAAATCAGGCCCCAGGAAATGCGTTACGAGCCCTTTTCGCCCATCCAAATGTGCCCCCAAAGGAAGGCTTTGGGTACAAGTGAACTCCCCAGGGGAGCCTTTACGCAGCCCCACATGCAACTGGACCCTCCGGGTTCGCTGTTTCCGAGCATCCCTAAACATAGCCCTAGCCGGCATCGAAGACAAGTGAAAAATCAGGCCCCAGGAAATGCGTTGCGAGCCCCTTTGGACCATCCAAAAGTGCCCCCAAAGGAAGGCTTTGGGTACAAGTGATCTCCCCAGGGGAGACTTTACGCAGCCCCACATGCAACTGGACCCTCCGGGTTCGCTGTTCCTGAGCAAAACTAAACATAACCCTAGCCGTCATCGGAGACGAGTGAAAAATCAGGCCCCAGGAAATGCGTTCCGAGGCCTTTTCGCCCATCCAAAAGTGCCCCCAAAGGAAGAATTTGGGTACAAGTGAACTCCCCAGGGGAGCCTTTACGCAGCCCCACACGCAACTGGACCCTTCGGGTTCGCTGTTTCCTGAGCAAACCTAAACGTAGCCCTGGCCGTCAAAGGAGACGACTGAAAAATCAGGCCCCAGGAAATGCGTTGCGAGCCCCTTTGGACCATCCAAAAGTGCCCCCAAAGGAAGGCTTTGGGTACATCTGAAGTTCCCAGGGGAGCCTTTACGCAGCCCCACATGCAACTGGACCGTCCGGGTTCGATTTTTCCGAGCAACCCTAAATATATCCCTAACCGGCATAGGAGAAGACTGAAAACCCGGGCCCCAGAAAACGCGTTGCAAGCCCCTTTGGACCATCCAAAATTGTCACCAAAGGAAGGCTTTGGGTACAAGTGAACTCCCCAGGGGAGCCTTTACGCAGCCCCACATGCAACTGGACCCTCCGGGTTCGCTGTTCATGAGCAAACCTAAACGTAGCCCTAGCCGTCATCGGAGACGACTGAAAAATCAGGGCCCAGGAAATGCGTTGCAAGCCCCTTTGGAACATCCAAAAGTGCCCCCAAAGGAAGGCTTTGGGTACAATGATCTCCCCAGGGGAGCCTTTACGCAGCCCCACATGCAACTGGACCCTTCGGGTTCGCTGTTTCCGAGCATCCCTAAACATAGCCCTAGCCGGCATCGATGACGACTGAAAAATCAGGCCCCAGGAAATGCGTTACGAGCCCTTTTCGTCCATCCAAAAGTGCCCCCAAAGGAAGGCTTTGGGTACAAGTGAACTCCCCAGGGGAGCCTTTACGCAGCCCCACATGCAACTGGACCCTTCGGGTTCGCTGTTTCCGAGCATCCCTAAACATAGCCCTAGCCGGCATCGAAGACGAATGAAAAATCAGGCCCCAGGAAATGCGTTGCGAACCCTTTTCGTCCATCCAAAAGTGCCCCCAAAGGAAGGCTTTGGGTACAAGTGAACTCCCCAGGGGAGCCTTTACGCAGCCCCACATGCAACTGGACCCTCCGGGTTCGCTGTTCATGAGCAAACCTAAACGTAGCCCTAGCCGTCATTGGAGACGACTGAAAAATCAGGCCCCAGGAAATGCGTTGCGAGCCCCTTTGGACCATCCAAAAGTGCCCCCAAAGGAAGGCTTTGGGTACAAGTGATCTCCCCAGGGGAGCCTTTACGCAGCCCCACATGCAACTGGACCCTCCGGGTTCGCTGTTCCTGAGCAAACCTAAACGTAGCCCTAGCCGTCATCGGAGACGACTGAAAAATCAGGCCCCAGGAAATGCGTTCCGAGGCTTTTTCGCCCATCCAAATGTGCTTATAAAGGAAGGCTTTGGGTACAAGAGAACTCCCCAGGGGAGCCTTTACGCAGCCCCACATGCAACTGGACCCTTCGGGTTCGCTGTTTCCGAGCATCCCTAAACATAGCCCTAACCGGCATAGAAGACGACTGAAAAATCAAGCCCCAGGAAATGCGTTGCGAGCCCTTTTCGCCCATCCAAAAGTGCCCCCAAAGGAAGGCTTTGGGTACAAGTGAACTCCCCAGGGGAGCCTTTACGCAGCCCCACATGCAACTGGACCCTCCGGGTTCGCTGTTCCTGAGCAAACCTAAACGTAGCCCTGGCCGTCATCGCAGATGTGTGAAAAATCAGGCCCCAGGAAATGCGTTGCGAGCCCTTTTTGCCCATCCAAAAGTGCCCCCAAAGGAAGGCTTTGGGTACAAGTGAACTCCCCAGGGGAGCCTTTACGCAGCCCCACATGCAACTGGACCCTTCGGGTTCGCTGTTTCCGAGCATCCCTAAACATAGCCCTAGCCGGCATCGATGACGATTGAAAAATCAGGCCCCAGGAAATGCGTTGCAAGCCCCTTTGGACCATCCAAAAGTGCCCGCAAAGGAAGGCTTTGGGTACAAGTGATCTCCCCAGGGGAGCCTTTACGCAGCCCCACATGCAACTGGACCCTCCAGGTTCGCTGTTCCTGAGCAAACCTAAACGTAGCCCTAGCCGTCATCGGAGACGACTGAAAAATCAGGCCCCAGGAAATGCGTTCCGAGGCCTTTTCGCCCATCCAAATGTGCCCATAAAGGAAGACTTTGGGTACAAGAGAACTCCCCAGGGGAGCCTTTACGCAGCCCCACATGCAACTGGACCCTCCGGGTTCGCTGTTTCCGAGCATCCCTAAACATAGCCCTAGCCGGCATAGAAGACGACTGAAAAATCAAGCCCCAGGAAATGCGTTGCGAGCCCTTTTCGCCCATCCAAAAGTGCCCCCAAAGGAAGGCTTTGGGTACAAGTGAACTCCCCAGGGGAGCCTTTACGCAGCCCCACATGCAACTGGACCCTTCGGGTTCGCTGTTTCCGAGCATCCCTAAACATAGCCCTAGCCGACATCGAAGACGACTGAAAAATCAGGCCCCAGGAAATGCGTTACGAGCCCTTTTCGCCCATCCAAAAGTGCCCGCAAAGGAAGGCTTTGGGTACAAGTGAACTCCCCAGGGGAGCCTTTACGCAGCCCCACATGCAACTGGACCCTCCGGGTTCGCTGTTCATGAGCAAACCTAAACGTAGCCCTAGCCGTCATCGGAGACGACTGAAAAATCAGGCCCCAGGAAATGCGTTGCAAGCCCATTTGGACCATCCAAAAGTGCCCGCAAAGGAAGGCTTTGGGTACAAGTGAACTCCCCAGGGGAGCCTTTACGCAGCCCCACATGCAACTGGACCCTCCGGGTTCGCTGTTCCTGAGCAAACCTAAACGTAGCCCTAGCCGTCATCGGAGACGACTGAAAAATCAAGCCCCAGGAAATGCGTTGCGAGCCCCTTTGGACCATCCAAAAGTGCCCGCAAAGGAAGGCTTTGGGTACAAGTGAACTCCCCAGGGGAGCCTTTACGCAGCCCCACATGCAACTGGACCCTCCGGGTTCGATTTTTCCGAGCAACCCTAAATATATCACTAGCCGGCATAGGAGAAGACTGAAAACCCGGGCCCCAGAAAACGCGTTGCAAGCCCCTTTGGACCATCCAAAATTGTCACCAAAGGAAGGCTTTGGGTACAAGTGAACTCCCCAGGGGAGCCTTTACGCAGCCCCACATGCAACTGGACCCTCCGGGTTCGCTGTTCATGAGCAAACCTAAACGTAGCCCTAGCCGTCATCGGAGACGACTGAAAAATCAGGGCCCAGGAAATGCGTTGCAAGCCCCTTTGGAACATCCAAAAGTGCCCCCAAAGGAAGGCTTTGGGTACAATGATCTCCCCAGGGGAGCCTTTACGCAGCCCCACATGCAACTGGACCCTCCGGGTTCGCTGTTTCCGAGCATCCCTAAACATAGCCCTAGCCGGCATCGATGACGACTGAAAAATCAGGCCCCAGGAAATGCGTTACGAGCCCTTTTCGTCCATCCAAAAGTGCCCCCAAAGGAAGGCTTTGGGTACAAGTGAACTCCCCAGGGGAGCCTTTACGCAGCCCCACATGCAACTGGACCCTTCGGGTTCGCTGTTTCCGAGCATCCCTAAACATAGCCCTAGCCGGCATCGAAGACGAATGAAAAATCAGGCCCCAGGAAATGCGTTGCGAACCCTTTTCGTCCATCCAAAAGTGCCCCCAAAGGAAGGCTTTGGGTACAAGTGAACTCCCCAGGGGAGCCTTTACGCAGCCCCACATGCAACTGGACCCTCCGGGTTCGCTGTTCATGAGCAAACCTAAACGTAGCCCTAGCCGTCATCGGAGACGACTGAAAAATCAGGCCCCAGGAAATGCGTTGCGAGCCCCTTTGGACCATCCAAAAGTGCCCCCAAAGGAAGGCTTTGGGTACAAGTGATCTCCCCAGGGGAGCCTTTACGCAGCCCCACATGCAACTGGACCCTCCGGGTTCGCTGTTCCTGAGCAAACCTAAACGTAGCCCTAGCCGTCATCGGAGACGACTGAAAAATCAGGCCCCAGGAAATGCGTTCCGAGGCTTTTTCGCCCATCCAAATGTGCTTATAAAGGAAGGCTTTGGGTACAAGAGAACTCCCCAGGGGAGCCTTTACGCAGCCCCACATGCAACTGGACCCTTCGGGTTCGCTGTTTCCGAGCATCCCTAAACATAGCCCTAGCCGGCATAGAAGACGACTGAAAAATCAAGCCCCAGGAAATGCGTTGCGAGCCCTTTTCGCCCATCCAAAAGTGCCCCCAAAGGAAGGCTTTGGGTACAAGTGAACTCCCCAGGGGAGCCTTTACGCAGCCCCACATGCAACTGGACCCTCCGGGTTCGCTGTTCCTGAGCAAACCTAAACGTAGCCCTGGCCGTCATCGCAGATGTGTGAAAAATCAGGCCCCAGGAAATGCGTTGCGAGCCCTTTTTGCCCATCCAAAAGTGCCCCCAAAGGAAGGCTTTGGGTACAAGTGAACTCCCCAGGGGAGCCTTTACGCAGCCCCACATGCAACTGGACCCTTCGGGTTCGCTGTTTCCGAGCATCCCTAAACATAGCCCTAGCCGGCATCGATGACGATTGAAAAATCAGGCCCCAGGAAATGCGTTGCAAGCCCCTTTGGACCATCCAAAAGTGCCCGCAAAGGAAGGCTTTGGGTACAAGTGATCTCCCCAGGGGAGCCTTTACGCAGCCCCACATGCAACTGGACCCTCCAGGTTCGCTGTTCCTGAGCAAACCTAAACGTAGCCCTAGCCGTCATCGGAGACGACTGAAAAATCAGGCCCCAGGAAATGCGTTCCGAGGCCTTTTCGCCCATCCAAATGTGCCCATAAAGGAAGACTTTGGGTACAAGAGAACTCCCCAGGGGAGCCTTTACGCAGCCCCACATGCAACTGGACCCTCCGGGTTCGCTGTTTCCGAGCATCCCTAAACATAGCCCTAGCCGGCATAGAAGACGACTGAAAAATCAAGCCCCAGGAAATGCGTTGCGAGCCCTTTTCGCCCATCCAAAAGTGCCCCCAAAGGAAGGCTTTGGGTACAAGTGAACTCCCCAGGGGAGCCTTTACGCAGCCCCACATGCAACTGGACCCTTCGGGTTCGCTGTTTCCGAGCATCCCTAAACATAGCCCTAGCCGACATCGAAGACGACTGAAAAATCAGGCCCCAGGAAATGCGTTGCGAGCCCTTTTCGCCCATCCAAAAGTGCCCCCAAAGGAAGGCTTTGGGTACAAGTGAACTCCCCAGGGGAGCCTTTACGCAGCCCCACATGCAACTGGACCCTCCGGGTTCGCTGTTCATGAGCAAACATAAACGTAGCCCTAGCCGTCATCGGAGACGAGTGAAAAATCAGGCCCCAGGAAATGCGTTCCGAGGCCTTTTCGCCCATCCAAATGTGCCCCCAAAGGAAGACTTTGGATACAAGAGAACTCCCCAGGGGAGCCTTTACGCAGCCCCACATGCAACTGGACCCTCCGGGTTCGCTGTTCATGAGCAAACCTAAACGTAGCCCTAGCCGTCATCGGAGACGACTGAAAAATCAAGCCCCAGGAAATGCGTTGCGAGCCCCTTTGGACCATCCAAAAGTGCCCGCAAAGGAAGGCTTTGGGTACAAGTGAACTCCCCAGGGGAGCCTTTACGCAGCCCCACATGCAACTGGACCCTCCGGGTTCGCTGTTCCTGAGCAAACATAAACGTAGCCCTAGCCGTCATCGGAAACGAGTGAAAAATCAGTCCCCAGGAAATGCGTTCCGAGGCCTTTTCGCCCATCCAAAAGTGCCCGCAAAGGAAGACTTTGGGTACAAGAGAACTCCCCAGGGGAGCCTTTACGCAGCCCCACATGCAACTGGACCCTCCGGGTTCGCTGTTTCCGAGCATCCCTAAACATAGACCTAGCGGGCATCGAAGACGAATGAAAAATCAAGCCCCAGGAAATGCGTTGCGAGCCCTTTTTGCCCATCCAAAAGTGCCCCCAAAGGAAGGCTTTGGGTACAAGTGAACTCCCCAGGGGAGCCTTTACGCAGCCCCACATGCAACTGGACCCTCCGGGTTCGCTGTTCATGAGCAAACATAAACGTAGCCCTAGCCGTCATCGGAGACGACTGAAAAATCAGGCCCCAGGAAATGCGTTGCGAGCCCTTTTCGCCCATCCAAAAGTGCCCCCAAAGAAAGGCTTTGGGTACAAGTGAACTCCCCAGGGGAGCCTTTACGCAGCCCCACATGCAACTGGACCCTTCGGGTTCGCTGTTTCCGAGCATCCCTAAACATAGCCCTAGCCGGCATCGAAGACGAATGAAAAATCAGGCCCCAGGAAATGCGTTACGAGCACTTTTCGCCCATCCAAAAGTGCCCCCAAAGGAAGGCTTTGGGTACAAGTGAACTCCCCAGGGGAGCCTTTACGCAGCCCCACATGCAACTGGACCCTCCGGGTTCGCTGTTCCTGAGAAAACCTAAACGTAGCCCTAGCCGTCATCGGAGACGACTGAAAAATCAGGCCCCAGGAAATGCGTTGCAAGCCCATTTGTACCATCCAAAAGTGCCCGCAAAGGAAGGCTTTGGGTACAAGTGATCTCCCCAGGGGAGCCTTTACGCAGCCCCACATGCAACTGGACCCTCCGGGTTCGCTGTTCCTGAGCAAAAATAAACTTAGCCCTAGCCGACATCGGAAACGAGTGAAAAATCAGGCCCCAGGAAATGCGTTCCGAGGCCTTTTCGCCCATCCAAAAGTGCCCGCAAAGGAAGACTTTGGGTACAAGAGAACTCCCCAGGGGAGCCTTTACGCAGCCCCACATGCAACTGGACCCTCCGGGTTCGCTGTTTCCGAGCATCCCTAAACATAGCCCTAGCCGTCATCGGAGACGACTGAAAAATCAGGCCCCAGGAAATGCGTTGCGAGCCCTTTTCGCCCATCCAAAAGTGCCCCCAATGAAAGGCTTTGGGTACAAGTGAACTCCCCAGGGGAGCCTTTACGCAGCCCCACATGCAACTGGACCCTTCGGGTTCGCTGTTTCCGAGCATCCCTAAACATAGCCCTAGCCGGCATCGAAGACGAATGAAAAATCAGGCCCCAGGAAATGCGTTACGAGCACTTTTCGCCCATCCAAAAGTGCCCCCAAAGGAAGGCTTTGGGTACAAGTGAACTCCCCAGGGGAGCCTTTACGCAGCCCCACATGCAACTGGACCCTCCGGGTTCGCTGTTTCCGAGCATCCCTAAACATAGCCCTAGCCGGCATCGATGACGACTGAAAAATCAGGCCCCAGGAAATGCGTTCCGAGCCCCTTAGGACCATCCAAAAGTGCCACCAAAGGAAGGCTTTAGATACAAGTGAACTCCCCAGGGGAGCCTTTACGCAGCCCCACATGCAACTGGACCCTCCGGGATTGATTTTTCCGAGCAACCCTAAATATATCACTAGCCGGCTTGGGAGAAGACTGAAAACCCGGGCCCCAGAAAACGCGTTGCAAGCCCCTTTGGACCATCCAAAAGTGTCACCAAAGGAAGGCTTTGGGTACAAGTGAACTCCCCAGGGGAGCCTTTACGCAGCCCCACATGCAACTGGACCCTTCGGGTTCGCTGTTTCCGAGCATCCCTAAACATAGCCCTAGCCGTCATCGGAGACGACTGAAAAATCAGGCCCCAGGAAATTCGTTCCGAGCCCTTTTCGCCCATCCAAAAGTGCCCCCAAAGAAAGGCCTTGGGTACAACTGAACTCCCCAGGGGAGCCTTTACGCAGCCCCACATGCAACTGGACCCTTCGGGTTCGCTGTTTCCGAGCATCCCTAAACATAGCCCTAGCCGGCATCGAAGACGACTGAAAAATCAGGCCCCAGGAAATGCGTTACGAGCCCTTTTCGCCCATCCAAATGTGCCCCCAAAGGAAGGCTTTGGGTACAAGTGAACTCCCCAGGGGAGCCTTTACGCAGCCCCACATGCAACTGGACCCTCCGGGTTCGCTGTTTCCGAGCATCCCTAAACATATCCCTAGCCGGCATCGAAGACAAGTGAAAAATCAGGCCCCAGGAAATGCGTTGCGAGCCCGTTTGGACCATCCAAAAGTGCCCCCAAAGGAAGGCTTTGGGTACAAGTGATCTCCCCAGGGGAGACTTTACGCAGCCCCACATGCAACTGGACCCTCCGGGTTCGCTGTTCCTGAGCAAAACTAAACATAACCCTAGCCGTCATCGGAGACGAGTGAAAAATCAGGCCCCAGGAAATGCGTTCCGAGGCCTTTTCGCCCATCCAAAAGTGCCCCCAAAGGAAGAATTTGGGTACAAGTGAACTCCCCAGGGGAGCCTTTACGCAGCCCCACATGCAACTGGACCCTCCGGGTTCGCTGTTTCCGAGCATCCCTAAACATAGCCCTAGCCGGCATCGAAGACGAATGAAAAATCAGGCCCCAGGAAATGCGTTGCGAACCCTTTTCGTCCATCCAAAAGTGCCCCCAAAGGAAGGCTTTGGGTACAAGTGAACTCCCCAGGGGAGCCTTTACGCAGCCCCACATGCAACTGGACCCTCCGGGTTCGCTGTTCATGAGCAAACCTAAACGTAGCCCTAGCCGTCATCGGAGACGACTGAAAAATCAGGCCCCAGGAAATGCGTTGCGAGCCCCTTTGGACCATCCAAAAGTGCCCGCAAAGGAAGGCTTTGGGTACAAGTGATCTCCCCAGGGGAGCCTTTACGCAGCCCCACATGCAACTGGACCCTCCGGGTTCGCTGTTCCTGAGCAAACCTAAACGTAGCCCTAGCCGTCATCGGAGACGACTGAAAAATCAGGCCCCAGGAAATGCGTTCCGAGGCTTTTTCGCCCATCCAAATGTGCTTATAAAGGAAGGCTTTGGGTACAAGAGAACTCCCCAGGGGAGCCTTTACGCAGCCCCACATGCAACTGGACCCTTCGGGTTCGCTGTTTCCGAGCATCCCTAAACATAGCCCTAGCCGGCATAGAAGACGACTGAAAAATCAAGCCCCAGGAAATGCGTTGCGAGCCCTTTTCGCCCATCCAAAAGTGCCCCCAAAGGAAGGCTTTGGGTACAAGTGAACTCCCCAGGGGAGCCTTTACGCAGCCCCACATGCAACTGGACCCTCCGGGTTCGCTGTTCCTGAGCAAACCTAAACGTAGCCCTGGCCGTCATCGCAGATGTGTGAAAAATCAGGCCCCAGGAAATGCGTTGCGAGCCCTTTTTGCCCATCCAAAAGTGCCCCCAAAGGAAGGCTTTGGGTACAAGTGAACTCCCCAGGGGAGCCTTTACGCAGCCCCACATGCAACTGGACCCTTCGGGTTCGCTGTTTCCGAGCATCCCTAAACATAGCCCTAGCCGGCATCGATGACGATTGAAAAATCAGGCCCCAGGAAATGCGTTGCAAGCCCCTTTGGACCATCCAAAAGTGCCCGCAAAGGAAGGCTTTGGGTACAAGTGATCTCCCCAGGGGAGCCTTTACGCAGCCCCACATGCAACTGGACCCTCCAGGTTCGCTGTTCCTGAGCAAACCTAAACGTAGCCCTAGCCGTCATCGGAGACGACTGAAAAATCAGGCCCCAGGAAATGCGTTCCGAGGCCTTTTCGCCCATCCAAATGTGCCCATAAAGGAAGACTTTGGGTACAAGAGAACTCCCCAGGGGAGACTTTACGCAGCCCCACATGCAACTGGACCCTCCGGGTTCGCTGTTTCCGAGCATCCCTAAACATAGCCCTAGCCGGCATAGAAGACGACTGAAAAATCAAGCCCCAGGAAATGCGTTGCGAGCCCTTTTCGCCCATCCAAAAGTGCCCCCAAAGGAAGGCTTTGGGTACAAGTGAACTCCCCAGGGGAGCCTTTACGCAGCCCCACATGCAACTGGACCCTCCGGGTTCGCTGTTCATGAGCAAACCTAAACGTAGCCCTAGCCGTCATCGGAGACGACTGAAAAATCAGGCCACAGGAAATGCGTTGCAAGCCCATTTGGACCATCCAAAAGTGCCCGCAAAGGAAGGCTTTGGGTACAAGTGAACTCCCCAGGGGAGCCTTTACGCAGCCCCACATGCAACTGGACCCTCCGGGTTCGCTGTTCCTGAGCAAACATAAACGTAGCCCTAGCCGTCATCGGAAACAAGTGAAAAATCAGGCCCCAGGAAATGCGTTCCGAGGCCTTTTCGCCCATCCAAAAGTGCCCGCAAAGGAAGACTTTGGGTACAAGAGAACTCCCCAGGGGAGCCTTTACGCAGCCCCACATGCAACTGGACCCTCCGGGTTCGCTGTTTCCGAGCATCCCTAAACATAGACCTAGCGGGCATCGAAGACGAATGAAAAATCAAGCCCCAGGAAATGCGTTGCGAGCCCTTTTTGCCCATCCAAAAGTGCCCCCAAAGGAAGGCTTTGGGTACAAGTGAACTCCCCAGGGGAGCCTTTACGCAGCCCCACATGCAACTGGACCCTCCGGGTTCGCTGTTCATGAGCAAACATAAACGTAGCCCTAGCCGTCATCGGAGACGACTGAAAAATCAGGCCCCAGGAAATGCGTTCCGAGGCCTTTTCGCCCATCCAAATGTGCCCCCAAAGGAAGACTTTGGATACAAGAGAACTCCCCAGGGGAGCCTTTACGCAGCCCCACATGCAACTGGACCCTCCGGGTTCGCTGTTTCCGAGCATCCCTAAACGTAGCCCTAGCCGTCATCGGAGACGACTGAAAAATCAGGCCCCAGGAAATGCGTTGCGAGCCCTTTTCGCCCATCCAAAAGTGCCCCCAAAGGAAGGCTTTGGGTACAAGTGAACTCCCCAGGGGAGCCTTTACGCAGCCCCACATGCAACTGGACCCTTCGGGTTCGCTGTTTCCGAGCATCCCTAAACATAGCCCTAGCCGGCATCGAAGACGACTGAAAAATCAGGCCCCAGGAAATGCGTTACGAGCCCTTTTCGCCCATCCAAAAGTGCCCCCAAAGGAAGGCTTTGGGTACAAGTGAACTCCCCAGGGGAGCCTTTACGCAGCCCCACATGCAACTGGACCCTCCGGGTTCGCTGTTCATGAGCAAACCTAAACGTAGCCCTAGCCGTCATCGGAGACGAGTGAAAAATCAGGCCCCAGGAAATGCGTTGCGAGCCCCTTTGGACCATCCAAAAGTGCCCGCAAAGGAAGGCTTTGGGTACAAGTGAACTCCCCAGGGGAGCCTTTACGCAGCCCCACATGCAACTGGACCCTCCGGGTTCGCTGTTCCTGAGCAAACATAAACGTAGCCCTAGCCGTCATCGGAAACGAGTGAAAAATCAGTCCCCAGGAAATGCGTTCCGAGGCCTTTTCGCCCATCCAAAAGTGCCCGCAAAGGAAGACTTTGGGTACAAGAGAACTCCCCAGGGGAGCCTTTACGCAGCCCCACATGCAACTGGACCCTCCGGGTTCGCTGTTTCCGAGCATCCCTAAACATAGACCTAGCGGGCATCGAAGACGAATGAAAAATCAAGCCCCAGGAAATGCGTTGCGAGCCCTTTTTGCCCATCCAAAAGTGCCCCCAAAGGAAGGCTTTGGGTACAAGTGAACTCCCCAGGGGAGCCTTTACGCAGCCCCACATGCAACTGGACCCTCCGGGTTCGCTGTTCATGAGCAAACATAAACGTAGCCCTAGGCGTCATCGGAGACGACTGAAAAATCAGGCCCCAGGAAATGCGTTGCGAGCCCTTTTCGCCCATCCAAAAGTGCCCCCAAAGAAAGGCTTTGGGTACAAGTGAACTCCCCAGGGGAGCCTTTACGCAGCCCCACATGCAACTGGACCCTTCGGGTTCGCTGTTTCCGAGCATCCCTAAACATAGCCCTAGCCGGCATCGAAGACGAATGAAAAATCAGGCCCCAGGAAATGCGTTACGAGCACTTTTCGCCCATCCAAAAGTGCCCCCAAAGGAAGGCTTTGGGTACAAGTGAACTCCCCAGGGGAGCCTTTACGCAGCCCCACATGCAACTGGACCCTTCGGGTTCGCTGTTTCCGAGCATCCCTAAACATAGCCCTAGCCGGCATCGAAGACGACTGAAAAATCAGGCCCCAGGAAATGCGTTGCGAGCCCTTTTCGCCCATCCAAAAGTGCCCCCAAAGGAAGGCTTTGGGTACAAGTGACCTCCCCAGGGGAGCCTTTACGCAGCCCCACATGCAACTGGACCCTCCGGGTTCGCTGTTCCTGAGAAAACCTAAACGTAGCCCTAGCCGTCATCGGAGACGACTGAAAAATCAGGCCCCAGGAAATGCGTTGCAAGCCCATTTGTACCATCCAAAAGTGCCCGCAAAGGAAGGCTTTGGGTACAAGTGATCTCCCCAGGGGAGCCTTTACGCAGCCCCACATGCAACTGGACCCTCCGGGTTCGCTGTTCATGAGCAAAAATAAACGTAGCCCTAGCCGACATCGGAAACGAGTGAAAAATCAGGCCCCAGGAAATGCGTTCCGAGGCCTTTTCGCCCATCCAAAAGTGCCCGCAAAGGAAGACTTTGGGTACAAGAGAACTCCCCAGGGGAGCCTTTACGCAGCCCCACATGCAACTGGACCCTCCGGGTTCGCTGTTTCCGAGCATCCCTAAACATAGCCCTAGCCGTCATCGGAGACGACTGAAAAATCAGGCCCCAGGAAATGCGTTGCGAGCCCTTTTCGCCCATCCAAAAGTGCCCCCAATGAAAGGCTTTGGGTACAAGTGAACTCCCCAGGGGAGCCTTTACGCAGCCCCACATGCAACTGGACCCTCCGGGTTCGCTGTTTCCGAGCATCCCTAAACATAGCCCTAGCCGGCATCGAAGACGAATGAAAAATCAGGCCCCAGGAAATGCGTTACGAGCACTTTTCGCCCATCCAAAAGTGCCCCCAAAGGAAGGCTTTGGGTACAAGTGAACTCCCCAGGGGAGCCTTTACGCAGCCCCACATGCAACTGGACCCTCCGGGTTCGCTGTTTCCGAGCATCCCTAAACATAGCCCTAGCCGGCATCGATGACGACTGAAAAATCAGGCCCCAGGAAATGCGTTCCGAGCCCCTTAGGACCATCCAAAAGTGCCACCAAAGGAAGGCTTTAGATACAAGTGAACTCCCCAGGGGAGCCTTTACGCAGCCCCACATGCAACTGGACCCTCCGGGATTGATTTTTCCGAGCAACCCTAAATATATCACTAGCCGGCTTGGGAGAAGACTGAAAACCCGGGCCCCAGAAAACGCGTTGCAAGCCCCTTTGGACCATCCAAAAGTGTCACCAAAGGAAGGCTTTGGGTACAAGTGAACTCCCCAGGGGAGCCTTTACGCAGCCCCACATGCAACTGGACCCTCCGGGTTCGCTGTTCATGAGCAAACCTAAACGTAGCCCTAGCCGTCATCGGAGACGAGTGAAAAATCAGGCCCCAGGAAATGCGTTACGAGCCCTTTTCGCCCATCCAAAAGTGCCCCCAAAGGAAGGCTTTGGGTACAAGTGAACTCCCCAGGGGAGCCTTTACGCAGCCCCACATGCAACTGGACCCTTCGGGTTCGCTGTTTCCGAGCATCCCTAAACATAGCCCTAGCCGGCATCGAAGACGAATGAAAAATCAAGCCCCAGGAAATGCGTTACGAGCCCTTTTCGCCCATCCAAAAGTGCCCCCAAAGGAAGGCTTTGGGTACAAGTGAACTCCCCAGGGGAGCCTTTACGCAGCCCCACATGCAACTGGACCCTCCGGGTTCGCTGTTTCCGAGCATCCCTAAACATAGCCCTAGCCGGCATCGATGACGACTGAAAAATCAGGCCCCAGGAAATGCGTTTCGAGCCCCTTAGGACCATCCAAAAGTGCCACCAAAGGAAGGCTTTAGATACAAGTGAACTCCCCAGGGGAGCCTTTACGCAGCCCCACATGCAACTGGACCCTCCGGGATTGATTTTTCCGAGCAACCCTAAATATATCACTAGCCGGCATGGGAGAAGACTGAAAACCCGGGCCCCAGAAAACGCGTTGCAAGCCCCTTTGGACCATCCAAAAGTGTCACCAAAGGAAGGCTTTCGGTACAAGTGAACTCCCCAGGGGAGCCTTTACGCAGCCCCACATGCAACTGGACCCTCCGGGTTCGCTGTTCATGAGCAAACCTAAACGTAGCCCTAGCCGTCATCGGAGACGAGTGAAAAATCAGGCCCCAGGAAATGCGTTACGAGCCCTTTTCGTCCATCCAAAAGTGCCCCCAAAGGAAGGCTTTGGGTACAAGTGACCTCCCCAGGGGAGCCTTTACGCAGCCCCACATGCAACTGGACCCTCCGGGTTAACTGTTTCCGAGCATCCCTAAACATAGCCCTAGCCGGCATAGAAGACGACTGAAAAATCAAGCCCCAGGAAATGCGTTGCGAGCCCTTTTCGCCCATCCAAAAGTGCCCCCAAAGGAAGGCTTTGGGTACAAGTGAACTCCCCAGAGGAGCCTTTACGCAGCCCCACATGCAACTGGACCCTCCGGGTTCGCTGTTTCCGAGCATCCCTAAACATAGCCCAGGCCGTCATTGGAGACGACTGAAAAATCAGGCCCCAGGAAATGCGTTGCGAGCCCTTTTCGCCCATCCAAAAGTGCCCCCAAAGGAAGGCTTTGGGTACAAGTGACCTCCCCAGGGGAGCCTTTACGCAGCCCCACATGCAACTGGACCCTTCGGGTTCGCTGTTTCCGAGCATCCCTAAACATAGCCCTAGCCGGCATCGATGACGACTGAAAAATCAGGCCCCAGGAAATGCGTTACGAGCCCTTTTCGTCCATCCAAAAGTGCCCCCAAAGGAAGGCTTTGGGTACAAGTGAACTCACCAGGGGAGCCTTTACGCAGCCCCACATGCAACTGGACCATTCGGGTTCGCTGTTTCCGAGCATCCCTAAACATAGCCCTAGCCGGCATCGAAGACGAATGAAAAATCAGGCCCCAGGAAATGCGTTGCGAACCCTTTTCGTCCATCCAAAAGTGCCCCCAAAGGAAGGCTTTGGGTACAAGTGAACTCCCCAGGGGAGCCTTTACGCAGCCCCACATGCAACTGGACCCTCCGGGTTCGCTGTTCCTGAGCAAACCTAAACGTAGCCCTAGCCGTCATCGGAGACGACTGAAAAATCAGGCCCCAGGAAATGCGTTCCGAGGCTTTTTCGCCCATCCAAATGTGCTTATAAAGGAAGGCTTTGGGTACAAGAGAACTCCCCAGGGGAGCCTTTACGCAGCCCCACATGCAACTGGACCCTTCGGGTTCGCTGTTTCCGAGCATCCCTAAACATAGCCCTAGCCGGCATAGAAGACGACTGAAAAATCAAGCCCCAGGAAATGCGTTGCGAGCCCTTTTCGCCCATCCAAAAGTGCCTGCAAAGGAAGGCTTTGGGTACAAGTGAACTCCCCAGGGGAGCCTTTACGCAGCCCCACATGCAACTGGACCCTCCGGGTTCGCTGTTCCTGAGCAAACCTAAACGTAGCCCTGGCCGTCATCGCAGATGTGTGAAAAATCAGGCCCCAGGAAATGCGTTGCGAGCCCTTTTTGCCCATCCAAAAGTGCCCCCAAAGGAAGGCTTTGGGTACAAGTGAACTCCCCAGGGGAGCCTTTACGCAGCCCCACATGCAACTGGACCCTTCGGGTTCGCTGTTTCCGAGCATCCCTAAACATAGCCCTAGCCGGCATCGATGACGATTGAAAAATCAGGCCCCAGGAAATGCGTTGCAAGCCCCTTTGGACCATCCAAAAGTGCCCGCAAAGGAAGGCTTTGGGTACAAGTGATCTCCCCAGGGGAGCCTTTACGCAGCCCCACATGCAACTGGACCCTCCAGGTTAGCTGTTCCTGAGCAAACCTAAACGTAGCCCTAGCCGTCATCGGAGACGACTGAAAAATCAGGCCCCAGGAAATGCGTTCCGAGGCCTTTTCGCCCATCCAAATGTGCCCATAAAGGAAGACTTTGGGTACAAGAGAACTCCCCAGGGGAGCCTTTACGCAGCCCCACATGCAACTGGACCCTCCGGGTTCGCTGTTTCCGAGCATCCCTAAACATAGCCCTAGCCGGCATAGAAGACGACTGAAAAATCAAGCCCCAGGAAATGCGTTGCGAGCCCTTTTCGCCCATCCAAAAGTGCCCCCAAAGGAAGGCTTTGGGTACAAGTGAACTCCCCAGGGGAGCCTTTACGCAGCCCCACATGCAACTGGACCCTCCGGGTTCGCTGTTCATGAGCAAACCTAAACGTAGCCCTAGCCGTCATCGGAGACGACTGAAAAATCAGGCCACAGGAAATGCGTTGCAAGCCCATTTGGACCATCCAAAAGTGCCCGCAAAGGAAGGCTTTGGGTACAAGTGAACTCCCCAGGGGAGCCTTTACGCAGCCCCACATGCAACTGGACCCTCCGGGTTCGCTGTTCCTGAGCAAACATAAACGTAGCCCTAGCCGTCATCGGAAACAAGTGAAAAATCAGGCCCCAGGAAATGCGTTCCGAGGCCTTTTCGCCCATCCAAAAGTGCCCGCAAAGGAAGACTTTGGGTACAAGAGAACTCCCCAGGGGAGCCTTTACGCAGCCCCACATGCAACTGGACCCTCCGGGTTCGCTGTTTCCGAGCATCCCTAAACATAGACCTAGCGGGCATCGAAGACGAATGAAAAATCAAGCCCCAGGAAATGCGTTGCGAGCCCTTTTTGCCCATCCAAAAGTGCCCCCAAAGGAAGGCTTTGGGTACAAGTGAACTCCCCAGGGGAGCCTTTACGCAGCCCCACATGCAACTGGACCCTCCGGGTTCGCTGTTCATGAGCAAACATAAACGTAGCCCTAGCCGTCATCGGAGACGACTGAAAAATCAGGCCCCAGGAAATGCGTTCCGAGGCCTTTTCGCCCATCCAAATGTGCCCCCAAAGGAAGACTTTGGATACAAGAGAACTCCCCAGGGGAGCCTTTACGCAGCCCCACATGCAACTGGACCCTCCGGGTTCGCTGTTTCCGAGCATCCCTAAACGTAGCCCTAGCCGTCATCGGAGACGACTGAAAAATCAGGCCCCAGGAAATGCGTTGCGAGCCCTTTTCGCCCATCCAAAAGTGCCCCCAAAGGAAGGCTTTGGGTACAAGTGAACTCCCCAGGGGAGCCTTTACGCAGCCCCACATGCAACTGGACCCTTCGGGTTCGCTGTTTCCGAGCATCCCTAAACATAGCCCTAGCCGGCATCGAAGACGACTGAAAAATCAGGCCCCAGGAAATGCGTTACGAGCCCTTTTCGCCCATCCAAAAGTGCCCCCAAAGGAAGGCTTTGGGTACAAGTGAACTCCCCAGGGGAGCCTTTACGCAGCCCCACATGCAACTGGACCCTCCGGGTTCGCTGTTCATGAGCAAACCTAAACGTAGCCCTAGCCGTCATCGGAGACGAGTGAAAAATCAGGCCCCAGGAAATGCGTTGCGAGCCCCTTTGGACCATCCAAAAGTGCCCGCAAAGGAAGGCTTTGGGTACAAGTGAACTCCCCAGGGGAGCCTTTACGCAGCCCCACATGCAACTGGACCCTCCGGGTTCGCTGTTCCTGAGCAAACATAAACGTAGCCCTAGCCGTCATCGGAAACGAGTGAAAAATCAGTCCCCAGGAAATGCGTTCCGAGGCCTTTTCGCCCATCCAAAAGTGCCCGCAAAGGAAGACTTTGGGTACAAGAGAACTCCCCAGGGGAGCCTTTACGCAGCCCCACATGCAACTGGACCCTCCGGGTTCGCTGTTTCCGAGCATCCCTAAACATAGACCTAGCGGGCATCGAAGACGAATGAAAAATCAAGCCCCAGGAAATGCGTTGCGAGCCCTTTTTGCCCATCCAAAAGTGCCCCCAAAGGAAGGCTTTGGGTACAAGTGAACTCCCCAGGGGAGCCTTTACGCAGCCCCACATGCAACTGGACCCTCCGGGTTCGCTGTTCATGAGCAAACATAAACGTAGCCCTAGCCGTCATCGGAGACGACTGAAAAATCAGGCCCCAGGAAATGCGTTGCGAGCCCTTTTCGCCCATCCAAAAGTGCCCCCAAAGAAAGGCTTTGGGTACAAGTGAACTCCCCAGGGGAGCCTTTACGCAGCCCCACATGCAACTGGACCCTTCGGGTTCGCTGTTTCCGAGCATCCCTAAACATAGCCCTAGCCGGCATCGAAGACGAATGAAAAATCAGGCCCCAGGAAATGCGTTACGAGCACTTTTCGCCCATCCAAAAGTGCCCCCAAAGGAAGGCTTTGGGTACAAGTGAACTCCCCAGGGGAGCCTTTACGCAGCCCCACATGCAACTGGACCCTTCGGGTTCGCTGTTTCCGAGCATCCCTAAACATAGCCCTAGCCGGCATCGAAGACGACTGAAAAATCAGGCCCCAGGAAATGCGTTGCGAGCCCTTTTCGCCCATCCAAAAGTGCCCCCAAAGGAAGGCTTTGGGTACAAGTGACCTCCCCAGGGGAGCCTTTACGCAGCCCCACATGCAACTGGACCCTCCGGGTTCGCTGTTCCTGAGAAAACCTAAACGTAGCCCTAGCCGTCATCGGAGACGACTGAAAAATCAGGCCCCAGGAAATGCGTTGCAAGCCCATTTGTACCATCCAAAAGTGCCCGCAAAGGAAGGCTTTGGGTACAAGTGATCTCCCCAGGGGAGCCTTTACGCAGCCCCACATGCAACTGGACCCTCCGGGTTCGCTGTTCATGAGCAAAAATAAACGTAGCCCTAGCCGACATCGGAAACGAGTGAAAAATCAGGCCCCAGGAAATGCGTTCCGAGGCCTTTTCGCCCATCCAAAAGTGCCCGCAAAGGAAGACTTTGGGTACAAGAGAACTCCCCAGGGGAGCCTTTACGCAGCCCCACATGCAACTGGACCCTCCGGGTTCGCTGTTTCCGAGCATCCCTAAACATAGCCCTAGCCGTCATCGGAGACGACTGAAAAATCAGGCCCCAGGAAATGCGTTGCGAGCCCTTTTCGCCCATCCAAAAGTGCCCCCAATGAAAGGCTTTGGGTACAAGTGAACTCCCCAGGGGAGCCTTTACGCAGCCCCACATGCAACTGGACCCTCCGGGTTCGCTGTTTCCGAGCATCCCTAAACATAGCCCTAGCCGGCATCGAAGACGAATGAAAAATCAGGCCCCAGGAAATGCGTTACGAGCACTTTTCGCCCATCCAAAAGTGCCCCCAAAGGAAGGCTTTGGGTACAAGTGAACTCCCCAGGGGAGCCTTTACGCAGCCCCACATGCAACTGGACCCTCCGGGTTCGCTGTTTCCGAGCATCCCTAAACATAGCCCTAGCCGGCATCGATGACGACTGAAAAATCAGGCCCCAGGAAATGCGTTCCGAGCCCCTTAGGACCATCCAAAAGTGCCACCAAAGGAAGGCTTTAGATACAAGTGAACTCCCCAGGGGAGCCTTTACGCAGCCCCACATGCAACTGGACCCTCCGGGATTGATTTTTCCGAGCAACCCTAAATATATCACTAGCCGGCTTGGGAGAAGACTGAAAACCCGGGCCCCAGAAAACGCGTTGCAAGCCCCTTTGGACCATCCAAAAGTGTCACCAAAGGAAGGCTTTGGGTACAAGTGAACTCCCCAGGGGAGCCTTTACGCAGCCCCACATGCAACTGGACCCTCCGGGTTCGCTGTTCATGAGCAAACCTAAACGTAGCCCTAGCCGTCATCGGAGACGAGTGAAAAATCAGGCCCCAGGAAATGCGTTACGAGCCCTTTTCGCCCATCCAAAAGTGCCCCCAAAGGAAGGCTTTGGGTACAAGTGAACTCCCCAGGGGAGCCTTTACGCAGCCCCACATGCAACTGGACCCTTCGGGTTCGCTGTTTCCGAGCATCCCTAAACATAGCCCTAGCCGGCATCGAAGACGAATGAAAAATCAAGCCCCAGGAAATGCGTTACGAGCCCTTTTCGCCCATCCAAAAGTGCCCCCAAAGGAAGGCTTTGGGTACAAGTGAACTCCCCAGGGGAGCCTTTACGCAGCCCCACATGCAACTGGACCCTCCGGGTTCGCTGTTTCCGAGCATCCCTAAACATAGCCCTAGCCGGCATCGATGACGACTGAAAAATCAGGCCCCAGGAAATGCGTTTCGAGCCCCTTAGGACCATCCAAAAGTGCCACCAAAGGAAGGCTTTAGATACAAGTGAACTCCCCAGGGGAGCCTTTACGCAGCCCCACATGCAACTGGACCCTCCGGGATTGATTTTTCCGAGCAACCCTAAATATATCACTAGCCGGCATGGGAGAAGACTGAAAACCCGGGCCCCAGAAAACGCGTTGCAAGCCCCTTTGGACCATCCAAAAGTGTCACCAAAGGAAGGCTTTCGGTACAAGTGAACTCCCCAGGGGAGCCTTTACGCAGCCCCACATGCAACTGGACCCTCCGGGTTCGCTGTTCATGAGCAAACCTAAACGTAGCCCTAGCCGTCATCGGAGACGAGTGAAAAATCAGGCCCCAGGAAATGCGTTACGAGCCCTTTTCGTCCATCCAAAAGTGCCCCCAAAGGAAGGCTTTGGGTACAAGTGACCTCCCCAGGGGAGCCTTTACGCAGCCCCACATGCAACTGGACCCTCCGGGTTAACTGTTTCCGAGCATCCCTAAACATAGCCCTAGCCGGCATAGAAGACGACTGAAAAATCAAGCCCCAGGAAATGCGTTGCGAGCCCTTTTCGCCCATCCAAAAGTGCCCCCAAAGGAAGGCTTTGGGTACAAGTGAACTCCCCAGAGGAGCCTTTACGCAGCCCCACATGCAACTGGACCCTCCGGGTTCGCTGTTTCCGAGCATCCCTAAACATAGCCCAGGCCGTCATTGGAGACGACTGAAAAATCAGGCCCCAGGAAATGCGTTGCGAGCCCTTTTCGCCCATCCAAAAGTGCCCCCAAAGGAAGGCTTTGGGTACAAGTGACCTCCCCAGGGGAGCCTTTACGCAGCCCCACATGCAACTGGACCCTTCGGGTTCGCTGTTTCCGAGCATCCCTAAACATAGCCCTAGCCGGCATCGATGACGACTGAAAAATCAGGCCCCAGGAAATGCGTTACGAGCCCTTTTCGTCCATCCAAAAGTGCCCCCAAAGGAAGGCTTTGGGTACAAGTGAACTCACCAGGGGAGCCTTTACGCAGCCCCACATGCAACTGGACCATTCGGGTTCGCTGTTTCCGAGCATCCCTAAACATAGCCCTAGCCGGCATCGAAGACGAATGAAAAATCAGGCCCCAGGAAATGCGTTGCGAACCCTTTTCGTCCATCCAAAAGTGCCCCCAAAGGAAGGCTTTGGGTACAAGTGAACTCCCCAGGGGAGCCTTTACGCAGCCCCACATGCAACTGGACCCTCCGGGTTCGCTGTTCCTGAGCAAACCTAAACGTAGCCCTAGCCGTCATCGGAGACGACTGAAAAATCAGGCCCCAGGAAATGCGTTCCGAGGCTTTTTCGCCCATCCAAATGTGCTTATAAAGGAAGGCTTTGGGTACAAGAGAACTCCCCAGGGGAGCCTTTACGCAGCCCCACATGCAACTGGACCCTTCGGGTTCGCTGTTTCCGAGCATCCCTAAACATAGCCCTAGCCGGCATAGAAGACGACTGAAAAATCAAGCCCCAGGAAATGCGTTGCGAGCCCTTTTCGCCCATCCAAAAGTGCCCCCAAAGGAAGGCTTTGGGTACAAGTGAACTCCCCAGGGGAGCCTTTACGCAGCCCCACATGCAACTGGACCCTCCGGGTTCGCTGTTCCTGAGCAAACCTAAACGTAGCCCTGGCCGTCATCGCAGATGTGTGAAAAATCAGGCCCCAGGAAATGCGTTGCGAGCCCTTTTTGCCCATCCAAAAGTGCCCCCAAAGGAAGGCTTTGGGTACAAGTGAACTCCCCAGGGGAGCCTTTACGCAGCCCCACATGCAACTGGACCCTTCGGGTTCGCTGTTTCCGAGCATCCCTAAACATAGCCCTAGCCGGCATCGATGACGATTGAAAAATCAGGCCCCAGGAAATGCGTTGCAAGCCCCTTTGGACCATCCAAAAGTGCCCGCAAAGGAAGGCTTTGGGTACAATGATCTCCCCAGGGGAGCCTTTACGCAGCCCCACATGCAACTGGACCCTCCAGGTTCGCTGTTCCTGAGCAAACCTAAACGTAGCCCTAGCCGTCATCGGAGACGACTGAAAAATCAGGCCCCAGGAAATGCGTTCCGAGGCCTTTTCGCCCATCCAAATGTGCCCATAAAGGAAGACTTTGGGTACAAGAGAACTCCCCAGGGGAGCCTTTACGCAGCCCCACATGCAACTGGACCCTCCGGGTTCGCTGTTTCCGAGCATCCCTAAACGTAGCCCTAGCCGGCATAGAAGACGACTGAAAAATCAAGCCCCAGGAAATGCGTTGCGAGCCCTTTTCGCCCATCCAAAAGTGCCCCCAAAGGAAGGCTTTGGGTACAAGTGAACTCCCCAGGGGAGCCTTTACGCAGCCCCACATGCAACTGGACCCTTCGGGTTCGCTGTTTCCGAGCATCCCTAAACATAGCCCTAGCCGACATCGAAGACGACTGAAAAATCAGGCCCCAGGAAATGCGTTACGAGCCCTTTTCGCCCATCCAAAAGTGCCCGCAAAGGAAGGCTTTGGGTACAAGTGAACTCCTCAGGGGAGCCTTTACGCAGCCCCACATGCAACTGGACCCTCCGGGTTCGCTGTTCATGAGCAAACCTAAACGTAGCCCTAGCCGTCATCGGAGACGACTGAAAAATCAGGCCCCAGGAAATGCGTTGCAAGCCCATTTGGACCATCCAAAAGTGCCCGCAAAGGAAGGCTTTGGGTACAAGTGAACTCCCCAGGGGAGCCTTTACGCAGCCCCACATGCAACTGGACCCTCCGGGTTCGCTGTTCCTGAGCAAACATAAACGTAGCCCTAGCCGTCATCGGAAACAAGTGAAAAATCAGGCCCCAGGAAATGCGTTCCGAGGCCTTTTCGCCCATCCAAAAGTGCCCGCAAAGGAAGACTTTGGGTACAAGAGAACTCCCCAGGGGAGCCTTTACGCAGCCCCACATGCAACTGGACCCTCCGGGTTCGCTGTTTCCGAGCATCCCTAAACATAGACCTAGCGGGCATCGAAGACGAATGAAAAATCAAGCCCCAGGAAATGCGTTGCGAGCCCTTTTTGCCCATCCAAAAGTGCCCCCAAAGGAAGGCTTTGGGTACAAGTGAACTCCCCAGGGGAGCCTTTACGCAGCCCCACATGCAACTGGACCCTCCGGGTTCGCTGTTCATGAGCAAACATAAACGTAGCCCTAGCCGTCATCGGAGACGAGTGAAAAATCAGGCCCCAGGAAATGCGTTCCGAGGCCTTTTCGCCCATCCAAATGTGCCCCCAAAGGAAGACTTTGGATACAAGAGAACTCCCCAGGGGAGCCTTTACGCAGCCCCACATGCAACTGGACCCTCCGGGTTCGCTGTTTCCGAGCATCCCTAAACGTAGCCCTAGCCGTCATCGGAGACGACTGAAAAATCAGGCCCCAGGAAATGCGTTGCGAGCCCTTTTCGCCCATCCAAAAGTGCCCCCAAAGGAAGGCTTTGGGTACAAGTGAACTCCCCAGGGGAGCCTTTACGCAGCCCCACATGCAACTGGACCCTTCGGGTTCGCTGTTTCCGAGCATCCCTAAACATAGCCCTAGCCGGCATCGAAGACGAATGAAAAATCAGGCCCCAGGAAATGCGTTACGAGCCCTTTTCGCCCATCCAAAAGTGCCCCCAAAGGAAGGCTTTGGGTACAAGTGAACTCCCCAGGGGAGCCTTTACGCAGCCCCACATGCAACTGGACCCTCCGGGTTCGCTGTTCATGAGCAAACCTAAACGTAGCCCTAGCCGTCATCGGAGACGACTGAAAAATCAAGCCCCAGGAAATGCGTTGCGAGCCCCTTTGGACCATCCAAAAGTGCCCGCAAAGGAAGGCTTTGGGTACAAGTGAACTCCCCAGGGGAGCCTTTACGCAGCCCCACATGCAACTGGACCCTCCGGGTTCGATTTTTCCGAGCAACCCTAAATATATCACTAGCCGGCATAGGAGAAGACTGAAAACCCGGGCCCCAGAAAACGCGTTGCAAGCCCCTTTGGACCATCCAAAATTGTCACCAAAGGAAGGCTTTGGGTACAAGTGAACTCCCCAGGGGAGCCTTTACGCAGCCCCACATGCAACTGGACCCTCCGGGTTCGCTGTTCATGAGCAAACCTAAACGTAGCCCTAGCCGTCATCGGAGACGACTGAAAAATCAGGGCCCAGGAAATGCGTTGCAAGCCCCTTTGGAACATCCAAAAGTGCCCCCAAAGGAAGGCTTTGGGTACAATGATCTCCCCAGGGGAGCCTTTACGCAGCCCCACATGCAACTGGACCCTTCGGGTTCGCTGTTTCCGAGCATCCCTAAACATAGCCCTAGCCGGCATCGATGACGACTGAAAAATCAGGCCCCAGGAAATGCGTTACGAGCCCTTTTCGTCCATCCAAAAGTGCCCCCAAAGGAAGGCTTTGGGTACAAGTGAACTCCCCAGGGGAGCCTTTACGCAGCCCCACATGCAACTGGACCCTTCGGGTTCGCTGTTTCCGAGCATCCCTAAACATAGCCCTAGCCGGCATCGAAGACGAATGAAAAATCAGGCCCCAGGAAATGCGTTGCGAACCCTTTTCGTCCATCCAAAAGTGCCCCCAAAGGAAGGCTTTGGGTACAAGTGAACTCCCCAGGGGAGCCTTTACGCAGCCCCACATGCAACTGGACCCTCCGGGTTCGCTGTTCATGAGCAAACCTAAACGTAGCCCTAGCCGTCATCGGAGACGACTGAAAAATCAGGCCCCAGGAAATGCGTTGCGAGCCCCTTTGGACCATCCAAAAGTGCCCCCAAAGGAAGGCTTTGGGTACAAGTGATCTCCCCAGGGGAGCCTTTACGCAGCCCCACATGCAACTGGACCCTCCGGGTTCGCTGTTCCTGAGCAAACCTAAACGTAGCCCTAGCCGTCATCGGAGACGACTGAAAAATCAGGCCCCAGGAAATGCGTTCCGAGGCTTTTTCGCCCATCCAAATGTGCTTATAAAGGAAGGCTTTGGGTACAAGAGAACTCCCCAGGGGAGCCTTTACGCAGCCCCACATGCAACTGGACCCTCCGGGTTCGCTGTTTCCGAGCATCCCTAAACATAGCCCTAGCCGGCATAGAAGACGACTGAAAAATCAAGCCCCAGGAAATGCGTTGCGAGCCCTTTTCGCCCATCCAAAAGTGCCCCCAAAGGAAGGCTTTGGGTACAAGTGAACTCCCCAGGGGAGCCTTTACGCAGCCCCACATGCAACTGGACCCTTCGGGTTCGCTGTTTCCGAGCATCCCTAAACATAGCCCTAGCCGACATCGAAGACGACTGAAAAATCAGGCCCCAGGAAATGCGTTACGAGCCCTTTTCGCCCATCCAAAAGTGCCCGCAAAGGAAGGCTTTGGGTACAAGTGAACTCCCCAGGGGAGCCTTTACGCAGCCCCACATGCAACTGGACCCTCCGGGTTCGCTGTTCATGAGCAAACCTAAACGTAGCCCTAGCCGTCATCGGAGACGACTGAAAAATCAGGCCCCAGGAAATGCGTTGCAAGCCCATTTGGACCATCCAAAAGTGCCCGCAAAGGAAGGCTTTGGGTACAAGTGAACTCCCCAGGGGAGCCTTTACGCAGCCCCACATGCAACTGGACCCTCCGGGTTCGCTGTTCCTGAGCAAACATAAACGTAGCCCTAGCCGTCATCGGAAACAAGTGAAAAATCAGGCCCCAGGAAATGCGTTCCGAGGCCTTTTCGCCCATCCAAAAGTGCCCGCAAAGGAAGACTTTGGGTACAAGAGAACTCCCCAGGGGAGCCTTTACGCAGCCCCACATGCAACTGGACCCTCCGGGTTCGCTGTTTCCGAGCATCCCTAAACATAGACCTAGCGGGCATCGAAGACGAATGAAAAATCAAGCCCCAGGAAATGCGTTGCGAGCCCTTTTTGCCCATCCAAAAGTGCCCCCAAAGGAAGGCTTTGGGTACAAGTGAACTCCCCAGGGGAGCCTTTACGCAGCCCCACATGCAACTGGACCCTCCGGGTTCGCTGTTCATGAGCAAACATAAACGTAGCCCTAGCCGTCATCGGAGACGAGTGAAAAATCAGGCCCCAGGAAATGCGTTCCGAGGCCTTTTCGCCCATCCAAATGTGCCCCCAAAGGAAGACTTTGGATACAAGAGAACTCCCCAGGGGAGCCTTTACGCAGCCCCACATGCAACTGGACCCTCCGGGTTCGCTGTTTCCGAGCATCCCTAAACGTAGCCCTAGCCGTCATCGGAGACGACTGAAAAATCAGGCCCCAGGAAATGCGTTGCGAGCCCTTTTCGCCCATCCAAAAGTGCCCCCAAAGGAAGGCTTTGGGTACAAGTGAACTCCCCAGGGGAGCCTTTACGCAGCCCCACATGCAACTGGACCCTTCGGGTTCGCTGTTTCCGAGCATCCCTAAACATAGCCCTAGCCGGCATCGAAGACGAATGAAAAATCAGGCCCCAGGAAATGCGTTACGAGCCCTTTTCGCCCATCCAAAAGTGCCCCCAAAGGAAGGCTTTGGGTACAAGTGAACTCCCCAGGGGAGCCTTTACGCAGCCCCACATGCAACTGGACCCTCCGGGTTCGCTGTTCATGAGCAAACCTAAACGTAGCCCTAGCCGTCATCGGAGACGACTGAAAAATCAAGCCCCAGGAAATGCGTTGCGAGCCCCTTTGGACCATCCAAAAGTGCCCGCAAAGGAAGGCTTTGGGTACAAGTGAACTCCCCAGGGGAGCCTTTACGCAGCCCCACATGCAACTGGACCCTCCGGGTTCGATTTTTCCGAGCAACCCTAAATATATCACTAGCCGGCATAGGAGAAGACTGAAAACCCGGGCCCCAGAAAACGCGTTGCAAGCCCCTTTGGACCATCCAAAATTGTCACCAAAGGAAGGCTTTGGGTACAAGTGAACTCCCCAGGGGAGCCTTTACGCAGCCCCACATGCAACTGGACCCTCCGGGTTCGCTGTTCATGAGCAAACCTAAACGTAGCCCTAGCCGTCATCGGAGACGACTGAAAAATCAGGGCCCAGGAAATGCGTTGCAAGCCCCTTTGGAACATCCAAAAGTGCCCCCAAAGGAAGGCTTTGGGTACAATGATCTCCCCAGGGGAGCCTTTACGCAGCCCCACATGCAACTGGACCCTTCGGGTTCGCTGTTTCCGAGCATCCCTAAACATAGCCCTAGCCGGCATCGATGACGACTGAAAAATCAGGCCCCAGGAAATGCGTTACGAGCCCTTTTCGTCCATCCAAAAGTGCCCCCAAAGGAAGGCTTTGGGTACAAGTGAACTCCCCAGGGGAGCCTTTACGCAGCCCCACATGCAACTGGACCCTTCGGGTTCGCTGTTTCCGAGCATCCCTAAACATAGCCCTAGCCGGCATCGAAGACGAATGAAAAATCAGGCCCCAGGAAATGCGTTGCGAACCCTTTTCGTCCATCCAAAAGTGCCCCCAAAGGAAGGCTTTGGGTACAAGTGAACTCCCCAGGGGAGCCTTTACGCAGCCCCACATGCAACTGGACCCTCCGGGTTCGCTGTTCATGAGCAAACCTAAACGTAGCCCTAGCCGTCATCGGAGACGACTGAAAAATCAGGCCCCAGGAAATGCGTTCCGAGGCCTTTTCGCCCATCCAAATGTGCCCCCAAAGGAAGACTTTGGATACAAGAGAACTCCCCAGGGGAGCCTTTACGCAGCCCCACATGCAACTGGACCCTCCGGGTTCGCTGTTTCCGAGCATCCCTAAACGTAGCCCTAGCCGTCATCGGAGACGACTGAAAAATCAGGCCCCAGGAAATGCGTTGCGAGCCCTTTTCGCCCATCCAAAAGTGCCCCCAAAGGAAGGCTTTGGGTACAAGTGAACTCCCCAGGGGAGCCTTTACGCAGCCCCACATGCAACTGGACCCTTCGGGTTCGCTGTTTCCGAGCATCCCTAAACATAGCCCTAGCCGGCATCGAAGACGAATGAAAAATCAGGCCCCAGGAAATGCGTTACGAGCCCTTTTCGCCCATCCAAAAGTGCCCCCAAAGGAAGGCTTTGGGTACAAGTGAACTCCCCAGGGGAGCCTTTACGCAGCCCCACATGCAACTGGACCCTCCGGGTTCGCTGTTCATGAGCAAACCTAAACGTAGCCCTAGCCGTCATCGGAGACGACTGAAAAATCAAGCCCCAGGAAATGCGTTGCGAGCCCCTTTGGACCATCCAAAAGTGCCCGCAAAGGAAGGCTTTGGGTACAAGTGAACTCCCCAGGGGAGCCTTTACGCAGCCCCACATGCAACTGGACCCTCCGGGTTCGATTTTTCCGAGCAACCCTAAATATATCACTAGCCGGCATAGGAGAAGACTGAAAACCCGGGCCCCAGAAAACGCGTTGCAAGCCCCTTTGGACCATCCAAAATTGTCACCAAAGGAAGGCTTTGGGTACAAGTGAACTCCCCAGGGGAGCCTTTACGCAGCCCCACATGCAACTGGACCCTCCGGGTTCGCTGTTCATGAGCAAACCTAAACGTAGCCCTAGCCGTCATCGGAGACGACTGAAAAATCAGGGCCCAGGAAATGCGTTGCAAGCCCCTTTGGAACATCCAAAAGTGCCCCCAAAGGAAGGCTTTGGGTACAATGATCTCCCCAGGGGAGCCTTTACGCAGCCCCACATGCAACTGGACCCTTCGGGTTCGCTGTTTCCGAGCATCCCTAAACATAGCCCTAGCCGGCATCGATGACGACTGAAAAATCAGGCCCCAGGAAATGCGTTACGAGCCCTTTTCGTCCATCCAAAAGTGCCCCCAAAGGAAGGCTTTGGGTACAAGTGAACTCCCCAGGGGAGCCTTTACGCAGCCCCACATGCAACTGGACCCTTCGGGTTCGCTGTTTCCGAGCATCCCTAAACATAGCCCTAGCCGGCATCGAAGACGAATGAAAAATCAGGCCCCAGGAAATGCGTTGCGAACCCTTTTCGTCCATCCAAAAGTGCCCCCAAAGGAAGGCTTTGGGTACAAGTGAACTCCCCAGGGGAGCCTTTACGCAGCCCCACATGCAACTGGACCCTCCGGGTTCGCTGTTCATGAGCAAACCTAAACGTAGCCCTAGCCGTCATCGGAGACGACTGAAAAATCAGGCCCCAGGAAATGCGTTGCGAGCCCCTTTGGACCATCCAAAAGTGCCCCCAAAGGAAGGCTTTGGGTACAAGTGATCTCCCCAGGGGAGCCTTTACGCAGCCCCACATGCAACTGGACCCTCCGGGTTCGCTGTTCCTGAGCAAACCTAAACGTAGCCCTAGCCGTCATCGGAGACGACTGAAAAATCAGGCCCCAGGAAATGCGTTCCGAGGCTTTTTCGCCCATCCAAATGTGCTTATAAAGGAAGGCTTTGGGTACAAGAGAACTCCCCAGGGGAGCCTTTACGCAGCCCCACATGCAACTGGACCCTTCGGGTTCGCTGTTTCCGAGCATCCCTAAACATAGCCCTAGCCGGCATAGAAGACGACTGAAAAATCAAGCCCCAGGAAATGCGTTGCGAGCCCTTTTCGCCCATCCAAAAGTGCCCCCAAAGGAAGGCTTTGGGTACAAGTGAACTCCCCAGGGGAGCCTTTACGCAGCCCCACATGCAACTGGACCCTCCGGGTTCGCTGTTCCTGAGCAAACCTAAACGTAGCCCTGGCCGTCATCGCAGATGTGTGAAAAATCAGGCCCCAGGAAATGCGTTGCGAGCCCTTTTTGCCCATCCAAAAGTGCCCCCAAAGGAAGGCTTTGGGTACAAGTGAACTCCCCAGGGGAGCCTTTACGCAGCCCCACATGCAACTGGACCCTTCGGGTTCGCTGTTTCCGAGCATCCCTAAACATAGCCCTAGCCGGCATCGATGACGATTGAAAAATCAGGCCCCAGGAAATGCGTTGCAAGCCCCTTTGGACCATCCAAAAGTGCCCGCAAAGGAAGGCTTTGGGTACAAGTGATCTCCCCAGGGGAGCCTTTACGCAGCCCCACATGCAACTGGACCCTCCAGGTTCGCTGTTCCTGAGCAAACCTAAACGTAGCCCTAGCCGTCATCGGAGACGACTGAAAAATCAGGCCCCAGGAAATGCGTTCCGAGGCCTTTTCGCCCATCCAAATGTGCCCATAAAGGAAGACTTTGGGTACAAGAGAACTCCCCAGGGGAGCCTTTACGCAGCCCCACATGCAACTGGACCCTCCGGGTTCGCTGTTTCCGAGCATCCCTAAACATAGCCCTAGCCGGCATAGAAGACGACTGAAAAATCAAGCCCCAGGAAATGCGTTGCGAGCCCTTTTCGCCCATCCAAAAGTGCCCCCAAAGGAAGGCTTTGGGTACAAGTGAACTCCCCAGGGGAGCCTTTACGCAGCCCCACATGCAACTGGACCCTTCGGGTTCGCTGTTTCCGAGCATCCCTAAACATAGCCCTAGCCGACATCGAAGACGACTGAAAAATCAGGCCCCAGGAAATGCGTTACGAGCCCTTTTCGCCCATCCAAAAGTGCCCGCAAAGGAAGGCTTTGGGTACAAGTGAACTCCCCAGGGGAGCCTTTACGCAGCCCCACATGCAACTGGACCCTCCGGGTTCGCTGTTCATGAGCAAACCTAAACGTAGCCCTAGCCGTCATCGGAGACGACTGAAAAATCAGGCCCCAGGAAATGCGTTGCAAGCCCATTTGGACCATCCAAAAGTGCCCGCAAAGGAAGGCTTTGGGTACAAGTGAACTCCCCAGGGGAGCCTTTACGCAGCCCCACATGCAACTGGACCCTCCGGGTTCGCTGTTCCTGAGCAAACATAAACGTAGCCCTAGCCGTCATCGGAAACAAGTGAAAAATCAGGCCCCAGGAAATGCGTTCCGAGGCCTTTTCGCCCATCCAAAAGTGCCCGCAAAGGAAGACTTTGGGTACAAGAGAACTCCCCAGGGGAGCCTTTACGCAGCCCCACATGCAACTGGACCCTCCGGGTTCGCTGTTTCCGAGCATCCCTAAACATAGACCTAGCGGGCATCGAAGACGAATGAAAAATCAAGCCCCAGGAAATGCGTTGCGAGCCCTTTTTGCCCATCCAAAAGTGCCCCCAAAGGAAGGCTTTGGGTACAAGTGAACTCCCCAGGGGAGCCTTTACGCAGCCCCACATGCAACTGGACCCTCCGGGTTCGCTGTTCATGAGCAAACATAAACGTAGCCCTAGCCGTCATCGGAGACGAGTGAAAAATCAGGCCCCAGGAAATGCGTTCCGAGGCCTTTTCGCCCATCCAAATGTGCCCCCAAAGGAAGACTTTGGATACAAGAGAACTCCCCAGGGGAGCCTTTACGCAGCCCCACATGCAACTGGACCCTCCGGGTTCGCTGTTTCCGAGCATCCCTAAACGTAGCCCTAGCCGTCATCGGAGACGACTGAAAAATCAGGCCCCAGGAAATGCGTTGCGAGCCCTTTTCGCCCATCCAAAAGTGCCCCCAAAGGAAGGCTTTGGGTACAAGTGAACTCCCCAGGGGAGCCTTTACGCAGCCCCACATGCAACTGGACCCTTCGGGTTCGCTGTTTCCGAGCATCCCTAAACATAGCCCTAGCCGGCATCGAAGACGAATGAAAAATCAGGCCCCAGGAAATGCGTTACGAGCCCTTTTCGCCCATCCAAAAGTGCCCCCAAAGGAAGGCTTTGGGTACAAGTGAACTCCCCAGGGGAGCCTTTACGCAGCCCCACATGCAACTGGACCCTCCGGGTTCGCTGTTCATGAGCAAACCTAAACGTAGCCCTAGCCGTCATCGGAGACGACTGAAAAATCAAGCCCCAGGAAATGCGTTGCGAGCCCCTTTGGACCATCCAAAAGTGCCCGCAAAGGAAGGCTTTGGGTACAAGTGAACTCCCCAGGGGAGCCTTTACGCAGCCCCACATGCAACTGGACCCTCCGGGTTCGCTGTTCCTGAGCAAACATAAACGTAGCCCTAGCCGTCATCGGAAACGAGTGAAAAATCAGTCCCCAGGAAATGCGTTCCGAGGCCTTTTCGCCCATCCAAAAGTGCCCGCAAAGGAAGACTTTGGGTACAAGAGAACTCCCCAGGGGAGCCTTTACGCAGCCCCACATGCAACTGGACCCTCCGGGTTCGCTGTTTCCGAGCATCCCTAAACATAGACCTAGCGGGCATCGAAGACGAATGAAAAATCAAGCCCCAGGAAATGCGTTGCGAGCCCTTTTTGCCCATCCAAAAGTGCCCCCAAAGGAAGGCTTTGGGTACAAGTGAACTCCCCAGGGGAGCCTTTACGCAGCCCCACATGCAACTGGACCCTCCGGGTTCGCTGTTCATGAGCAAACATAAACGTAGCCCTAGGCGTCATCGGAGACGACTGAAAAATCAGGCCCCAGGAAATGCGTTGCGAGCCCTTTTCGCCCATCCAAAAGTGCCCCCAAAGAAAGGCTTTGGGTACAAGTGAACTCCCCAGGGGAGCCTTTACGCAGCCCCACATGCAACTGGACCCTTCGGGTTCGCTGTTTCCGAGCATCCCTAAACATAGCCCTAGCCGGCATCGAAGACGAATGAAAAATCAGGCCCCAGGAAATGCGTTACGAGCACTTTTCGCCCATCCAAAAGTGCCCCCAAAGGAAGGCTTTGGGTACAAGTGAACTCCCCAGGGGAGCCTTTACGCAGCCCCACATGCAACTGGACCCTCCGGGTTCGCTGTTCCTGAGAAAACCTAAACGTAGCCCTAGCCGTCATCGGAGACGACTGAAAAATCAGGCCCCAGGAAATGCGTTGCAAGCCCATTTGTACCATCCAAAAGTGCCCGCAAAGGAAGGCTTTGGGTACAAGTGATCTCCCCAGGGGAGCCTTTACGCAGCCCCACATGCAACTGGACCCTCCGGGTTCGCTGTTCCTGAGCAAAAATAAACGTAGCCCTAGCCGACATCGGAAACGAGTGAAAAATCAGGCCCCAGGAAATGCGTTCCGAGGCCTTTTCGCCCATCCAAAAGTGCCCGCAAAGGAAGACTTTGGGTACAAGAGAACTCCCCAGGGGAGCCTTTACGCAGCCCCACATGCAACTGGACCCTCCGGGTTCGCTGTTTCCGAGCATCCCTAAACATAGCCCTAGCCGTCATCGGAGACGACTGAAAAATCAGGCCCCAGGAAATGCGTTGCGAGCCCTTTTCGCCCATCCAAAAGTGCCCCCAATGAAAGGCTTTGGGTACAAGTGAACTCCCCAGGGGAGCCTTTACGCAGCCCCACATGCAACTGGACCCTTCGGGTTCGCTGTTTCCGAGCATCCCTAAACATAGCCCTAGCCGGCATCGAAGACGAATGAAAAATCAGGCCCCAGGAAATGCGTTACGAGCACTTTTCGCCCATCCAAAAGTGCCCCCAAAGGAAGGCTTTGGGTACAAGTGAACTCCCCAGGGGAGCCTTTACGCAGCCCCACATGCAACTGGACCCTCCGGGTTCGCTGTTTCCGAGCATCCCTAAACATAGCCCTAGCCGGCATCGATGACGACTGAAAAATCAGGCCCCAGGAAATGCGTTCCGAGCCCCTTAGGACCATCCAAAAGTGCCACCAAAGGAAGGCTTTAGATACAAGTGAACTCCCCAGGGGAGCCTTTACGCAGCCCCACATGCAACTGGACCCTCCGGGATTGATTTTTCCGAGCAACCCTAAATATATCACTAGCCGGCTTGGGAGAAGACTGAAAACCCGGGCCCCAGAAAACGCGTTGCAAGCCCCTTTGGACCATCCAAAAGTGTCACCAAAGGAAGGCTTTGGGTACAAGTGAACTCCCCAGGGGAGCCTTTACGCAGCCCCACATGCAACTGGACCCTCCGGGTTCGCTGTTTCCGAGCATCCCTAAACATAGCCCTAGCCGTCATCGGAGACGACTGAAAAATCAGGCCCCAGGAAATTCGTTCCGAGCCCTTTTCGCCCATCCAAAAGTGCCCCCAAAGAAAGGCCTTGGGTACAACTGAACTCCCCAGGGGAGCCTTTACGCAGCCCCACATGCAACTGGACCCTTCGGGTTCGCTGTTTCCGAGCATCCCTAAACATAGCCCTAGCCGGCATCGAAGACGACTGAAAAATCAGGCCCCAGGAAATGCGTTACGAGCCCTTTTCGCCCATCCAAATGTGCCCCCAAAGGAAGGCTTTGGGTACAAGTGAACTCCCCAGGGGAGCCTTTACGCAGCCCCACATGCAACTGGACCCTCCGGGTTCGCTGTTTCCGAGCATCCCTAAACATAGCCCTAGCCGGCATCGAAGACAAGTGAAAAATCAGGCCCCAGGAAATGCGTTGCGAGCCCGTTTGGACCATCCAAAAGTGCCCCCAAAGGAAGGCTTTGGGTACAAGTGATCTCCCCAGGGGAGACTTTACGCAGCCCCACATGCAACTGGACCCTCCGGGTTCGCTGTTCCTGAGCAAAACTAAACATAACCCTAGCCGTCATCGGAGACGAGTGAAAAATCAGGCCCCAGGAAATGCGTTCCGAGGCCTTTTCGCCCATCCAAAAGTGCCCCCAAAGGAAGAATTTGGGTACAAGTGAACTCCCCAGGGGAGCCTTTACGCAGCCCCACATGCAACTGGACCCTCCGGGTTCGCTGTTTCCGAGCATCCCTAAACATAGCCCTAGCCGGCATCGAAGACGAATGAAAAATCAGGCCCCAGGAAATGCGTTGCGAACCCTTTTCGTCCATCCAAAAGTGCCCCCAAAGGAAGGCTTTGGGTACAAGTGAACTCCCCAGGGGAGCCTTTACGCAGCCCCACATGCAACTGGACCCTCCGGGTTCGCTGTTCATGAGCAAACCTAAACGTAGCCCTAGTCGTCATCGGAGACGACTGAAAAATCAGGCCCCAGGAAATGCGTTGAGAGCCCCTTTGGACCATCCAAAAGTGCCCGCAAAGGAAGGCTTTGGGTACAAGTGATCTCCCCAGGGGAGCCTTTACGCAGCCCCACATGCAACTGGACCCTCCGGGTTCGCTGTTCCTGAGCAAACCTAAACGTAGCCCTAGCCGTCATCGGAGACGACTGAAAAATCAGGCCCCAGGAAATGCGTTCCGAGGCTTTTTCGCCCATCCAAATGTGCTTATAAAGGAAGGCTTTGGGTACAAGAGAACTCCCCAGGGGAGCCTTTACGCAGCCCCACATGCAACTGGACCCTTCGGGTTCGCTGTTTCCGAGCATCCCTAAACATAGCCCTAGCCGGCATAGAAGACGACTGAAAAATCAAGCCCCAGGAAATGCGTTGCGAGCCCTTTTCGCCCATCCAAAAGTGCCCCCAAAGGAAGGCTTTGGGTACAAGTGAACTCCCCAGGGGAGCCTTTACGCAGCCCCACATGCAACTGGACCCTCCGGGTTCGCTGTTCCTGAGCAAACCTAAACGTAGCCCTGGCCGTCATCGCAGATGTGTGAAAAATCAGGCCCCAGGAAATGCGTTGCGAGCCCTTTTTGCCCATCCAAAAGTGCCCCCAAAGGAAGGCTTTGGGTACAAGTGAACTCCCCAGGGGAGCCTTTACGCAGCCCCACATGCAACTGGACCCTTCGGGTTCGCTGTTTCCGAGCATCCCTAAACATAGCCCTAGCCGGCATCGATGACGATTGAAAAATCAGGCCCCAGGAAATGCGTTGCAAGCCCCTTTGGACCATCCAAAAGTGCCCGCAAAGGAAGGCTTTGGGTACAAGTGATCTCCCCAGGGGAGCCTTTACGCAGCCCCACATGCAACTGGACCCTCCAGGTTCGCTGTTCCTGAGCAAACCTAAACGTAGCCCTAGCCGTCATCGGAGACGACTGAAAAATCAGGCCCCAGGAAATGCGTTCCGAGGCCTTTTCGCCCATCCAAATGTGCCCATAAAGGAAGACTTTGGGTACAAGAGAACTCCCCAGGGGAGCCTTTACGCAGCCCCACATGCAACTGGACCCTCCGGGTTCGCTGTTTCCGAGCATCCCTAAACATAGCCCTAGCCGGCATAGAAGACGACTGAAAAATCAAGCCCCAGGAAATGCGTTGCGAGCCCTTTTCGCCCATCCAAAAGTGCCCCCAAAGGAAGGCTTTGGGTACAAGTGAACTCCCCAGGGGAGCCTTTACGCAGCCCCACATGCAACTGGACCCTCCGGGTTCGCTGTTCATGAGCAAACCTAAACGTAGCCCTAGCCGTCATCGGAGACGACTGAAAAATCAGGCCACAGGAAATGCGTTGCAAGCCCATTTGGACCATCCAAAAGTGCCCGCAAAGGAAGGCTTTGGGTACAAGTGAACTCCCCAGGGGAGCCTTTACGCAGCCCCACATGCAACTGGACCCTCCGGGTTCGCTGTTCCTGAGCAAACATAAACGTAGCCCTAGCCGTCATCGGAAACAAGTGAAAAATCAGGCCCCAGGAAATGCGTTCCGAGGCCTTTTCGCCCATCCAAAAGTGCCCGCAAAGGAAGACTTTGGGTACAAGAGAACTCCCCAGGGGAGCCTTTACGCAGCCCCACATGCAACTGGACCCTCCGGGTTCGCTGTTTCCGAGCATCCCTAAACATAGACCTAGCGGGCATCGAAGACGAATGAAAAATCAAGCCCCAGGAAATGCGTTGCGAGCCCTTTTTGCCCATCCAAAAGTGCCCCCAAAGGAAGGCTTTGGGTACAAGTGAACTCCCCAGGGGAGCCTTTACGCAGCCCCACATGCAACTGGACCCTCCGGGTTCGCTGTTCATGAGCAAACATAAACGTAGCCCTAGCCGTCATCGGAGACGAGTGAAAAATCAGGCCCCAGGAAATGCGTTCCGAGGCCTTTTCGCCCATCCAAATGTGCCCCCAAAGGAAGACTTTGGATACAAGAGAACTCCCCAGGGGAGCCTTTACGCAGCCCCACATGCAACTGGACCCTCCGGGTTCGCTGTTTCCGAGCATCCCTAAACGTAGCCCTAGCCGTCATCGGAGACGACTGAAAAATCAGGCCCCAGGAAATGCGTTGCGAGCCCTTTTCGCCCATCCAAAAGTGCCCCCAAAGGAAGGCTTTGGGTACAAGTGAACTCCCCAGGGGAGCCTTTACGCAGCCCCACATGCAACTGGACCCTTCGGGTTCGCTGTTTCCGAGCATCCCTAAACATAGCCCTAGCCGGCATCGAAGACGAATGAAAAATCAGGCCCCAGGAAATGCGTTACGAGCCCTTTTCGCCCATCCAAAAGTGCCCCCAAAGGAAGGCTTTGGGTACAAGTGAACTCCCCAGGGGAGCCTTTACGCAGCCCCACATGCAACTGGACCCTCCGGGTTCGCTGTTCATGAGCAAACCTAAACGTAGCCCTAGCCGTCATCGGAGACGAGTGAAAAATCAGGCCCCAGGAAATGCGTTGCGAGCCCCTTTGGACCATCCAAAAGTGCCCGCAAAGGAAGGCTTTGGGTACAAGTGAACTCCCCAGGGGAGCCTTTACGCAGCCCCACATGCAACTGGACCCTCCGGGTTCGCTGTTCCTGAGCAAACATAAACGTAGCCCTAGCCGTCATCGGAAACGAGTGAAAAATCAGTCCCCAGGAAATGCGTTCCGAGGCCTTTTCGCCCATCCAAAAGTGCCCGCAAAGGAAGACTTTGGGTACAAGAGAACTCCCCAGGGGAGCCTTTACGCAGCCCCACATGCAACTGGACCCTCCGGGTTCGCTGTTTCCGAGCATCCCTAAACATAGACCTAGCGGGCATCGAAGACGAATGAAAAATCAAGCCCCAGGAAATGCGTTGCGAGCCCTTTTTGCCCATCCAAAAGTGCCCCCAAAGGAAGGCTTTGGGTACAAGTGAACTCCCCAGGGGAGCCTTTACGCAGCCCCACATGCAACTGGACCCTCCGGGTTCGCTGTTCATGAGCAAACATAAACGTAGCCCTAGCCGTCATCGGAGACGACTGAAAAATCAGGCCCCAGGAAATGCGTTGCGAGCCCTTTTCGCCCATCCAAAAGTGCCCCCAAAGAAAGGCTTTGGGTACAAGTGAACTCCCCAGGGGAGCCTTTACGCAGCCCCACATGCAACTGGACCCTTCGGGTTCGCTGTTTCCGAGCATCCCTAAACATAGCCCTAGCCGGCATAGAAGACGACTGAAAAATCAAGCCCCAGGAAATGCGTTGCGAGCCCTTTTCGCCCATCCAAAAGTGCCCCCAAAGGAAGGCTTTGGGTACAAGTGAACTCCCCAGGGGAGCCTTTACGCAGCCCCACATGCAACTGGACCCTCCGGGTTCGCTGTTCCTGAGCAAACCTAAACGTAGCCCTGGCCGTCATCGCAGATGTGTGAAAAATCAGGCCCCAGGAAATGCGTTGCGAGCCCTTTTTGCCCATCCAAAAGTGCCCCCAAAGGAAGGCTTTGGGTACAAGTGAACTCCCCAGGGGAGCCTTTACGCAGCCCCACATGCAACTGGACCCTTCGGGTTCGCTGTTTCCGAGCATCCCTAAACATAGCCCTAGCCGGCATCGATGACGATTGAAAAATCAGGCCCCAGGAAATGCGTTGCAAGCCCCTTTGGACCATCCAAAAGTGCCCGCAAAGGAAGGCTTTGGGTACAAGTGATCTCCCCAGGGGAGCCTTTACGCAGCCCCACATGCAACTGGACCCTCCAGGTTCGCTGTTCCTGAGCAAACCTAAACGTAGCCCTAGCCGTCATCGGAGACGACTGAAAAATCAGGCCCCAGGAAATGCGTTCCGAGGCCTTTTCGCCCATCCAAATGTGCCCATAAAGGAAGACTTTGGGTACAAGAGAACTCCCCAGGGGAGCCTTTACGCAGCCCCACATGCAACTGGACCCTCCGGGTTCGCTGTTTCCGAGCATCCCTAAACATAGCCCTAGCCGGCATAGAAGACGACTGAAAAATCAAGCCCCAGGAAATGCGTTGCGAGCCCTTTTCGCCCATCCAAAAGTGCCCCCAAAGGAAGGCTTTGGGTACAAGTGAACTCCCCAGGGGAGCCTTTACGCAGCCCCACATGCAACTGGACCCTCCGGGTTCGCTGTTCATGAGCAAACCTAAACGTAGCCCTAGCCGTCATCGGAGACGACTGAAAAATCAGGCCACAGGAAATGCGTTGCAAGCCCATTTGGACCATCCAAAAGTGCCCGCAAAGGAAGGCTTTGGGTACAAGTGAACTCCCCAGGGGAGCCTTTACGCAGCCCCACATGCAACTGGACCCTCCGGGTTCGCTGTTCCTGAGCAAACATAAACGTAGCCCTAGCCGTCATCGGAAACAAGTGAAAAATCAGGCCCCAGGAAATGCGTTCCGAGGCCTTTTCGCCCATCCAAAAGTGCCCGCAAAGGAAGACTTTGGGTACAAGAGAACTCCCCAGGGGAGCCTTTACGCAGCCCCACATGCAACTGGACCCTCCGGGTTCGCTGTTTCCGAGCATCCCTAAACATAGACCTAGCGGGCATCGAAGACGAATGAAAAATCAAGCCCCAGGAAATGCGTTGCGAGCCCTTTTTGCCCATCCAAAAGTGCCCCCAAAGGAAGGCTTTGGGTACAAGTGAACTCCCCAGGGGAGCCTTTACGCAGCCCCACATGCAACTGGACCCTCCGGGTTCGCTGTTCATGAGCAAACATAAACGTAGCCCTAGCCGTCATCGGAGACGAGTGAAAAATCAGGCCCCAGGAAATGCGTTCCGAGGCCTTTTCGCCCATCCAAATGTGCCCCCAAAGGAAGACTTTGGATACAAGAGAACTCCCCAGGGGAGCCTTTACGCAGCCCCACATGCAACTGGACCCTCCGGGTTCGCTGTTTCCGAGCATCCCTAAACGTAGCCCTAGCCGTCATCGGAGACGACTGAAAAATCAGGCCCCAGGAAATGCGTTGCGAGCCCTTTTCGCCCATCCAAAAGTGCCCCCAAAGGAAGGCTTTGGGTACAAGTGAACTCCCCAGGGGAGCCTTTACGCAGCCCCACATGCAACTGGACCCTTCGGGTTCGCTGTTTCCGAGCATCCCTAAACATAGCCCTAGCCGGCATCGAAGACGAATGAAAAATCAGGCCCCAGGAAATGCGTTACGAGCCCTTTTCGCCCATCCAAAAGTGCCCCCAAAGGAAGGCTTTGGGTACAAGTGAACTCCCCAGGGGAGCCTTTACGCAGCCCCACATGCAACTGGACCCTCCGGGTTCGCTGTTTCCGAGCATCCCTAAACATAGCCCTAGCCGGCATCGATGACGACTGAAAAATCAGGCCCCAGGAAATGCGTTCCGAGCCCCTTAGGACCATCCAAAAGTGCCACCAAAGGAAGGCTTTAGATACAAGTGAACTCCCCAGGGGAGCCTTTACGCAGCCCCACATGCAACTGGACCCTCCGGGATTGATTTTTCCGAGCAACCCTAAATATATCACTAGCCGGCTTGGGAGAAGACTGAAAACCCGGGCCCCAGAAAACGCGTTGCAAGCCCCTTTGGACCATCCAAAAGTGTCACCAAAGGAAGGCTTTGGGTACAAGTGAACTCCCCAGGGGAGCCTTTACGCAGCCCCACATGCAACTGGACCCTCCGGGTTCGCTGTTTCCGAGCATCCCTAAACATAGCCCTAGCCGTCATCGGAGACGACTGAAAAATCAGGCCCCAGGAAATTCGTTCCGAGCCCTTTTCGCCCATCCAAAAGTGCCCCCAAAGAAAGGCCTTGGGTACAACTGAACTCCCCAGGGGAGCCTTTACGCAGCCCCACATGCAACTGGACCCTTCGGGTTCGCTGTTTCCGAGCATCCCTAAACATAGCCCTAGCCGGCATCGAAGACGACTGAAAAATCAGGCCCCAGGAAATGCGTTACGAGCCCTTTTCGCCCATCCAAATGTGCCCCCAAAGGAAGGCTTTGGGTACAAGTGAACTCCCCAGGGGAGCCTTTACGCAGCCCCACATGCAACTGGACCCTCCGGGTTCGCTGTTTCCGAGCATCCCTAAACATAGCCCTAGCCGGCATCGAAGACAAGTGAAAAATCAGGCCCCAGGAAATGCGTTGCGAGCCCGTTTGGACCATCCAAAAGTGCCCCCAAAGGAAGGCTTTGGGTACAAGTGATCTCCCCAGGGGAGACTTTACGCAGCCCCACATGCAACTGGACCCTCCGGGTTCGCTGTTCCTGAGCAAAACTAAACATAACCCTAGCCGTCATCGGAGACGAGTGAAAAATCAGGCCCCAGGAAATGCGTTCCGAGGCCTTTTCGCCCATCCAAAAGTGCCCCCAAAGGAAGAATTTGGGTACAAGTGAACTCCCCAGGGGAGCCTTTACGCAGCCCCACATGCAACTGGACCCTCCGGGTTCGCTGTTTCCGAGCATCCCTAAACATAGCCCTAGCCGGCATCGAAGACGAATGAAAAATCAGGCCCCAGGAAATGCGTTGCGAACCCTTTTCGTCCATCCAAAAGTGCCCCCAAAGGAAGGCTTTGGGTACAAGTGAACTCCCCAGGGGAGCCTTTACGCAGCCCCACATGCAACTGGACCCTCCGGGTTCGCTGTTCATGAGCAAACCTAAACGTAGCCCTAGTCGTCATCGGAGACGACTGAAAAATCAGGCCCCAGGAAATGCGTTGCGAGCCCCTTTGGACCATCCAAAAGTGCCCGCAAAGGAAGGCTTTGGGTACAAGTGATCTCCCCAGGGGAGCCTTTACGCAGCCCCACATGCAACTGGACCCTCCGGGTTCGCTGTTCCTGAGCAAACCTAAACGTAGCCCTAGCCGTCATCGGAGACGACTGAAAAATCAGGCCCCAGGAAATGCGTTCCGAGGCTTTTTCGCCCATCCAAATGTGCTTATAAAGGAAGGCTTTGGGTACAAGAGAACTCCCCAGGGGAGCCTTTACGCAGCCCCACATGCAACTGGACCCTTCGGGTTCGCTGTTTCCGAGCATCCCTAAACATAGCCCTAGCCGGCATAGAAGACGACTGAAAAATCAAGCCCCAGGAAATGCGTTGCGAGCCCTTTTCGCCCATCCAAAAGTGCCCCCAAAGGAAGGCTTTGGGTACAAGTGAACTCCCCAGGGGAGCCTTTACGCAGCCCCACATGCAACTGGACCCTCCGGGTTCGCTGTTCCTGAGCAAACCTAAACGTAGCCCTGGCCGTCATCGCAGATGTGTGAAAAATCAGGCCCCAGGAAATGCGTTGCGAGCCCTTTTTGCCCATCCAAAAGTGCCCCCAAAGGAAGGCTTTGGGTACAAGTGAACTCCCCAGGGGAGCCTTTACGCAGCCCCACATGCAACTGGACCCTTCGGGTTCGCTGTTTCCGAGCATCCCTAAACATAGCCCTAGCCGGCATCGATGACGATTGAAAAATCAGGCCCCAGGAAATGCGTTGCAAGCCCCTTTGGACCATCCAAAAGTGCCCGCAAAGGAAGGCTTTGGGTACAAGTGATCTCCCCAGGGGAGCCTTTACGCAGCCCCACATGCAACTGGACCCTCCAGGTTCGCTGTTCCTGAGCAAACCTAAACGTAGCCCTAGCCGTCATCGGAGACGACTGAAAAATCAGGCCCCAGGAAATGCGTTCCGAGGCCTTTTCGCCCATCCAAATGTGCCCATAAAGGAAGACTTTGGGTACAAGAGAACTCCCCAGGGGAGCCTTTACGCAGCCCCACATGCAACTGGACCCTCCGGGTTCGCTGTTTCCGAGCATCCCTAAACATAGCCCTAGCCGGCATAGAAGACGACTGAAAAATCAAGCCCCAGGAAATGCGTTGCGAGCCCTTTTCGCCCATCCAAAAGTGCCCCCAAAGGAAGGCTTTGGGTACAAGTGAACTCCCCAGGGGAGCCTTTACGCAGCCCCACATGCAACTGGACCCTCCGGGTTCGCTGTTCATGAGCAAACCTAAACGTAGCCCTAGCCGTCATCGGAGACGACTGAAAAATCAGGCCACAGGAAATGCGTTGCAAGCCCATTTGGACCATCCAAAAGTGCCCGCAAAGGAAGGCTTTGGGTACAAGTGAACTCCCCAGGGGAGCCTTTACGCAGCCCCACATGCAACTGGACCCTCCGGGTTCGCTGTTCCTGAGCAAACATAAACGTAGCCCTAGCCGTCATCGGAAACAAGTGAAAAATCAGGCCCCAGGAAATGCGTTCCGAGGCCTTTTCGCCCATCCAAAAGTGCCCGCAAAGGAAGACTTTGGGTACAAGAGAACTCCCCAGGGGAGCCTTTACGCAGCCCCACATGCAACTGGACCCTCCGGGTTCGCTGTTTCCGAGCATCCCTAAACATAGACCTAGCGGGCATCGAAGACGAATGAAAAATCAAGCCCCAGGAAATGCGTTGCGAGCCCTTTTTGCCCATCCAAAAGTGCCCCCAAAGGAAGGCTTTGGGTACAAGTGAACTCCCCAGGGGAGCCTTTACGCAGCCCCACATGCAACTGGACCCTCCGGGTTCGCTGTTCATGAGCAAACATAAACGTAGCCCTAGCCGTCATCGGAGACGAGTGAAAAATCAGGCCCCAGGAAATGCGTTCCGAGGCCTTTTCGCCCATCCAAATGTGCCCCCAAAGGAAGACTTTGGATACAAGAGAACTCCCCAGGGGAGCCTTTACGCAGCCCCACATGCAACTGGACCCTCCGGGTTCGCTGTTTCCGAGCATCCCTAAACGTAGCCCTAGCCGTCATCGGAGACGACTGAAAAATCAGGCCCCAGGAAATGCGTTGCGAGCCCTTTTCGCCCATCCAAAAGTGCCCCCAAAGGAAGGCTTTGGGTACAAGTGAACTCCCCAGGGGAGCCTTTACGCAGCCCCACATGCAACTGGACCCTTCGGGTTCGCTGTTTCCGAGCATCCCTAAACATAGCCCTAGCCGGCATCGAAGACGAATGAAAAATCAGGCCCCAGGAAATGCGTTACGAGCCCTTTTCGCCCATCCAAAAGTGCCCCCAAAGGAAGGCTTTGGGTACAAGTGAACTCCCCAGGGGAGCCTTTACGCAGCCCCACATGCAACTGGACCCTCCGGGTTCGCTGTTCATGAGCAAACCTAAACGTAGCCCTAGCCGTCATCGGAGACGAGTGAAAAATCAGGCCCCAGGAAATGCGTTGCGAGCCCCTTTGGACCATCCAAAAGTGCCCGCAAAGGAAGGCTTTGGGTACAAGTGAACTCCCCAGGGGAGCCTTTACGCAGCCCCACATGCAACTGGACCCTCCGGGTTCGCTGTTCCTGAGCAAACATAAACGTAGCCCTAGCCGTCATCGGAAACGAGTGAAAAATCAGTCCCCAGGAAATGCGTTCCGAGGCCTTTTCGCCCATCCAAAAGTGCCCGCAAAGGAAGACTTTGGGTACAAGAGAACTCCCCAGGGGAGCCTTTACGCAGCCCCACATGCAACTGGACCCTCCGGGTTCGCTGTTTCCGAGCATCCCTAAACATAGACCTAGCGGGCATCGAAGACGAATGAAAAATCAAGCCCCAGGAAATGCGTTGCGAGCCCTTTTTGCCCATCCAAAAGTGCCCCCAAAGGAAGGCTTTGGGTACAAGTGAACTCCCCAGGGGAGCCTTTACGCAGCCCCACATGCAACTGGACCCTCCGGGTTCGCTGTTCATGAGCAAACATAAACGTAGCCCTAGCCGTCATCGGAGACGACTGAAAAATCAGGCCCCAGGAAATGCGTTGCGAGCCCTTTTCGCCCATCCAAAAGTGCCCCCAAAGAAAGGCTTTGGGTACAAGTGAACTCCCCAGGGGAGCCTTTACGCAGCCCCACATGCAACTGGACCCTTCGGGTTCGCTGTTTCCGAGCATCCCTAAACATAGCCCTAGCCGGCATAGAAGACGACTGAAAAATCAAGCCCCAGGAAATGCGTTGCGAGCCCTTTTCGCCCATCCAAAAGTGCCCCCAAAGGAAGGCTTTGGGTACAAGTGAACTCCCCAGGGGAGCCTTTACGCAGCCCCACATGCAACTGGACCCTCCGGGTTCGCTGTTCCTGAGCAAACCTAAACGTAGCCCTGGCCGTCATCGCAGATGTGTGAAAAATCAGGCCCCAGGAAATGCGTTGCGAGCCCTTTTTGCCCATCCAAAAGTGCCCCCAAAGGAAGGCTTTGGGTACAAGTGAACTCCCCAGGGGAGCCTTTACGCAGCCCCACATGCAACTGGACCCTTCGGGTTCGCTGTTTCCGAGCATCCCTAAACATAGCCCTAGCCGGCATCGATGACGATTGAAAAATCAGGCCCCAGGAAATGCGTTGCAAGCCCCTTTGGACCATCCAAAAGTGCCCGCAAAGGAAGGCTTTGGGTACAAGTGATCTCCCCAGGGGAGCCTTTACGCAGCCCCACATGCAACTGGACCCTCCAGGTTCGCTGTTCCTGAGCAAACCTAAACGTAGCCCTAGCCGTCATCGGAGACGACTGAAAAATCAGGCCCCAGGAAATGCGTTCCGAGGCCTTTTCGCCCATCCAAATGTGCCCATAAAGGAAGACTTTGGGTACAAGAGAACTCCCCAGGGGAGCCTTTACGCAGCCCCACATGCAACTGGACCCTCCGGGTTCGCTGTTTCCGAGCATCCCTAAACATAGCCCTAGCCGGCATAGAAGACGACTGAAAAATCAAGCCCCAGGAAATGCGTTGCGAGCCCTTTTCGCCCATCCAAAAGTGCCCCCAAAGGAAGGCTTTGGGTACAAGTGAACTCCCCAGGGGAGCCTTTACGCAGCCCCACATGCAACTGGACCCTCCGGGTTCGCTGTTCATGAGCAAACCTAAACGTAGCCCTAGCCGTCATCGGAGACGACTGAAAAATCAGGCCCCAGGAAATGCGTTGCAAGCCCATTTGGACCATCCAAAAGTGCCCGCAAAGGAAGGCTTTGGGTACAAGTGAACTCCCCAGGGGAGCCTTTACGCAGCCCCACATGCAACTGGACCCTCCGGGTTCGCTGTTCCTGAGCAAACATAAACGTAGCCCTAGCCGTCATCGGAAACAAGTGAAAAATCAGGCCCCAGGAAATGCGTTCCGAGGCCTTTTCGCCCATCCAAAAGTGCCCGCAAAGGAAGACTTTGGGTACAAGAGAACTCCCCAGGGGAGCCTTTACGCAGCCCCACATGCAACTGGACCCTCCGGGTTCGCTGTTTCCGAGCATCCCTAAACATAGACCTAGCGGGCATCGAAGACGAATGAAAAATCAAGCCCCAGGAAATGCGTTGCGAGCCCTTTTCGCCCATCCAAAAGTGCCCCCAAAGGAAGGCTTTGGGTACAAGTGAACTCCCCAGGGGAGCCTTTACGCAGCCCCACATGCAACTGGACCCTCCGGGTTCGCTGTTCATGAGCAAACATAAACGTAGCCCTAGCCGTCATCGGAGACGAGTGAAAAATCAGGCCCCAGGAAATGCGTTCCGAGGCCTTTTCGCCCATCCAAATGTGCCCCCAAAGGAAGACTTTGGATACAAGAGAACTCCCCAGGGGAGCCTTTACGCAGCCCCACATGCAACTGGACCCTCCGGGTTCGCTGTTTCCGAGCATCCCTAAACGTAGCCCTAGCCGTCATCGGAGACGACTGAAAAATCAGGCCCCAGGAAATGCGTTGCGAGCCCTTTTCGCCCATCCAAAAGTGCCCCCAAAGGAAGGCTTTGGGTACAAGTGAACTCCCCAGGGGAGCCTTTACGCAGCCCCACATGCAACTGGACCCTTCGGGTTCGCTGTTTCCGAGCATCCCTAAACATAGCCCTAGCCGGCATCGAAGACGAATGAAAAATCAGGCCCCAGGAAATGCGTTACGAGCCCTTTTCGCCCATCCAAAAGTGCCCCCAAAGGAAGGCTTTGGGTACAAGTGAACTCCCCAGGGGAGCCTTTACGCAGCCCCACATGCAACTGGACCCTCCGGGTTCGCTGTTCATGAGCAAACATAAACGTAGCCCTAGCCGTCATCGGAGACGAGTGAAAAATCAGGCCCCAGGAAATGCGTTGCGAGCCCCTTTGGACCATCCAAAAGTGCCCGCAAAGGAAGGCTTTGGGTACAAGTGAACTCCCCAGGGGAGCCTTTACGCAGCCCCACATGCAACTGGACCCTCCGGGTTCGCTGTTCCTGAGCAAACATAAACGTAGCCCTAGCCGTCATCGGAAACGAGTGAAAAATCAGTCCCCAGGAAATGCGTTCCGAGGCCTTTTCGCCCATCCAAAAGTGCCCGCAAAGGAAGACTTTGGGTACAAGAGAACTCCCCAGGGGAGCCTTTACGCAGCCCCACATGCAACTGGACCCTCCGGGTTCGCTGTTTCCGAGCATCCCTAAACATAGACCTAGCGGGCATCGAAGACGAATGAAAAATCAAGCCCCAGGAAATGCGTTGCGAGCCCTTTTTGCCCATCCAAAAGTGCCCCCAAAGGAAGGCTTTGGGTACAAGTGAACTCCCCAGGGGAGCCTTTACGCAGCCCCACATGCAACTGGACCCTCCGGGTTCGCTGTTCATGAGCAAACATAAACGTAGCCCTAGCCGTCATCGGAGACGACTGAAAAATCAGGCCCCAGGAAATGCGTTACGAGCCCTTTTCGCCCATCCAAAAGTGCCCCCAAAGAAAGGCTTTGGGTACAAGTGAACTCCCCAGGGGAGCCTTTACGCAGCCCCACATGCAACTGGACCCTTCGGGTTCGCTGTTTCCGAGCATCCCTAAACATAGCCCTAGCCGGCATCGAAGACGAATGAAAAATCAGGCCCCAGGAAATGCGTTACGAGCACTTTTCGCCCATCCAAAAGTGCCCCCAAAGGAAGGCTTTGGGTACAAGTGAACTCCCCAGGGGAGCCTTTACGCAGCCCCACATGCAACTGGACCCTTCGGGTTCGCTGTTTCCGAGCATCCCTAAACATAGCCCTAGCCGGCATCGAAGACGACTGAAAAATCAGGCCCCAGGAAATGCGTTGCGAGCCCTTTTCGCCCATCCAAAAGTGCCCCCAAAGGAAGGCTTTGGGTACAAGTGACCTCCCCAGGGGAGCCTTTACGCAGCCCCACATGCAACTGGACCCTCCGGGTTCGCTGTTCCTGAGAAAACCTAAACGTAGCCCTAGCCGTCATCGGAGACGACTGAAAAATCAGGCCCCAGGAAATGCGTTGCAAGCCCATTTGTACCATCCAAAAGTGCCCGCAAAGGAAGGCTTTGGGTACAAGTGATCTCCCCAGGGGAGCCTTTACGCAGCCCCACATGCAACTGGACCCTCCGGGTTCGCTGTTCATGAGCAAAAATAAACGTAGCCCTAGCCGACATCGGAAACGAGTGAAAAATCAGGCCCCAGGAAATGCGTTCCGAGGCCTTTTCGCCCATCCAAAAGTGCCCGCAAAGGAAGACTTTGGGTACAAGAGAACTCCCCAGGGGAGCCTTTACGCAGCCCCACATGCAACTGGACCCTCCGGGTTCGCTGTTTCCGAGCATCCCTAAACATAGCCCTAGCCGTCATCGGAGACGACTGAAAAATCAGGCCCCAGGAAATGCGTTGCGAGCCCTTTTCGCCCATCCAAAAGTGCCCCCAATGAAAGGCTTTGGGTACAAGTGAACTCCCCAGGGGAGCCTTTACGCAGCCCCACATGCAACTGGACCCTCCGGGTTCGCTGTTTCCGAGCATCCCTAAACATAGCCCTAGCCGGCATCGAAGACGAATGAAAAATCAGGCCCCAGGAAATGCGTTACGAGCACTTTTCGCCCATCCAAAAGTGCCCCCAAAGGAAGGCTTTGGGTACAAGTGAACTCCCCAGGGGAGCCTTTACGCAGCCCCACATGCAACTGGACCCTCCGGGTTCGCTGTTTCCGAGCATCCCTAAACATAGCCCTAGCCGGCATCGATGACGACTGAAAAATCAGGCCCCAGGAAATGCGTTCCGAGCCCCTTAGGACCATCCAAAAGTGCCACCAAAGGAAGGCTTTAGATACAAGTGAACTCCCCAGGGGAGCCTTTACGCAGCCCCACATGCAACTGGACCCTCCGGGATTGATTTTTCCGAGCAACCCTAAATATATCACTAGCCGGCTTGGGAGAAGACTGAAAACCCGGGCCCCAGAAAACGCGTTGCAAGCCCCTTTGGACCATCCAAAAGTGTCACCAAAGGAAGGCTTTGGGTACAAGTGAACTCCCCAGGGGAGCCTTTACGCAGCCCCACATGCAACTGGACCCTCCGGGTTCGCTGTTCATGAGCAAACCTAAACGTAGCCCTAGCCGTCATCGGAGACGAGTGAAAAATCAGGCCCCAGGAAATGCGTTACGAGCCCTTTTCGCCCATCCAAAAGTGCCCCCAAAGGAAGGCTTTGGGTACAAGTGAACTCCCCAGGGGAGCCTTTACGCAGCCCCACATGCAACTGGACCCTTCGGGTTCGCTGTTTCCGAGCATCCCTAAACATAGCCCTAGCCGGCATCGAAGACGAATGAAAAATCAAGCCCCAGGAAATGCGTTACGAGCCCTTTTCGCCCATCCAAAAGTGCCCCCAAAGGAAGGCTTTGGATACAAGTGAACTCCCCAGGGGAGCCTTTACGCAGCCCCACATGCAACTGGACCCTCCGGGTTCGCTGTTTCCGAGCATCCCTAAACATAGCCCTAGCCGGCATCGATGACGACTGAAAAATCAGGCCCCAGGAAATGCGTTTCGAGCCCCTTAGGACCATCCAAAAGTGCCACCAAAGGAAGGCTTTAGATACAAGTGAACTCCCCAGGGGAGCCTTTACGCAGCCCCACATGCAACTGGACCCTCCGGGATTGATTTTTCCGAGCAACCCTAAATATATCACTAGCCGGCATGGGAGAAGACTGAAAACCCGGGCCCCAGAAAACGCGTTGCAAGCCCCTTTGGACCATCCAAAAGTGTCACCAAAGGAAGGCTTTCGGTACAAGTGAACTCCCCAGGGGAGCCTTTACGCAGCCCCACATGCAACTGGACCCTCCGGGTTCGCTGTTCATGAGCAAACCTAAACGTAGCCCTAGCCGTCATCGGAGACGAGTGAAAAATCAGGCCCCAGGAAATGCGTTACGAGCCCTTTTCGTCCATCCAAAAGTGCCCCCAAAGGAAGGCTTTGGGTACAAGTGACCTCCCCAGGGGAGCCTTTACGCAGCCCCACATGCAACTGGACCCTCCGGGTTAACTGTTTCCGAGCATCCCTAAACATAGCCCTAGCCGGCATAGAAGACGACTGAAAAATCAAGCCCCAGGAAATGCGTTGCGAGCCCTTTTCGCCCATCCAAAAGTGCCCCCAAAGGAAGGCTTTGGGTACAAGTGAACTCCCCAGAGGAGCCTTTACGCAGCCCCACATGCAACTGGACCCTCCGGGTTCGCTGTTTCCGAGCATCCCTAAACATAGCCCAGGCCGTCATTGGAGACGACTGAAAAATCAGGCCCCAGGAAATGCGTTGCGAGCCCTTTTCGCCCATCCAAAAGTGCCCCCAAAGGAAGGCTTTGGGTACAAGTGACCTCCCCAGGGGAGCCTTTACGCAGCCCCACATGCAACTGGACCCTTCGGGTTCGCTGTTTCCGAGCATCCCTAAACATAGCCCTAGCCGGCATCGATGACGACTGAAAAATCAGGCCCCAGGAAATGCGTTACGAGCCCTTTTCGTCCATCCAAAAGTGCCCCCAAAGGAAGGCTTTGGGTACAAGTGAACTCCCCAGGGGAGCCTTTACGCAGCCCCACATGCAACTGGACCATTCGGGTTCGCTGTTTCCGAGCATCCCTAAACATAGCCCTAGCCGGCATCGAAGACGAATGAAAAATCAGGCCCCAGGAAATGCGTTGCGAACCCTTTTCGTCCATCCAAAAGTGCCCCCAAAGGAAGGCTTTGGGTACAAGTGAACTCCCCAGGGGAGCCTTTACGCAGCCCCACATGCAACTGGACCCTACGGGTTCGCTGTTCCTGAGCAAACCTAAACGTAGCCCTAGCCGTCATCGGAGACGACTGAAAAATCAGGCCCCAGGAAATGCGTTGCAAGCCCCTTTGGACCATCCAAAAGTGCCCGCAAAGGAAGGCTTTGGGTACAAGTGAACTCCCCAGGGGAGCCTTTACGCAGCCCCACATGCAACTGGACCCTCCGGGTTCGCTGTTCCTGAGCAAACATAAACGTAGCCCTAGCCGTCATCGGAAACGAGTGAAAAATCAGGCCCCAGGAAATGCGTTCCGAGGCCTTTTCGCCCATCCAAAAGTGCCCGCAAAGGAAGACTTTGGGTACAAGAGAACTCCCCAGGGGAGCCTTTACGCAGCCCCACATGCAACTGGACCCTCCGGGTTCGCTGTTTCCGAGCATCCCTAAACATAGACCTAGCGGGCATCGAAGACGAATGAAAAATCAAGCCCCAGGAAATGCGTTGCGAGCCCTTTTTGCCCATCCAAAAGTGCCCCCAAAGGAAGGCTTTGGGTACAAGTGAACTCCCCAGGGGAGCCTTTACGCAGCCCCACATGCAACTGGACACTCCGGGTTCGCTGTTCCTGAGCAAACATAAACGTAGCCCTAGCCGTCATCGGAGACGAGTGAAAAATCAGGCCCCAGGAAATGCGTTCCGAGGCCTTTTCGCCCATCCAAATGTGCACCCAAAGGAAGACTTTGGGTACAAGAGAACTCCCCAGGGGAGCCTTTACGCAGCCCCACATGCAACTGGACCCTCCGGGTTCGCTGTTTCCGAGCATCCCTAAACATAGCCCTAGCCGGCATCGATGACGACTGAAAAATCAGGCCCCAGGAAATGCGTTGCGAGCCCATTTGGACCATCCAAAAGTGCCCGCAAAGGAAGGCTTTGGGTACAAGTGATCTCCCCAGGGGAGCCTTTACGCAGCCCCACATGCAACTGGACCCTCCGGGATTGATTTTTCCGAGCAACCCTAAATATATCACTAGCCGGCATGGGAGAAGACTGAAAACCCGGGCCCCAGAAAACGCGTTGCAAGCCCCTTTGGACCATCCAAAAGTGTCACCAAAGGAAGGCTTTCGGTACAAGTGAACTCCCCAGGGGAGCCTTTACGCAGCCCCACATGCAACTGGACCCTCCGGGTTCGCTGTTCATGAGCAAACCTAAACGTAGCCCTAGCCGTCATCGGAGACGAGTGAAAAATCAGGCCCCAGGAAATGCGTTACGAGCCCTTTTCGGCCATCCAAAAGTGCCCCCAAAGGAAGGCTTTGGGTACAAGTGATCTCCCCAGGGGAGCCTTTACGCAGCCCCACATGCAACTGGACCCTCTGGGTTCGCTGTTTCCGAGCATCCCTAAACATAGCCCTAGCCGGCATCGAAGACGAATGAAAAATCAGGCCCCAGGAAATGCGTTACGAGCCCTTTTCGCCCATCCAAAAGTGCCCCCAAAGGAAGGCTTTGGGTACAAGTGAACTCCCCAGGGGAGCCTTTACGCAGCCCCACATGCAACTGGACCCTTCGGGTTCGCTGTTTCCGAGCATCCCTAAACATAGCCCTAGCCGGCATCGAAGACGACTGAAAAATCAGGCCCCAGGAAATGCGTTCCGAGGCCTTTTCGCCCATCCAAAAGTGCCCCCAAAGGAAGGCTTTGGGTACAAGTGAACTCCCCAGGGGAGCCTTTACGCAGCCCCACATGCAACTGGACCCTCCGGGTTCGCTGTTCATGAGCAAACCTAAACGTAGCCCTAGCCGTCATCGGAGACGACTGAAAAATCAGGCCCCAGGAAATGCGTTGCAAGCCCATTTGGACCATCCAAAAGTGCCCGCAAAGGAAGGCTTTGGGTACAAGTGAACTCCCCAGGGGAGCCTTTACGCAGCCCCACATGCAACTGGACCCTCCGGGTTCGCTGTTCCTGAGCAAACATAAACGTAGCCCTAGCCGTCATCGGAAACGAGTGAAAAATCAGGCCCCAGGAAATGCGTTCCGAGGCCTTTTCGCCCATCCAAAAGTGCCCGCAAAGGAAGACTTTGGGTACAAGAGAACTCCCCAGGGGAGCCTTTACGCAGCCCCACATGCAACTGGACCCTCCGGGTTCGCTGTTTCCGAGCATCCCTAAACATAGACCTAGCGGGCATCGAAGACGAATGAAAAATCAAGCCCCAGGAAATGCGTTGCGAGCCCTTTTTGCCCATCCAAAAGTGCCCCCAAAGGAAGGCTTTGGGTACAAGTGAACTCCCCAGGGGAGCCTTTACGCAGCCCCACATGCAACTGGACCCTCCGGGTTCGCTGTTCATGAGCAAACATAAACGTAGCCCTAGCCGTCATCGGAGACGAATGAAAAATCAGGCCCCAGGAAATGCGTTGCGAGCCCTTTTCGCCCATCCAAAAGTGCCCCCAAAGAAAGGCTTTGGGTACAAGTGAACTCCCCAGGGGAGCCTTTACGCAGCCCCACATGCAACTGGACCCTTCGGGTTCGCTGTTTCCGAGCATCCCTAAACATAGCCCTAGCCGGCATCGAAGACGAATGAAAAATCAGGCCCCAGGAAATGCGTTACGAGCACTTTTCGCCCATCCAAAAGTGCCCCCAAAGGAAGGCTTTGGGTACAAGTGAACTCCCCAGGGGAGCCTTTACGCAGCCCCACATGCAACTGGACCCTTCGGGTTCGCTGTTTCCGAGCATCCCTAAACATAGCCCTAGCCGGCATCGAAGACGACTGAAAAATCAGGCCCCAGGAAATGCGTTGCGAGCCCTTTTCGCCCATCCAAAAGTGCCCCCAAAGGAAGGCTTTGGGTACAAGTGACCTCCCCAGGGGAGCCTTTACGCAGCCCCACATGCAACTGGACCCTCCGGGTTCGCTGTTCCTGAGAAAACCTAAACGTAGCCCTAGCCGTCATCGGAGACGACTGAAAAATCAGGCCCCAGGAAATGCGTTGCAAGCCCATTTGTACCATCCAAAAGTGCCCGCAAAGGAAGGCTTTGGGTACAAGTGATCTCCCCAGGGGAGCCTTTACGCAGCCCCACATGCAACTGGACCCTCCGGGTTCGCTGTTCATGAGCAAAAATAAACGTAGCCCTAGCCGACATCGGAAACGAGTGAAAAATCAGGCCCCAGGAAATGCGTTCCGAGGCCTTTTCGCCCATCCAAAAGTGCCCGCAAAGGAAGACTTTGGGTACAAGAGAACTCCCCAGGGGAGCCTTTACGCAGCCCCACATGCAACTGGACCCTCCGGGTTCGCTGTTTCCGAGCATCCCTAAACATAGCCCTAGCCGTCATCGGAGACGACTGAAAAATCAGGCCCCAGGAAATGCGTTGCGAGCCCTTTTCGCCCATCCAAAAGTGCCCCCAATGAAAGGCTTTGGGTACAAGTGAACTCCCCAGGGGAGCCTTTACGCAGCCCCACATGCAACTGGACCCTCCGGGTTCGCTGTTTCCGAGCATCCCTAAACATAGCCCTAGCCGGCATCGAAGACGAATGAAAAATCAGGCCCCAGGAAATGCGTTACGAGCACTTTTCGCCCATCCAAAAGTGCCCCCAAAGGAAGGCTTTGGGTACAAGTGAACTCCCCAGGGGAGCCTTTACGCAGCCCCACATGCAACTGGACCCTCCGGGTTCGCTGTTTCCGAGCATCCCTAAACATAGCCCTAGCCGGCATCGATGACGACTGAAAAATCAGGCCCCAGGAAATGCGTTCCGAGCCCCTTAGGACCATCCAAAAGTGCCACCAAAGGAAGGCTTTAGATACAAGTGAACTCCCCAGGGGAGCCTTTACGCAGCCCCACATGCAACTGGACCCTCCGGGATTGATTTTTCCGAGCAACCCTAAATATATCACTAGCCGGCTTGGGAGAAGACTGAAAACCCGGGCCCCAGAAAACGCGTTGCAAGCCCCTTTGGACCATCCAAAAGTGTCACCAAAGGAAGGCTTTGGGTACAAGTGAACTCCCCAGGGGAGCCTTTACGCAGCCCCACATGCAACTGGACCCTCCGGGTTCGCTGTTCATGAGCAAACCTAAACGTAGCCCTAGCCGTCATCGGAGACGAGTGAAAAATCAAGCCCCAGGAAATGCGTTACGAGCCCTTTTCGCCCATCCAAAAGTGCCCCCAAAGGAAGGCTTTGGGTACAAGTGAACTCCCCAGGGGAGCCTTTACGCAGCCCCACATGCAACTGGACCCTTCGGGTTCGCTGTTTCCGAGCATCCCTAAACATAGCCCTAGCCGGCATCGAAGACGAATGAAAAATCAAGCCCCAGGAAATGCGTTACGAGCCCTTTTCGCCCATCCAAAAGTGCCCCCAAAGGAAGGCTTTGGGTACAAGTGAACTCCCCAGGGGAGCCTTTACGCAGCCCCACATGCAACTGGACCCTCCGGGTTCGCTGTTTCCGAGCATCCCTAAACATAGCCCTAGCCGGCATCGATGACGACTGAAAAATCAGGCCCCAGGAAATGCGTTTCGAGCCCCTTAGGACCATCCAAAAGTGCCACCAAAGGAAGGCTTTAGATACAAGTGAACTCCCCAGGGGAGCCTTTACGCAGCCCCACATGCAACTGGACCCTCCGGGATTGATTTTTCCGAGCAACCCTAAATATATCACTAGCCGGCATGGGAGAAGACTGAAAACCCGGGCCCCAGAAAACGCGTTGCAAGCCCCTTTGGACCATCCAAAAGTGTCACCAAAGGAAGGCTTTCGGTACAAGTGAACTCCCCAGGGGAGCCTTTACGCAGCCCCACATGCAACTGGACCCTCCGGGTTCGCTGTTCATGAGCAAACCTAAACGTAGCCCTAGCCGTCATCGGAGACGAGTGAAAAATCAGGCCCCAGGAAATGCGTTACGAGCCCTTTTCGTCCATCCAAAAGTGCCCCCAAAGGAAGGCTTTGGGTACAAGTGAACTCCCCAGGGGAGCCTTTACGCAGCCCCACATGCAACTGGACCCTCCGGGTTAACTGTTTCCGAGCATCCCTAAACATAGCCCTAGCCGGCATAGAAGACGACTGAAAAATCAAGCCCCAGGAAATGCGTTGCGAGCCCTTTTCGCCCATCCAAAAGTGCCCCCAAAGGAAGGCTTTGGGTACAAGTGAACTCCCCAGAGGAGCCTTTACGCAGCCCCACATGCAACTGGACCCTCCGGGTTCGCTGTTTCCGAGCATCCCTAAACATAGCCCAGGCCGTCATTGGAGACGACTGAAAAATCAGGCCCCAGGAAATGCGTTGCGAGCCCTTTTCGCCCATCCAAAAGTGCCCCCAAAGGAAGGCTTTGGGTACAAGTGACCTCCCCAGGGGAGCCTTTACGCAGCCCCACATGCAACTGGACCCTTCGGGTTCGCTGTTTCCGAGCATCCCTAAACATAGCCCTAGCCGGCATCGATGACGACTGAAAAATCAGGCCCCAGGAAATGCGTTACGAGCCCTTTTCGTCCATCCAAAAGTGCCCCCAAAGGAAGGCTTTGGGTACAAGTGAACTCACCAGGGGAGCCTTTACGCAGCCCCACATGCAACTGGACCATTCGGGTTCGCTGTTTCCGAGCATCCCTAAACATAGCCCTAGCCGGCATCGAAGACGAATGAAAAATCAGGCCCCAGGAAATGCGTTGCGAACCCTTTTCGTCCATCCAAAAGTGCCCCCAAAGGAAGGCTTTGGGTACAAGTGAACTCCCCAGGGGAGCCTTTACGCAGCCCCACATGCAACTGGACCCTCCGGGTTCGCTGTTCCTGAGCAAACCTAAACGTAGCCCTAGCCGTCATCGGAGACGACTGAAAAATCAGGCCCCAGGAAATGCGTTGCAAGCCCCTTTGGACCATCCAAAAGTGCCCGCAAAGGAAGGCTTTGGGTACAAGTGAACTCCCCAGGGGAGCCTTTACGCAGCCCCACATGCAACTGGACCCTCCGGGTTCGCTGTTCCTGAGCAAACATAAACGTAGCCCTAGCCGTCATCGGAAACGAGTGAAAAATCAGGCCCCAGGAAATGCGTTCCGAGGCCTTTTCGCCCATCCAAAAGTGCCCGCAAAGGAAGACTTTGGGTACAAGAGAACTCCCCAGGGGAGCCTTTACGCAGCCCCACATGCAACTGGACCCTCCGGGTTCGCTGTTTCCGAGCATCCCTAAACATAGACCTAGCGGGCATCGAAGACGAATGAAAAATCAAGCCCCAGGAAATGCGTTGCGAGCCCTTTTTGCCCATCCAAAAGTGCCCCCAAAGGAAGGCTTTGGGTACAAGTGAACTCCCCAGGGGAGCCTTTACGCAGCCCCACATGCAACTGGACACTCCGGGTTCGCTGTTCCTGAGCAAACATAAACGTAGCCCTAGCCGTCATCGGAGACGAGTGAAAAATCAGGCCCCAGGAAATGCGTTCCGAGGCCTTTTCGCCCATCCAAATGTGCCCCCAAAGGAAGACTTTGGGTACAAGAGAACTCCCCAGGGGAGCCTTTACGCAGCCCCACATGCAACTGGACCCTCCGGGTTCGCTGTTTCCGAGCATCCCTAAACATAGCCCTAGCCGGCATCGATGACGACTGAAAAATCAGGCCCCAGGAAATGCGTTGCGAGCCCTTTTCGCCCATCCAAAAGTGCCCGCAAAGGAAGGCTTTGGGTACAAGTGATCTCCCCAGGGGAGCCTTTACGCAGCCCCACATGCAACTGGACCCTCCGGGATTGATTTTTCCGAGCAACCCTAAATATATCACTAGCCGGCATGGGAGAAGACTGAAAACCCGGGCCCCAGAAAACGCGTTGCAAGCCCCTTTGGACCATCCAAAAGTGTCACCAAAGGAAGGCTTTCGGTACAAGTGAACTCCCCAGGGGAGCCTTTACGCAGCCCCACATGCAACTGGACCCTCCGGGTTCGCTGTTCATGAGCAAACCTAAACGTAGCCCTAGCCGTCATCGGAGACGAGTGAAAAATCAGGCCCCAGGAAATGCGTTACGAGCCCTTTTCGGCCATCCAAAAGTGCCCCCAAAGGAAGGCTTTGGGTACAAGTGATCTCCCCAGGGGAGCCTTTACGCAGCCCCACATGCAACTGGACCCTCTGGGTTCGCTGTTTCCGAGCATCCCTAAACATAGCCCTAGCCGGCATCGAAGACGAATGAAAAATCAGGCCCCAGGAAATGCGTTACGAGCCCTTTTCGCCCATCCAAAAGTGCCCCCAAAGGAAGGCTTTGGGTACAAGTGAACTCCCCAGGGGAGCCTTTACGCAGCCCCACATGCAACTGGACCCTTCGGGTTCGCTGTTTCCGAGCATCCCTAAACATAGCCCTAGCCGGCATCGAAGACGACTGAAAAATCAGGCCCCAGGAAATGCGTTCCGAGGCCTTTTCGCCCATCCAAAAGTGCCCCCAAAGGAAGGCTTTGGGTACAAGTGAACTCCCCAGGGGAGCCTTTACGCAGCCCCACATGCAACTGGACCCTCCGGGTTCGCTGTTCATGAGCAAACCTAAACGTAGCCCTAGCCGTCATCGGAGACGACTGAAAAATCAGGCCCCAGGAAATGCGTTGCAAGCCCATTTGGACCATCCAAAAGTGCCCGCAAAGGAAGGCTTTGGGTACAAGTGATCTCCCCAGGGGAGCCTTTACGCAGCCCCACATGCAACTGGACCCTCCGGGTTCGCTGTTCCTGAGCAAACATAAACGTAGCCCTAGCCGTCATCGGAAACGAGTGAAAAATCAGGCCCCAGGAAATGCGTTCCGAGGCCTTTTCGCTAATCCAAAAGTGCCCCCAAAGAAAGGCTTTGGGTACAAGAGAACTCCCCAGGGGAGCCTTTACGCAGCCCCACATGCAACTGGACCCTCCGGGTTCGCTGTTTCCGAGCATCCCTAAACATAGACCTAGCGGGCATTGAAGACGAATGAAAAATCAAGCCCCAGGAAATGCGTTGCGAGCCCTTTTTGCCCATCCAAAAGTGCCCCCAAAGGAAGGCTTTGGGTACAAGTGAACTCCCCAGGGGAGCCTTTACGCAGCCCCACATGCAACTGGACCCTCCGGGTTCGCTGTTCCTGAGCAAACATAAACGTAGCCCTAGCCGTCATCGGAGACGAGTGAAAAATCAGGCCCCAGGAAATGCGTTCCGAGGCCTTTTCGCCCATCCAAATGTGCCCCCAAAGGAAGGCTTTGGGTACAAGAGAACTCCCCAGGGGAGCCTTTACGCAGCCCCACATGCAACTGGACCCTCCGGGTTCGCTGTTTCCGAGCATCCCTAAACATAGCCCTAGCCGTCATCGGAGACGACTGAAAAATCAGGCCCCAGGAAATTCGTTGCGAGCCCTTTTCGCCCATCCAAAAGTGCCCCCAAAGAAAGGCTTTGGGTACAAGTGAACTCCCCAGGGGAGCCTTTACGCAGCCCCACATGCAACTGGACCCTTCGGGTTCGCTGTTTCCGAGCATCCCTAAACATAGCCCTAGCCAGCATCGAAGACGACTGAAAAATCAGGCCCCAGGAAATGCGTTGCGAGCCCTTTTCGCCCATCCAAAAGTGCCCCCAAAGGAAGGCTTTGGGTACAAGTGAACTCCCCAGGGGAGCCTTTACGCAGCCCCACATGCAACTGGATGCTCCGGGTTCGCTGTTCCTGAGCAAACCTAAACGTAGCCCTAGCCGTCATCGGAGACGACTGAAAAATCAGGCCCCAGGAAATGCGTTGCAAGCCCATTTGGACCATCCAAAAGTGCCCGCAAAGGAAGGCTTTGGGTACAAGTGATCTCCCCAGGGGAGCCTTTACGCAGCCCCACATGCAACTGGACCCTCCGGGTTCGCTGTTCCTGAGCAAACATAAACGTAGCCCTAGCCGTCATCGGAAACGAGTGAAAAATCAGGCCCCAGGAAATGCGTTCCGAGGCCTTTTCGCCCATCCAAAAGTGCCCCCAAAGGAAGACTTTGGGTACAAGAGAACTCCCCAGGGGAGCCTTTACGCAGCCCCACATGCAACTGGACCCTCCGGGTTCGCTGTTTCCGAGCATCCCTAAACATATAACTAGCGGGCATAGAAGACGACTGAAAAATCAAGCCCCAGGAAATGCGTTGCGAGCACTTTTGCCCATCCAAAAGTGCCCCCAAAGGAAGGCTTTGGGTACAAGTGAACTCCCCAGGGGAGCCTTTACGCAGCCCCACATGCAACTGGACCCTCCGGGTTCGCTGTTTCCGAGCATCCCTAAACATAGCCCTAGCCGTCATCGGAGACGACTGAAAAATCAGGCCCCAGGAAATGCATTGCGAGCCCCTTTCGCCCATCCAAAAGTGCCCCCAATGAAAGGCTTTGGGTACAAGTGAACTCCCCAGGGGAGCGTTTACGCAGCCCCACATGCAACTGGACCCTTCGGGTTCGCTGTTTCCGAGCATCCCTAAACATAGCCCTAGCCGGCATCGAAGACGAATGAAAAATCAGGCCCCAGGAAATGCGTTACGAGCCCTTTTCGCCCATCCAAAAGTGCCCCCAAAGGAAGGCTTTGGGTACAAGTGAACTCCCCAGGGGAGCCTTTACGCAGCCCCACATGCAACTGGACCCTCCGGGTTCGCTGTTTCCGAGCATCCCTAAACATAGCCCTAGCCGTCATCGGAGACGACTGAAAAATCAGGCCCCAGGAAATGCATTGCGAGCCCTTTTCGCCCATCCAAAAGTGCCCCCAAAGGAAGGCTTTGGGTACAAGTGAACTCCCCAGGGGAGCCTTTACGCAGCCCCACATGCAACTGGACCCTCCGGGTTCGCTGTTTCCGAGCATCCCTAAACATAGCCCTAGCCGGCATCGAAGATGAATGAAAAATCAGGCCCCAGGAAATGCGTTACGAGCCCTTTTCGCCCATCCAAAAGTGCCCCCAAAGGAAGGCTTTGGGTACAAGTGAACTCCCCAGGGGAGCCTTTACGCAGCCCCACATGCAACTGGACCCTCCAGGTTCGCTGTTTCCGAGCATCGCTAAACATAGCACTAGCCGGCATCGATGACGACTGAAAAATCAGGCCCCAGGAAATGCGTTGCGAGCCCCTTAGGACCATCCAAAAGTGCCACCAAAGGAAGGCTTTAGATACAAGTGAACTCCCCAGGGGAGCCTTTACGCAGCCCCACATGCAACTGGACCCTCCGGGATTGATTTTTCCGAGCAACCCTAAATATATCACTAGCCGGCATGGGAGAAGACTGAAAACCCGGGCCCCAGAAAACGCGTTGCAAGCCCCTTTGGACCATCCAAAAGTGTCACCAAAGGAAGGCTTTGGGTACAAGTGAACTCCCCAGGGGAGCCTTTACGCAGCCCCACATGCAACTGGACCCTCCGGGTTCGCTGTTCATGAGCAAACCTAAACGTAGCCCTAGCCGTCATCGGAGACGAGTGAAAAATCAGGCCCCAGGAAATGCGTTACGAGCCCTTTTCGGCCATCCAAAAGTGCCCCCAAAGGAAGGCTTTGGGTACAAGTGAACTCCCCAGGGGAGCCTTTACGCAGCCCCACATACAACTGGACCCTCTGGGTTCGCTGTTTCCGAGCATCCCTAAACATAGCCCTAGCCGGCATCGATGACGACTGAAAAATCAGGCCCCAGGAAATGCGTTGCGAGCCCTTTTCGCCCATCCAAAAGTGCCCCCAAAGGAAGGCTTTGGGTACAAGTGAACTCCCCAGGGGAGCCTTTACGCAGCCCCACATGCAACTGGACCCTCCGGGTTCGATATTTCCGAGCATCCCTAAACATAGCCCTAGCCGGCATCGAAATCGACTGAAAAATCAGACCCCAGGAAATGCGTTGCGAGGCCTTTTCGTCCATCCAAAAGTGCCCCCAAAGGAAGGCTTTGGGTACAAGTGAACTCCCCAGGGGAGCCTTTACGCAGCCCCACATGCAACTGGACCCTCCGGGTTCGCTGTTCATGAGCAAACCTAAACGTAGCCCTAGCCGTCATCGGAGACGAGTGAAAAATCAGGCCCCAGGAAATGCGTTACGAGCCCTTTTCGGCCATCCAAAAGTGCCCCCAAAGGAAGGCTTTGGGTACAAGTGAACTCCCCAGGGGAGCCTTTACGCAGCCCCACATACAACTGGACCCTCTGGGTTCGCTGTTTCCGAGCATCCCTAAACATAGCCCTAGCCGGCATCGATGACGACTGAAAAATCAGGCCCCAGGAAATGCGTTGCGAGCCCTTTTCGCCCATCCAAAAGTGCCCCCAAAGGAAGGCTTTGGGTACAAGTGAACTCCCCAGGGGAGCCTTTACGCAGCCCCACATGCAACTGGACCCTCCGGGTTCGATATTTCCGAGCATCCCTAAACATAGCCCTAGCCGGCATCGAAATCGACTGAAAAATCAGACCCCAGGAAATGCGTTGCGAGGCCTTTTCGTCCATCCAAAAGTGCCCCCAAAGGAAGGCTTTGGGTACAAGTGAACTCCCCAGGGGAGCCTTTACGCAGCCCCACATGCAACTGGACCCTCCGGGTTCGCTGTTCATGAGCAAACCTAAACGTAGCCCTAGCCGTCATCGGAGACGAGTGAAAAATCAGGCCCCAGGAAATGCGTTACGAGCCCTTTTCGGCCATCCAAAAGTGCCCCCAAAGGAAGGCTTTGGGTACAAGTGAACTCCCCAGGGGAGCCTTTACGCAGCCCCACATACAACTGGACCCTCTGGGTTCGCTGTTTCCGAGCATCCCTAAACATAGCCCTAGCCGGCATCGATGACGACTGAAAAATCAGGCCCAGGAAATGCGTTGCGAGCCCTTTTCGCCCATCCAAAAGTGCCCCCAAAGGAAGGCTTTGGGTACAAGTGAACTCCCCAGGGGAGCCTTTACGCAGCCCCACATGCAACTGGACCCTCCGGGTTCGATATTTCCGAGCATCCCTAAACATAGCCCTAGCCGGCATCGAAATCGACTGAAAAATCAGACCCCAGGAAATGCGTTGCGAGGCCTTTTCGTCCATCCAAAAGTGCCCCCAAAGGAAGGCTTTGGGTACAAGTGAACTCCCCAGGGGAGCCTTTACGCAGCCCCACATGCAACTGGACCCTCCGGGTTCGCTGTTCATGAGCAAACCTAAACGTAGCCCTAGCCGTCATCGGAGACGACTGGAAAATCAGGCCCCAGGAAATGCGTTGCAAGCCCATTTGGACCATCCAAAAGTGCCCCCAAAGGAAGACTTTGGGTACAAGAGAACTCCCCAGGGGAGCCTTTACGCAGCCCCACATGCAACTGGACCCTCCGGGTTCGCTGTTCATGAGCAAACCTAAACGTAGCCCTAGCCGTCATCGGAGACGACTGAAAAATCAGGCCCCAGGAAATGCGTTCCGAGGCCTTTTCGCCCATCCAAATGTACCCCCCAAAGGAAGACTTTGGGTACAAGAGAACTCCCCAGGGGAGCCTTTACGCAGCCCCACATGCAACTGGACCCTCCGGGTTCGCTTTTTCCGAGCATCCCTAAACATAGCCCTAGCCGGCATCGAAGAAAAGTGAAAAATCAGGACCCAGGAAATGCGTTGCGATCCCTTTTCGCCCATCCAAAAGTGCCCGCAAAGGAAGGCTTTGGGTACAAGTGATCTCCCCAGGGGAGCCTTTACGCAGCCCCACATGCAACTGGACCCTCCGGGATTGATTTTTCCGAGCAACCCTAAATATATCACTAGCCGGCATGGGAGAAGACTGAAAACCCGGGCCCCAGAAAACGCGTTGCAAGCCCCTTTGGACCATCCAAAAGTGTCACCAAAGGAAGGCTTTCGGTACAAGTGAACTCCCCAGGGGTTAGGGTTAGGGTTAGGGTTAGGGTTAGGGTTAGGGTTAGGGTTAGGGTTAGGGTTAGGGTTAGGGTTGTTAGGGTTAGGGTTAGGGTTAGGGTTGTTAGGGTTAGGGTTAGGGTTAGGGTTAGGGTTAGGGTTAGGGTTAGGGTTAGGGTTAGGGTTAGGGTTGTTAGGGTTAGGGTTAGGGTTAGGGTTAGGGTTAGGGTTAGGGTTAGGGTTAGGGTTAGGGTTAGGGTTGTTAGGGTTAGGGTTAGGGTTAGGGTTAGGGTTAGGGTTAGGGTTAGGGTTAGGGTTAGGGTTAGGGTTAGGGTTAGGGTTAGGGTTAGGGTTAGGGTTAGGGTTAGGGTTAGGGTTAGGGTTAGGGTTAGGGTTAGGGTTAGGGTTAGGGTTAGGGTTAGGGGTTAGGGTTAGGGTTAGGGTTAGGGTTAGGGTTAGGGTTAGGGTTAGGGTTAGGGTTAGGGTTAGGGTTAGGGTTAGGGTTAGGGTTAGGGTTAGGGTTAGGGTTAGGGTTAGGGTTAGGTTAGGGTTAGGGTTAGGGTTAGGGTTAGGGTTAGGGTTAGGGTTAGGGTTTAGGGTTAGGGTTAGGGTTAGGGTTAGGGTTAGGGTTAGGGTTAGGGTTAGGGTTAGGGTTAGGGTTAGGGTTAGGGTTAGGGTTAGGGTTAGGGTTAGGGTTAGGGTTAGGGTTGTTAGGGTTAGGGTTAGGGTTAGGGTTAGGGTTAGGGTTAGGGTTAGGGTTAGGGTTAGGGTTAGGGTTAGGGTTAGGGTTAGGGTTAGGGTTCAGGTTAGGGTTAGGGTTAGGGTTAGGGTTAGGGTTAGGGTTAGGGTTAGGGTTAGGGTTAGGGTTAGGGTTAGGGTTAGGGTTAGGGTTAGGGTTAGGGTTAGGGTTAGGGTTAGGGTTAGGGTTAGGGTTAGGGTTAGGGTTAGGGTTAGGGTTAGGGTTAGGGTTAGGGTTAGGGTTAGGGTTAGGGTTAGGGTTAGGGTTAGGGTTAGGGTTAGGGTTAGGGTTAGGGTTAGGGTTAGGGTTAGGGTTAGGGTTAGGGTTAGGGTTAGGGTTAGGGTTAGGGTTAGGGTTAGGGTTAGGGTTAGGGTTAGGGTTAGGGTTAGGGTTAGGGTTAGGGTTAGGGTTAGGGTTAGGGTTAGGGTTAGGGTTAGGGTTAGGGTTAGGGTTAGGGTTAGGGTTAGGGTTAGGGTTAGGGTTAGGGTTAGGGTTAGGGTTAGGGTTAGGGTTAGGGTTAGGGTTAGGGTTAGGGTTAGGGTTAGGGTTAGGGTTAGGGTTAGGGTTAGGGTTAGGGTTAGGGTTAGGGTTAGGGTTAGGGTTAGGGTTAGGGTTAGGGTTAGGGTTAGGGTTAGGGTTAGGGTTAGGGTTAGGGTTAGGGTTAGGGTTAGGGTTAGGGTTAGGGTTAGGGTTAGGGTTAGGGTTAGGGTTAGGGTTAGGGTTAGGGTTAGGGTTAGGGTTAGGGTTAGGGTTAGGGTTAGGGTTAGGGTTAGGGTTAGGGTTAGGGTTAGGGTTAGGGTTAGGGTTAGGGTTAGGGTTAGGGTTAGGGTTAGGGTTAGGGTTAGGGTTAGGGTTAGGGTTAGGGTTAGGGTTAGGGTTAGGGTTAGGGTTAGGGTTAGGGTTAGGGTTAGGGTTAGGGTTAGGGTTAGGGTTAGGGTTAGGGTTAGGGTTAGGGTTAGGGTTAGGGTTAGGGTTAGGGTTAGGGTTAGGGTTAGGGTTAGGGTTAGGGTTAGGGTTAGGGTTAGGGTTAGGGTTAGGGTTAGGGTTAGGGTTAGGGTTAGGGTTAGGGTTAGGGTTAGGGTTAGGGTTAGGGTTAGGGTTAGGGTTAGGGTTAGGGTTAGGGTTAGGGTTAGGGTTAGGGTTAGGGTTAGGGTTAGGGTTAGGGTTAGGGTTAGGGTTAGGGTTAGGGTTAGGGTTAGGGTTAGGGTTAGGGTTAGGGTTAGGGTTAGGGTTAGGGTTAGGGTTAGGGTTAGGGTTAGGGTTAGGGTTAGGGTTAGGGTTAGGGTTAGGGTTAGGGTTAGGGTTAGGGTTAGGGTTAGGGTTAGGGTTAGGGTTAGGGTTAGGGTTAGGGTTAGGGTTAGGGTTAGGGTTAGGGTTAGGGTTAGGGTTAGGGTTAGGGTTAGGGTTAGGGTTAGGGTTAGGGTTAGGGTTAGGGTTAGGGTTAGGGTTAGGGTTAGGGTTAGGGTTAGGGTTAGGGTTAGGGTTAGGGTTAGGGTTAGGGTTAGGGTTAGGGTTAGGGTTAGGGTTAGGGTTAGGGTTAGGGTTAGGGTTAGGGTTAGGGTTAGGGTTAGGGTTAGGGTTAGGGTTAGGGTTAGGGTTAGGGTTAGGGTTAGGGTTAGGGTTAGGGTTAGGGTTAGGGTTAGGGTTAGGGTTAGGGTTAGGGTTAGGGTTAGGGTTAGGGTTAGGGTTAGGGTTAGGGTTAGGGTTAGGGTTAGGGTTAGGGTTAGGGTTAGGGTTAGGGTTAGGGTTAGGGTTAGGGTTAGGGTTAGGGTTAGGGTTAGGGTTAGGGTTAGGGTTAGGGTTAGGGTTAGGGTTAGGGTTAGGGTTAGGGTTAGGGTTAGGGTTAGGGTTAGGGTTAGGGTTAGGGTTAGGGTTAGGGTTAGGGTTAGGGTTAGGGTTAGGGTTAGGGTTAGGGTTAGGGTTAGGGTTAGGGTTAGGGTTAGGGTTAGGGTTAGGGTTAGGGTTAGGGTTAGGGTTAGGGTTAGGGTTAGGGTTAGGGTTAGGGTTAGGGTTAGGGTTAGGGTTAGGGTTAGGGTTAGGGTTAGGGTTAGGGTTAGGGTTAGGGTTAGGGTTAGGGTTAGGGTTAGGGTTAGGGTTAGGGTTAGGGTTAGGGTTAGGGTTAGGGTTAGGGTTAGGGTTAGGGTTAGGGTTAGGGTTAGGGTTAGGGTTAGGGTTAGGGTTAGGGTTAGGGTTAGGGTTAGGGTTAGGGTTAGGGTTAGGGTTAGGGTTAGGGTTAGGGTTAGGGTTAGGGTTAGGGTTAGGGTTAGGGTTAGGGTTAGGGTTAGGGTTAGGGTTAGGGTTAGGGTTAGGGTTAGGGTTAGGGTTAGGGTTAGGGTTAGGGTTAGGGTTAGGGTTAGGGTTAGGGTTAGGGTTAGGGTTAGGGTTAGGGTTAGGGTTAGGGTTAGGGTTAGGGTTAGGGTTAGGGTTAGGGTTAGGGTTAGGGTTAGGGTTAGGGTTAGGGTTAGGGTTAGGGTTAGGGTTAGGGTTAGGGTTAGGGTTAGGGTTAGGGTTAGGGTTAGGGTTAGGGTTAGGGTTAGGGTTAGGGTTAGGGTTAGGGTTAGGGTTAGGGTTAGGGTTAGGGTTAGGGTTAGGGTTAGGGTTAGGGTTAGGGTTAGGGTTAGGGTTAGGGTTAGGGTTAGGGTTAGGGTTAGGGTTAGGGTTAGGGTTAGGGTTAGGGTTAGGGTTAGGGTTAGGGTTAGGGTTAGGGTTAGGGTTAGGGTTAGGGTTAGGGTTAGGGTTAGGGTTAGGGTTAGGGTTAGGGTTAGGGTTAGGGTTAGGGTTAGGGTTAGGGTTAGGGTTAGGGTTAGGGTTAGGGTTAGGGTTAGGGTTAGGGTTAGGGTTAGGGTTAGGGTTAGGGTTAGGGTTAGGGTTAGGGTTAGGGTTAGGGTTAGGGTTAGGGTTAGGGTTAGGGTTAGGGTTAGGGTTAGGGTTAGGGTTAGGGTTAGGGTTAGGGTTAGGGTTAGGGTTAGGGTTAGGGTTAGGGTTAGGGTTAGGGTTAGGGTTAGGGTTAGGGTTAGGGTTAGGGTTAGGGTTAGGGTTAGGGTTAGGGTTAGGGTTAGGGTTAGGGTTAGGGTTAGGGTTAGGGTTAGGGTTAGGGTTAGGGTTAGGGTTAGGGTTAGGGTTAGGGTTAGGGTTAGGGTTAGGGTTAGGGTTAGGGTTAGGGTTAGGGTTAGGGTTAGGGTTAGGGTTAGGGTTAGGGTTAGGGTTAGGGTTAGGGTTAGGGTTAGGGTTAGGGTTAGGGTTAGGGTTAGGGTTAGGGTTAGGGTTAGGGTTAGGGTTAGGGTTAGGGTTAGGGTTAGGGTTAGGGTTAGGGTTAGGGTTAGGGTTAGGGTTAGGGTTAGGGTTAGGGTTAGGGTTAGGGTTAGGGTTAGGGTTAGGGTTAGGGTTAGGGTTAGGGTTAGGGTTAGGGTTAGGGTTAGGGTTAGGGTTAGGGTTAGGGTTAGGGTTAGGGTTAGGGTTAGGGTTAGGGTTAGGGTTAGGGTTAGGGTTAGGGTTAGGGTTAGGGTTAGGGTTAGGGTTAGGGTTAGGGTTAGGGTTAGGGTTAGGGTTAGGGTTAGGGTTAGGGTTAGGGTTAGGGTTAGGGTTAGGGTTAGGGTTAGGGTTAGGGTTAGGGTTAGGGTTAGGGTTAGGGTTAGGGTTAGGGTTAGGGTTAGGGTTAGGGTTAGGGTTAGGGTTAGGGTTAGGGTTAGGGTTAGGGTTAGGGTTAGGGTTAGGGTTAGGGTTAGGGTTAGGGTTAGGGTTAGGGTTAGGGTTAGGGTTAGGGTTAGGGTTAGGGTTAGGGTTAGGGTTAGGGTTAGGGTTAGGGTTAGGGTTAGGGTTAGGGTTAGGGTTAGGGTTAGGGTTAGGGTTAGGGTTAGGGTTAGGGTTAGGGTTAGGGTTAGGGTTAGGGTTAGGGTTAGGGTTAGGGTTAGGGTTAGGGTTAGGGTTAGGGTTAGGGTTAGGGTTAGGGTTAGGGTTAGGGTTAGGGTTAGGGTTAGGGTTAGGGTTAGGGTTAGGGTTAGGGTTAGGGTTAGGGTTAGGGTTAGGGTTAGGGTTAGGGTTAGGGTTAGGGTTAGGGTTAGGGTTAGGGTTAGGGTTAGGGTTAGGGTTAGGGTTAGGGTTAGGGTTAGGGTTAGGGTTAGGGTTAGGGTTAGGGTTAGGGTTAGGGTTAGGGTTAGGGTTAGGGTTAGGGTTAGGGTTAGGGTTAGGGTTAGGGTTAGGGTTAGGGTTAGGGTTAGGGTTAGGGTTAGGGTTAGGGTTAGGGTTAGGGTTAGGGTTAGGGTTAGGGTTAGGGTTAGGGTTAGGGTTAGGGTTAGGGTTAGGGTTAGGGTTAGGGTTAGGGTTAGGGTTAGGGTTAGGGTTAGGGTTAGGGTTAGGGTTAGGGTTAGGGTTAGGGTTAGGGTTAGGGTTAGGGTTAGGGTTAGGGTTAGGGTTAGGGTTAGGGTTAGGGTTAGGGTTAGGGTTAGGGTTAGGGTTAGGGTTAGGGTTAGGGTTAGGGTTAGGGTTAGGGTTAGGGTTAGGGTTAGGGTTAGGGTTAGGGTTAGGGTTAGGGTTAGGGTTAGGGTTAGGGTTAGGGTTAGGGTTAGGGTTAGGGTTAGGGTTAGGGTTAGGGTTAGGGTTAGGGTTAGGGTTAGGGTTAGGGTTAGGGTTAGGGTTAGGGTTAGGGTTAGGGTTAGGGTTAGGGTTAGGGTTAGGGTTAGGGTTAGGGTTAGGGTTAGGGTTAGGGTTAGGGTTAGGGTTAGGGTTAGGGTTAGGGTTAGGGTTAGGGTTAGGGTTAGGGTTAGGGTTAGGGTTAGGGTTAGGGTTAGGGTTAGGGTTAGGGTTAGGGTTAGGGTTAGGGTTAGGGTTAGGGTTAGGGTTAGGGTTAGGGTTAGGGTTAGGGTTAGGGTTAGGGTTAGGGTTAGGGTTAGGGTTAGGGTTAGGGTTAGGGTTAGGGTTAGGGTTAGGGTTAGGGTTAGGGTTAGGGTTAGGGTTAGGGTTAGGGTTAGGGTTAGGGTTAGGGTTAGGGTTAGGGTTAGGGTTAGGGTTAGGGTTAGGGTTAGGGTTAGGGTTAGGGTTAGGGTTAGGGTTAGGGTTAGGGTTAGGGTTAGGGTTAGGGTTAGGGTTAGGGTTAGGGTTAGGGTTAGGGTTAGGGTTAGGGTTAGGGTTAGGGTTAGGGTTAGGGTTAGGGTTAGGGTTAGGGTTAGGGTTAGGGTTAGGGTTAGGGTTAGGGTTAGGGTTAGGGTTAGGGTTAGGGTTAGGGTTAGGGTTAGGGTTAGGGTTAGGGTTAGGGTTAGGGTTAGGGTTAGGGTTAGGGTTAGGGTTAGGGTTAGGGTTAGGGTTAGGGTTAGGGTTAGGGTTAGGGTTAGGGTTAGGGTTAGGGTTAGGGTTAGGGTTAGGGTTAGGGTTAGGGTTAGGGTTAGGGTTAGGGTTAGGGTTAGGGTTAGGGTTAGGGTTAGGGTTAGGGTTAGGGTTAGGGTTAGGGTTAGGGTTAGGGTTAGGGTTAGGGTTAGGGTTAGGGTTAGGGTTAGGGTTAGGGTTAGGGTTAGGGTTAGGGTTAGGGTTAGGGTTAGGGTTAGGGTTAGGGTTAGGGTTAGGGTTAGGGTTAGGGTTAGGGTTAGGGTTAGGGTTAGGGTTAGGGTTAGGGTTAGGGTTAGGGTTAGGGTTAGGGTTAGGGTTAGGGTTAGGGTTAGGGTTAGGGTTAGGGTTAGGGTTAGGGTTAGGGTTAGGGTTAGGGTTAGGGTTAGGGTTAGGTTAGGGTTAGGGTTAGGGTTAGGGTTAGGGTTAGGGTTAGGGTTAGGGTTAGGGTTAGGGTTAGGGTTAGGGTTAGGGTTAGGGTTAGGGTTAGGGTTAGGGTTAGGGTTAGGGTTAGGGTTAGGGTTAGGGTTAGGGTTAGGGTTAGGGTTAGGGTTAGGGTTAGGGTTAGGGTTAGGGTTAGGGTTAGGGTTAGGGTTAGGGTTAGGGTTAGGGTTAGGGTTAGGGTTAGGGTTAGGGTTAGGGTTAGGGTTAGGGTTAGGGTTAGGGTTAGGGTTAGGGTTAGGGTTAGGGTTAGGGTTAGGGTTAGGGTTAGGGTTAGGGTTAGGGTTAGGGTTAGGGTTAGGGTTAGGGTTAGGGTTAGGGTTAGGGTTAGGGTTAGGGTTAGGGTTAGGAGGTTAGGGTTAGGGTTAGGGTTAGGGTTAGGGTTAGGGTTAGGGTTAGGGTTAGGGTTAGGGTTAGGGTTAGGGTTAGGGTTAGGGTTAGGGTTAGGGTTAGGGTTAGGGTTAGGGTTAGGGTTAGGGTTAGGGTTAGGGTTAGGGTTAGGGTTAGGGTTAGGGTTAGGGTTAGGGTTAGGGTTAGGGTTAGGGTTAGGGTTAGGGTTAGGGTTAGGGTTAGGGTTAGGGTTAGGGTTAGGGTTAGGGTTAGGGTTAGGGTTAGGGTTAGGGTTAGGGTTAGGGTTAGGGTTAGGGTTAGGGTTAGGGTTAGGGTTAGGGTTAGGGTTAGGGTTAGGGTTAGGGTTAGGGTTAGGGTTAGGGTTAGGGTTAGGGTTAGGGTTAGGGTTAGGGTTAGGGTTAGGGTTAGGGTTAGGGTTAGGGTTAGGGT